>NW_028254244.1:0-596541 GCF_964263255.1 Lissotriton vulgaris | reverse complement strand
GGCTCGCCCCTCGCAGGGACCAGGACACTGAGCTGCGCCTGACTAAAAGCAGACTTCAGGCTGGCGAGAAAGACCTGATCAGAGCCCCATGTGGAGGCGAGGCCGGGCCACATCTGCAACAGTCACTTCATTCTGACAACGGCACTTGTGGTACAAACATAACATTCATTTGTATGTTAATCTTGACAGAAGGGAAGGTTTGCATTACCCTGGACACGCACGCGCACACAGGCACGTCCACACACAAATGCGTTCAACACACACAGATGCACAGACCCGGCCAGGCACGCACACACACAGACAGATGCACACACAAACACAGGTGTTCACATACACATCCAGGCACGCACACACACAGATGCGCACATACGCTCAGGTACGCTCACACACGCAGATGCGCACACAGATGCACACACAAGCCCAGGAACGCACACACACACACTACAGATGCGCACACACCCAGGCAGGCACACACACACAAATGCGCACACATACACAGGCGCACACACACAGATGCGCACATACACAGGCACACACACTCACAGATGCACACACACAGATTCGCACACACACACACAGATGCACACACACACCCAGGCACGCACCCCCACACAAATGCGCACACATACACAGGCGCACACACACAGATGCGCACATACACAGGCACACACACTCACAGATGCACACACACCCAGGCACGCACCCCCACACAGATACGCACACATACACAGGCGCACACACACACACACACATGCGCACATACACAGGCACACACACTCACAGATGCACACACACCCAGACACGCACCCCCACACAGATGTGCACACATACACAGGCACACACACACAGATGCACACACACACAGATGCGCACTTACACAGGCACAAACACAGATGTGCACATACGCCCAGGTACGCACACACATGCAGATGCGCACACACGCCCAGTCATGCACACACAGATGCGCACACATACACAGGTACACACATAGACAGGCACACACACACAGATGCACACATAGGCACTTGCACACATACACAGATGCGCGCACACAGAGATGCATTCACATGCACAGGGAACCACACACAGGCATGCACACATACACAGATGCGCACACATGCCCAGGCACGCACACACACATATATGCACACACAGACACATTTACAGACACATACGCACACACAGACACATACGCACACACAGACACATACGTTCCCGTCTGCGAGGCTGGGAGAAAGAGTTAATTCCAAACTCCCCGAGTGTTCACATTTAAGACAAGAGCAGAATGTTCTACAACAAAACTGCCCAGTCAGAGGCTCCGGCAGGAAGTAGTGTCAGAGCTCCAAGGGGCTGAAAACAGCATTTCACACCAGCAGCAAAAAGCACTTAACAAGAACTACACCTTGAAAGAGAGGTCCATCGGGGTTTGTTGTAGTCTGACTACCGCAAAAGGGACAAAAAAAATAACATTCCTTTTCAGTTACTATGGCAGCAGCCCCTACTATTTCAGATTCCTTCCTAACCCCACTCACGCTCTTGCACGTGACACTACAGAGCAGCCTGAATGAGAAGAACAGTGTACTTCAGCGGAAATGTCTGAATTAGACGCGCATCTGGGGGCTCCAGCAGAGCTTTACATGGAATGAAACAACTGGGGCTGATGCAATTAGGGGCATGGCTTAAAAATATGCGCGCATAGTGCCGCCCCCGCTGGTATTTTGCTGCTTCTGTCATTGTCTCCAGATATAGAATACAATAAGGAACATTACACCTACAACAAGCCAGGACTATTGGCTTTGTCAGTGATTGTAAGATAAATAAGAAACAACTGTGGCTTCATTGTACAGAACATTGAAAATGCTTCCGTTTTGTAATGATGAGACTGGAAGAACCATGGCGAGTCTCTTTGACGTCACATTATATACAGTGAAGGGCGACACTACTGCAGAGTTAAATGCTCTTAAGTTAAAACTGCTCCCTGGAGGGGGGGGTGCAAGGTCGGCCGGACTCCGGATCTCACCAGGGCGGGGGAGGGGTGCAAGGACTGCCGGTCTCCGCATCTCACCAGGGCGGGGGAGGGGTGCAAGGACTGTCGGACTCTGCATCTCACCAGGGCGGGGGACGGATGCAAGGACTGCCGGACTCCGCATCATACCAGGGCGGGGGAGGGGTGCAAGGACTGCCGGTCTCCGCATCTCACCAGGGAGGGGGGAGGGGTGCAAGGACTGCCGGTCTCCGCATCTCACCAGGGCGGGGGCAACACACAGATACCTCAGTGCTGGGATCGATTTAAGGGTTTTAAAAATGTTTGTGATACATCGGGAAATGTTCGCATTTCAATTGAATATGATGAAGATGAATTAAAGTTTAAAAAGTTGTGAAGAGGTCTTCACTGGTACTGCGGATAGTGCGTCGGGCAGCAGAAGTTAAGATCAGGGATCCTGAGGGTAGACCCCCGTCCCAGGCCTCGCGGACACTCACCGGTGCAGATAATTTGTCTCCAAGACTGAGTGCTGGCGACGGCCGGAAGCAACGAGCAGCCGTTCTCTGGTCATCTCAAAGGGAACCGCATCCACCCGAATTCAGTTTCTTCTCGGGGCTCCCACGGATCCTATGAGCGGGAGGGGCCCAGGGTGGCTGTTTGTTGGATCGGCCGATGGTTTCTCACCAGGGCTTCGTTATCGGCTCAGGATGCAGCGGGTCACGGATCGGCGATCCCATGATGAGTGTGTGGTTCCGCTGCTCGGTTGCCTCGCCTGCTCCTTGCCAGGCTGCTTCTTGTTACCCCCGGGTACGCCTCCTCCAGGGCCCCCTGATCCTCCGGGGCCCTTCCGATTGCGCTGTTACAGGCTCTGCTGATAAGGGCTCACCGTGTCCCGGCGAGGAGGGAGATCACGGCGGGGATATCGGGCTCAGTTGAGGTAGCGAGTTTCGATCCTGCTGCAGCTGTGGATGTTGCGATCCGGAATGCAGCAGAACGCAGAATCATCGTCACCTCGGCTGAGGCCAGATAACAGTAATAAATGTGCGAGGCGGGCTGGCTCTACACAAACACGCTCGTTGCCACCGCATGGTCGCATCCTTTCGGTTTCAATGCCTCGCTTCCTTGCCCCACCCCCTTCCCTCTGTGGGTGAAAAACAAATGCCCCCCCTGACGCTGAGATCGTGTGCGGGCAGGCTGCAGGCACAGCGGGAGGGGGCGGGAACAGCTCTGCAGGAAAACGGCTCACCTTCACTGCGGTACTGCCTTCAGGCTCACAGGCGACTCGAGGAGGAGGCTCTCTTCACGTGAAGACTCGGCGATGGACAGGCAACAATGGCGGCCAAAAACTTCCAGAATTTTTCGAATTCGGGGGCGTGTTTTGCTGTCCTGAGTGACAGATGACGTCACGAGCTAAAGAACAGCAAAACTTACGCCCCCGAATCCGAAAAAGACGGGGCTTGTTTGGAGTGACTCACTTCTCTTCCAATGGCTGGCCTCTGTTTAGGAAGCCAGCCAATGGAAGCGAACGGAGCTGAGAGGCGGGTCTAAACTGCCCTACTATGCAACATAAGATCTCTGTACATCCGGTTTTGCCTTCGGCAAACCGGATATACCTCGACCTAATAAAGGCATCGAAAGGATGAAGAAAGAAATTAAGGCATAGAAAAGATAATGAGGATGCGGAAGAAATAAAGGCACAGAAAGGATAGAGAATGCGAGGCAGAAATAAAGAAGCAGGCTCGGCAGAGTCAAGGCCCAGAAAGGGTCAAAGAAACAAAGCAGAATCAAGTCACCAAGGGAAGTGAGCTGCTGGGTGGTGGCGAGGGGAGCTGGCCAGTGACCTGCTCCTCACTTGGAAGCCTACATTTTAGTGGTAAATGGGGAGGGATAAAGGGAATTGACTGGATAACTTGGAAAACAATGACAAAATGTGAGGGGTTTCGGTAAAAGTAAGAAGAGGTTATGGGAGTGGAAGGCTATTACAAACAGACACGCACACACACCAAAGAGCAAGCCAATTGCCATCCATAAACGACACTTATGAAGTTAGAACAACAAATCATCATGTTTTTAATGGAATAATAAAAAAAATGTTTTACCTATACTTCCTTATGAGAAGTCTCTGCAGTGGTGGATCAGATCTCCATCTATGTGAAAAGTTGCATTAGTAAATGTATACACATAATACTTGCTGTAAGTGGCTCCATTATAGGGTGGAGGCATGAAAGTCTACACTTAGGTGTACCTACACTCAGAAAGAGTTTAATAGGGAAAGTGCACATTTACACTTAGGAGCAGTATTGATTTAAACTGACTAAATCAACACATATACATGTATCTTTGTGAATCAAGCCCAGTGTGTTTAATTATACTAGGACGGGAACTATAGCATTTTATGTTCTGCGGGGCTTTAAGTGGGCAGGGTCTGTCCGGGTCTGAGCACCGGCAGTTTTTTTGGGGGGTCCTCGAAACGGGTCTCTATCGGGCTCTATTTTCCCGGCTGGCAAAGGTAGTCCGTTCTTTATTTTTTTTCCGGACTCGTTTCGAGGGCCCCCCAAAAAACTGCCGGTGCTCAGACTCTGCCTCTGCCCACTTAAAGCCCTGATGTTCTGTGATGTGTATTCGTATCACTGAAATCTGTCGAGCTGTGAACTCTTCTGGTCACCTCATGTTCTTTATGGACTGCTATCCCAAACTCATTCTATGAACGGAAGCCGGCTCAAATTTTTTAATGTGAATTTTTGTTGTGTGGAGGCGTGATAAAACGCGCTCCAAGTATGCGCCGCTGGAAGCCCCTCTTATATCACAACACGATGAATTCTAGTCTTGCAGAGTGCGGACAGAATAATGTATTATCAATGATGTACGTCTTAAGGTTTGAAAAAAAATAATATCCTTCAAATGAATGCGTTTGCTTAACACGACTCATATGATTTAGTCCTCTGGATATTATTTTTCATGAAACAATCGATTTTTCAATGTCAATTTGTGTTCATTTTTTGCAGCTTTGTAATTCTTGGACTTTATTACCATCATTAATCATCAACAATTATGTGTAGTTTCCAACTTTTGGAGGATAGGAGTTTAATTTATTTTTTTATTTTTTTAACTTTTCATTAGAGCTGTTCTCCTCCCCTATAACTCTTGCAGTAATGAGAGCTGTCATTCAAACTGCGGCGTCCTATCTATGGTGCTTGATGAAGCTGGGGTCTAGCAATCAGCCCTCATTCTTAAAACATAAACTGTGAAGCTTTTTGTCCCTCGTGTAGTATTATACCTGAATAAAAAAGGATCTTAAGCCTTTCAGAGGTCATAGGTCGATCGCGGGAGAGAGAAGCCCTATTCTTTCCCCTCTTCTTAATTTCAGGCCTGTTGTCTTCCAATGGTAATTGAGGTGTCATTCAACAGCAGCTACCCGAGTTAATAAAGGCACAAGAAAGGCCTACTTGTAATTTTAGACAGGTTCAAGTAGACGACCCCAGACTGGTAAGGCCTCAAAGCGAGCCTTTTAACTTTACCAGATCTGTCAGCATAACTAGTGTAGAAACTGTTTTTTCAAAAATGTGCATTTAAAATTATGCTGTCCTGTCAGGAAAATTAATTGTTTCAGTCTTACAGGCAATACTTGATTTGAACCTAAAAAGTCCTTTCTTTGGCCCAGAGTGCATTCGTACAAAAATGCCTGTGTGAGATTTAAAGATGGCATGTGTGTCTACTCTTCCTGAATACTGGAAATGGTCCATAAGGTGTGGTGATGTTAGGCAAAAAACTAAACCAAAGCGTGGAAAATGTCGTTGGCCCCCTTAAATGTACCGTGGGCATAAATAAACACGTTAAACAGAATCAAAGTCCGCGTAAACCTGCAAAAATAGAATGCAATTAAATTGTGTAACAATAAGACCTGTTGCTTGTAGCGCTTAGGAACCACAAAGGTGTGGCATGAAGTCATTATTACTGTCGTTCGAGCCTGTTGAATGAAGCAATTAAACGAACGCAGAGGCAGCTCAATGGTTAGAGCGGCAGACCCTGATGCAGAGGTCTAGCCCCGGACCAGAGTTCAATTCCCCGCCTCGGCGGGTCTTCGGCTCAAAAATTCCACGGACCTGATAATTCTCGCCTCGGTGCCTATTCCAATCATGGAGTCCCACTCCATGATTAGAATAGCCAACAGCCCCCACAACGCTAAGGATGCCTGCCCCCCACCTTGGGGGTGCCCAGGAGAGGACGCCTCACAGGGAAAGCCAGGATGGGTTCCACAGCGGTATTCGTACAAGCGCCTTGAGACCCTTGCGGGTGAGTAGTGCGCTATACAAGTATCAATTTGCATTTACATATTTCTTTCTATACTGGGCCAAATTCATTAAAAATTGGACGATCTAATTTAAATGTTGTTGTTTTCTCCTAGGTTTCTTCACCGTCTATATGTAACTATTTCTTTGCTTCGCATCCACCATTCAAGCTTCCTCTGATGCAAATGGATGGAACTGCTCTTCTCCCTGTCTCTTATACCAACGCGAGAGAGTATGTGGCGAAAAGGCCAGAGCTGGCTAGTGGCTACTTTGGTACTGGGGATCCAAATTCGAGTCTGTCTATATTCTAGGCAAATCAATTAAGCAATGAATTAGATCTCAGGGCTGGAGCGACTGGTGGCAGGGAAAAGAGGCGGGCAGGGGAATCAGGAGGGTGGATGGGGGAGGACGGAAATAATAAAAAAAATATAAAAGAATTTACCGGCCGCCCTTCAACATCAGGCTCTTCTGCTTCTCTGTCCGCTGTTAAACACGGAGAAAACCGAAGTCTTACTATTTGGAAATGACCCTTTGTTTTAGAACAACTGCTGGTGGCGGCTCTCCCTGGACTCTGCTCATCCCCAGTTCGAAAAGTAAAAAATCTGGGAACCCGGTAGATGATCAATTGTTCTTTTCAGATAAGACAATTCACGTCATATCTTCCTGTTTTACTACTCGAGGATCCTAAAAAAGATCTTCCCTTTCATCAGTATTTGTTGCTTTGGTTCCATCGAAGATAGACTATTGTAATGCTATCAATTTGGGTGTGCAAAAGCGTATGCAGTCAAACCTTCAATCTCTGAAGAATGTGGCTATCCGCATAGTACTAAAAATCCCTACATTTAGTCCCATATTAAAGAGCATCAGGGACTTGTACTGGCTGCCTGTCCGCTAGGGTGAAATTTAAGGCCTTGTGCATTGTCCACAAGGCTCTCCATGGCTCTGGCCTCATTGACTTTCAGAAGTCCCTTAGGTGGTATGTCCCTCAACGCAATCTTGGATCATCTACTGCTCAATTGTTGGTCATCCCCAGGTGCCAAGATGACAAAGTGGGGGGCCAGAAGTTTTTTCCACTTTGCCGGTAATTTATGGAACACCATGTCATTCACAATATGGTCTCAAACTAGTAGGCAAGTGTTCAGAAAATCCTTAAAAACGTGACTATTTGCTTCAGGGGTCTAAGTATTTACCTCCCTGTCCCTTCTGATTGGTAATAGCACTCCCTAGCACTAAGACTGCTTGGCATTCACATGCTTTACAAAAACTGTACTTACTTACCTACTTACTGCAGTCATGCACAGGCTCCCAGACTGCCCTGCGGCCTATCGTGAAGCTGCTCTCATGTAGGAGAGCAACTTCAGGATTCGCCAGAGCGCCTTGAATATGCGCTTCCAGACAGACTGGGAGCCTGTGCCTGCTCTCTCCAACCCAGCAACGCAGCTCGAGTTGGAGAGAGCTTTAGTGCGAATGACTCCCCCTCCAGTACTGTCACCCCTCTGGGTCTGCCCCCAAGACTCTGTACACAGTCATGTAGAAGAAAAATAAAACAATCATGAAACAGATTTTAAACCCGTTTTATTGCCATTTTATATTTCAAATTCTTGAGGGTGCTGGCAGGAGGGGTGATGCTCCTATGCCAAAGCGGAGGTGTCTCTGGGGACGTGTTACTTCATCACAACCATCACAGATATCCCATTGCCGAAATATAAATTTCATTATGACCCTCAGGATTTTTATTTCAACAGATGGGATACCTGTCACCGTTGTGATGGAGTAACCCGTCTGGAAAGATCTAAATCATGCCCTTAATCTCTCCTTGTCCAAAAAAATTAATGAAACCTTGTATATTATAACTGGCACTCATATAAAGTGCTCAAAAAACCTTTGGATCAAGTTTGAGCTATATAAATTGCAACATAAAAAAGTAAACAGTGAATTGCTCTAAGATATCTCTCAATGCTAGTCATTGGATACTATATATTTTTTTTAGGCTGATGACCAACGTTCTTGATATTTGTCTTCATACCTTTTTTTGTGGCTTTCATTCTATATCTGATAATTTTGTACAGAGGTTGGGTGCTTCTACTTGTCCGATAGTATTTAATAATGATCCTGTGGGCCCTCATTTGTTTCTTTTCTCTTACCCTTTGGTTACAATCATACATGCCACATTCATGTAAAATTAATTATGATATACCATTCATCTCTCCTTCCTTTCTTGTAGTTCATTCTAGTGTTTCAAACACTTTTGTTCTATTTGTCTCTGCAGTGTGTCATGGAAGAGAAGTTCCATTTTGATACTTTCTAACGCCATAGCAGGGGGTGCTCCAATCCCAGACTCCTGGAAGGGTGAAGAGGTGATCACTATATTCAAGAAAGGTGATAGGAACCACCCTGCAATTACAAGCCCATTAGTCTCATTGAATCCATAAAAAAGTGTTTTGCCATGTCCTTTTAGCTAAAATTCAGGAATGGACAAGTGACAATAATATTTTAATCCCATACCAAGCCGATTTTAGGCAGAAGCTAGGGGCAATAGACCAGGTGTGTCGCTTTCTTCTTTTATTTTGGAAGACTGTGGCTATTGGTCAGGGGAGTCAGTATGTAGATTTATCGATTGGAAGACAGCCTTTGATCCTCGTCCCAAGAAAAAACTGTGGCAAGTACTAAAAGACAAGGGAATGCCTATGGAGATTTTATCTTTAGTTATTCGCCTCCATGAGGTTAGCTATGGCAAAGTGCATTGGGGGAGCAAAGCCAACTCACATACCCAATCAATTTTAGCAGGAGCTTACGCCAAGGGTGCGTACTGGCACCAACACTTTTTCCCTCTTTATGAACAATGTAGTTCAGTTTTTATCACAGATTTCAGTGGATGCACCCATGCTGGGGGAGGGAAAAAATTGTGACCATTTTGTTTGCAGTTGACACTTTGTTAGTGTAGAAAACACCTGGGGTTTTTCATATGCCTCAAAACCAGTGCAAAGACTTTTGTGACATGCAAGGCCTAGAGATTAATACATCAAAAACTAAGTTCATGACGATCAATCCTCACAAATCGTACAGAGGGAGACCAACTCTTGGCAGTGTCCCACTTTTGAGGGTAACAGTAACTTTGATTACCGGGCATAAAAATATCTAAAGATATGACCTGGAAACCTCATGTGACCAAGATGAGGAACCGCCAGAGCATCCCAGCCGCATACAAGGGTTTTCAGAAAGCGGTGCAGACGGTGGGAGCAAAACTAATCACGGGTAAGGAAGCCATGGGGAGAGCAGTCCACACGCAGCTCACTCAACCACAGTAACGGCCGCCATCTTGCCCTCATGTATTGCATTTTATTGGTGATATGCAGAATGATGTAATTTGATATAGCATCCCTATGTAATAAATATGCACCAGCACTTCAAATTGGAATGAATAACCTTGTACAATTTGCATTTGTAATAACTCGAACTGATTATAACTCCTAATGGCTGCTCTATAACAATTCTATGTTTTCCTTTATATATTGTATATATACTAGCACTAAGCTTTATTAAGCTTTGTCACATTTTAACCTGTATAAATACAATTTGTCTTTTTAATGATGTTTTATTATAATGTAATGTTAGAATGATTTTCTTTGAATAATATGCTTTTATTGTGGTTTTCCTTGAACCAAATAAAGATTAATTTGATTTGATTTGATATAGCACCAAATAGATAACCACCACACAACATATTATAAACGTGGTCATGTATTATCTGGTTCGCCCAACAAAGTCTCAATAGACTAATCCTCGGTGATATACCAAAAGCAAGGTGCTCAAGGAAGGAAGGGAAGCCACCTAGGCAGACCCACATTGAAACAAGGTCCAAACATGATAGGTTGTCTCTGATGCTGACAGTCCTGCAGAGGCACTCAGCTGCACAGTAACAGCATCCCAGGAAGGTGTGGGACCCTGAGGGGGGGTCCCCGGATTACCGTAAATAGGGCCAATGGTGGCAGAGTAAACAAGGAGCGTGTGTTACTCCATAGCCCACATAGCCACACCCCCTGCTATGGGGATGATTAATAAAGAAATTGTGTCTGTGGACAATGACAGGGAGTTTTCAATGAGTGGACTCTGTTTCAGGGACCCAATTAACAGCAAAGATTGTCAGGGAAATAACAATCCTCAACTGTAGAGGCAGATAATCCCTGCATTTTTTTTAGTCTCATTGATCATTGTGGTACATGTACATAATTCCTGCTCTGATAACAAGAGCGTCCCCAGCTATGAAGATAAAATATAACTCTAATAGTACCTATGATTCAAGGCCCCACTCTTTGGAGGAGTCTGGTAGTAGCACTCTGTATGCAAAAGTAAGAAACTATATTTGAATCAGTTTTTTACAGACATTATCAGATATCTTCACATGCTATCTAAAATCTATCATCAAACACTTGTAGGATTAAGTTTGTACAAGACTTTCATTAATTGAGCTTGCAATTTCTAAATTAGCAGAGCAATCTAGGGCTCTTAATAATTTGTGTACTCGTGGCACCTCAGCGGGGGCATTTAGGCCTCCAACAATACCTGTCCTTCATTTGAAGCATTTATCTGGCTCTAACACTTCTTTAACTGCAGTGTCCTCTGATAAGTCTCATATTATCGCTCACCATGCTCATATTTTTAACAACACTTGCAATAAGAAATCTGCAGGCGTTTCACAAGTTTCTTTCCAGTTTACAACTTCCATCTGAAATTGCGCCTTATGTTATTATTTTAGAGGAAGTACCTCAACTGCTCCTTATATCTTTTGAAGATCATGCCCAACTAAAAATAGTGTGATGCATTTGGTTTGTTCAGAAACAGGTGACAGTTGTGGTGCAAGTTTTAAAATGAGGAAATATTAATGGTCGGTCAGATGTGTTGGATGGAAATAATCCTAAACATTAGACACATGATTTAGAATGGTGCATTTTAGACATCCTGCTGTTGTAGGTAACTGTTCCCCTTATTTTTTAATTCTTGTGTTTCCGTAGCATAATTTTATAACCTCTTGCTTGGATACTTTTAGGAGCCCTCTTTTTTTTAGGAGCCCTCTTTTATTTGAGAACTGTCTGCTAGACCTTGGGAAACTGCAAAATTCTTTGACTGGAATGGTAAAGGCCGTTTGCCCTTCCAACAACGTGATATCCCGAGTTCCAATAGATTTGCGCTCTCTGATTTGGTAGGCAATAATCACTGACTCCCATTAAAAGTCCTTATAATTGAAGCAGAGATAAAGTGGCTGACCTGTCTGAATATGCAGGCGCGAACGGCACAGGTAAGATAGGTGGGGCGGGGGGAAGTCGACAGATGACGGGATAGGTAAAATTTAATAAAATAAAACCACTTACCTTGAGCTTGCTGCATCGCCGACTCGGCGATGAGGCAAGCTCAAGGTAAGTGTTTTTTATTTATTTATTTACATAATTGTATCTATTTTGTCATTTGTCGACTTCCCACCCACCTCTCCCTGCAATAGCATAGATACCATTAGGCAACTGTCTTGGAAAGAGGAGAGGGCTTGATCTAAGATAGACTCAAAGGAGTAGCTGAACACAATTTCTCAGTTTCATATTGTGCTCTTACAAGAAACATAGTTAACTGAAGAGGTATTCATTGCTGAGCTACCTATTTAGAGCATCCTGGGGCTCCCTCTCCCCACTGCAGGGCGAAGGGTGGAGTACTCTTTTGCATTGCACTGTTAAAATCCTCAGGTCTAATTCCCCAATTTTCTGGCTTTCATGCTTTGTATTGCAAACTTCAGTCCTTTATTCCCTACTAATTTTTACAATTATAATTTTAAAGCATCTAGCATAGATAATATTGATTGTTTACTGGATTATAACTCTAAGTATAATGTGATTTTGGGTAATAGTACCTTAACTGTAGTTTGTAACATCAAAGGGTTATTCTGACATAGGGTCCGATTACAACTTTCATGGCACAGCACCGGGTCCGCCTGCAACGGCACCACCAAAGCCGTGGTGAGTCTGCCCTTTAGATTAAGATTTTCCTTCTGTCGGAAGGGCTTTGTCTTCAACATTTCCACAGCGGTGCCCCTCCTTAGGGGATTGAGGGGCTTAGTTACAAGCCCCCTGTGCCGCTGGAGCATCACTTTTTCCCATATAAAAGTGAAGCACCAGAAGAGCAAGGGGCTTGTAAATTAGCCCATGAATCTTTCTGACAGTTGAGTTGAAAGCTGTCATGTTGTGACACAGTGTTTCGCTCTGTGGGTTTCCTGTACAAATGTACTTGTAGGTAACCCAGTTCCCCTGAAATCCATATGTCTAAGAACTCCACCTTTTCCCTACTAAATTTAGCAGTGAATTTTAAATTCTTATTCCTGGAATTGAGCCACAGAATGAATTCATGGAGATCTTCTTCCCCAGACCATACAAAGAATATATAATCTATAAACCGTGACCAATATTTCACGTTCTGAAAAAAGGGTGCTTGTCATTGTAGATGTGTTTATGCTCCTACTCACCATTATAGATATTCGCTATACTCGGGACACAAGAGGTCCCCATGCTAGTACCCTTAATTTCCTGGTAGATGTTGTGAGTTGGCCTGATATGTAGTGTTTCCAATTCTGGAACCACTTTGTATCAGTCCAAACAATTCCTTATGGTGTCTGGTTGTAAGTCAACCTTGTAGACAAGCTATCCTAGGGGTAGCATGGACTAGGCAGCATTAAGGGCTTAACTTAAGAGGTTGTGTTAAGCGAGCTGTTTTACCGCATACAATCCTGTAATACCAAATGAAAGGACACCACACAAGTATATATTATAAACATATATGTGTTTATTTCTAAATTAATCCCCAGTACTCTTTATGAGCAAAGGGGCACAAGCGTTAAATCAAAAGCACAGTATAACATATAAAGTTGCACAATTATGGATGAGGGTGGGTGGCCACTCAAACCATATATTAAAAAAGTGGTATAAGAGATACCAATCGAACAGTGGTTAGGCCTAGGGCCTAGGGAATCGCTGGGAGCAGTCAGGACTAGCAATGCTGAAGTCGGGAGAAGCCCGCGGGATTCGGGTGCAGCACGTAAAGTGCGGCTTGCACCAATGCAATGTCAATGGTGCGTAAAAGTTACACAAAGTTAGTTTAAAGATACTTCCGCTGAACCTAGAGGAACAAAACTTAAGACACAGACCCTAGAGGTGTGTACCAACGTGGGCACACCAGCGTTGCAATGTTACCTCACCCACAGAAAGTGGGTGCACAGGGTTGAAGTGGCGTCGGGTTTTGACACGCAGGCTCTTGGTGCTTGGAGCAGGAGATGCTGCAGGCGATGGGAAGCAGAAGTGTCCGGTGTGATCCAAGGGTGGATCGAAGTCGAGATGAATCTGAAAGCAGAGGGGACAGAGTCTGGGTCACTCAGCAGTGACCAGGGTGGAACCAGGACAGAACCAGGCAATGTCGGGCGCAATCAGATGGTTGTTGAGAGGCGTCTCTCCGCTGTCACGTGGGGTCTGGGGCATCTGCGACGTCCAGGAGCAGGTCACGATCTGTCCCACGCAGACTCTCGCCGTCAGCACCGTCGGCTTCAAGATTGCAGCAAACAGCACTTGGCAAAAGCAATCCACTCGGAACCGGGAGATTGCTTCTCACTCAAACCAGAAGGGTCAGAGTGGGGGCTCCTTTTTACAGGAGCTGGTGCAGATCTAGAGCAACCAGAAAAGCAGGTTGTTTTCAAGTTTTCGTCGGCACAGGGGTCACAAGCCAGCTGGCAAGTGACCGGGCCAACGTGTCGAGCCAACACAAGCAGAAGGGTCCCACGCAGCACTCGTCGAGTGTGGAGGGGGTAGCTTTGGTGCAAGTGTAGCTCAGGGAGGGGGCTTCTCAAACCCCGGTGTACAGCTTCAAGGGTCACTCGTGGGCTGCACGGTTAGCGTCTCGTGGCCTTTTCAAGATGGCGTGCCCCACGCTTCCGGTCGCCTCCACTGGTCTCAGCTCTGCAGGGACTGTGGATCGGGCTAGGAGAAGGCAGGCAAGCTTAATCTCGTCGATCTCTGTTGCTCGAGTTCCGGCGGGAACTGCAACAAAGCAAGGGTCGAGGGCTGGATGGTACCTGTTTGCACAGGGTGGTCACTCCTTGACCACAAGGGAGATTCTTCAGTATTCTACGTTGAGTAGGATGTCGAAGGGTCCAGAATTCGTTTCTTATGTTTCTTCAGGATGATCTGAGTTGCATTGGCACTGCTCCCACTCTTATTCGAATCTGGTGGGCTGGACATCCTGCTAGGTCCCCTCCTATGGGTGGGACCCAGGAAGGGGGTGGTTACACCCCTTTCCTTTGATCCAGGCCGCGCTGGGACTGGGGCTGGTGTGCCCCAGAACCGGTTTGGCTGGATTATGCAAGGGGCAGCCTTGTGCTCCCCAGGCAGTGTCTGGTTTCTTTGAAACCTCCCTGCTACAATCCACTATCTCCTGTCTGGGGTGGTTTGACACCACCCTGTGACAGGAAACCCTTTGTCCAGGCCACCATTTGCTGAGTTTCGGTCAGCAGCAGGAGGCCAGACCTGTGTCTGTGGCAGAGGCATCCATTTTGTGGATCTGAGGCTCATTTTAAATCAACTGCGTTTCAGTAAAGTAACATGTCTTCTCCCTCTAGAAGGGTGGAATGCTACCCCTGTTGCCAGAACTGGCGAGGGGGTAGTATTCCAATTCGTATGACACCTTACACGACATGTTTTGATAAAGCCAAACCAAAGTTGCTATATAACAGCGAGGATTATAAGGCACTTAATAGTATATGGTATGGCATTATCCCGGATCAGCTTAGGGAGTTGTTCCCGACTGCTGCAGACAGGCTCAGCTCATGCCAGAGCTCCATCTCACTTAAAACCACGCACTCTGCCTCCAGGATTGATAAGGCCTTCCATAGGAGTGACTCACAGGTTTATATGTGTCCAGATATAGGTTTAGATATAGGTATACTATATCTAAGCAAGGGGTGATTACACCCACTTGCCCCAGCTCAGTGATCAGCCAGTTGTGTCAATTTAAGAACCAGCCAGGGGTGGCAAAAGCTATGCTTCAGCCCCTGGTAGGCCTTGGTGACACCTATGCCCTGAGCACCTATAGTGCATGGTACAGGGGCTGACAAGGAGTCCATTTCCAATTGTGGTATGTACCTATAGCACATGAATTATGAATTTAGAGAGAGAACAGCAGGCTGGGGTCTGATTAGCAGGCCCACAGCCTCAGTAAGTCGAAAACCAGTGAAGCAAAAAGCAAAAAGCAAAAATTGGGGTGACCATAGGATAGCAGACCCTACTCTCCTACACAACCCCCCCCCCCAAACGCAGGGACATTAAACTTAACCTTGACCAGATAAGTCTTCATGTTCTAAGTGGAAGTACCTGGAGAGACTCTCTGCATTACCATGGTCAGTCCCTGGGCGGTGCTCCACTGTAAAGTCCATCCCCTGTAGGGAAATGGACCACCTGAGCAGTTTGGGATTTTCACCCTTCATCTGATTTAGCCACAAGAGGGGCTTATGGTCTGTCTGAATTAGGAAGTGAGTACCAAACAAGTATGGCCTCAACTTCTTCAGGGCCCAAACCACAGCAAAGGCCTCCCTCTCAATAGCTGACCAATGTTTCTCCCTGGGGGCCAGCCTTCTGCTAATAAAAGCAATGGGCTGGTCTTGACCATCTTGATTAAGTTGTGAAAGCACAGCTCCCACCCCCAACTCAGAAGCATCTGTCTGTACAATGAACTGTTTGGAGTAGTCAGGACTCTTCAGGATAGGTGCAGAGCACATGGCCTTCTTCAGGTCATCAAATGCCTTTTGACAGCTAACTGTCCACTGAACCTTTTTGGGCATCTTCTTGGATGTCAAGTCATTCAATGGTGTCACAATGGACCCATAGTTCTTTACAAATTTTCTGTAATACCCAGTCAGGCCCAAGAAGGCTCTGACTTGTGCCTGGGTAGTTGGAGGACCCCAGTCCTGTATGGTCTGGATCTTGCTCTCCAATGGTTGAACCTGACCCCCACCTACTAGGTGGCCCAGGTACACAACCTTGCTCTGCCCTATCTGGCACTTGGTAGCCTTGATAGTCAGGCCTGCCTTTTGCAGGGCCTCCAGAACCTTCTTCAGGTGGATCAGGTGATCCTCCCAGGTGGAGCTAAAGACAGCAATATCATTTAGATATGCTGCGCAAAAGTCATCCAACCCAGCAAGGACTTGATTCACCAACCTTTGGAAGGTGGCAGGTGCATTCTTCAAACCAAACGGCATTACCACAAACTGATAATGTCCACTAGGGGTAGAGAATGCTGTTTTGGCTTTTGACTCTTCAGCTAGTCTGATCTGCCAGTAGCCAGCTGTCAAATCAAATGTGCTCAGAAACTTGTTTATCAATGAGCTCATCTGCTCTTGGAATGGGATGTGCATCTGTCCTAGTGACAGCATTGAGACCTCTGTAGTCCACACAAAACCTCATTTCTCTCTTTCCATCTTTGGTATGAGGTTTTGGCACAAGGACCACTGGGCTAGCCCATGGGCTCTCTGATGGCTCAAACACTCCAAGCTCCAACATCTTTTGCACCTCAGCCTTTATACAATCCCTGACATGGTCAGGTTGCCTGTAGATCTTATTCTTCACAGGCAGACTGTCACCAGTGTCCACCTCATGGGTGCGTAAAAGAAGGAAGGGAGGCCTCCTTTACAGTGCAATAGGGGACAAGGAGTCTAGGTTGAAAGAACAAGGAAGGTCCCAGAACCATTTAACTCATAAGAAACCTTAGTGTAGTTCCCATATACCTCAAAAATGCCAAATCTAACTTAAAATATGTACCATGTTGACATAAACCAATGTTAAACAAAACAAAAACTTTAGATAGTGTGTGTGTTATAAAAATATACAATTTATTACAATTCCAAATAAAACAATTTATACAATAATAGTGCCCAAAGACACATATGATCTAAAAACGATAAAAAATCACAATATATTAAAAGCAATTAGTCGAGAAATCACAGTGGTTGTTGTTGTCGACGCAGCGTTTCGGTGAATCAGTGATAACACCTACTTCAGGACAAACAATTCTAAAAGAGAGCATTACAATTAGAAACATCCCTTTATTCATGGAAATCGGCATACCTATTTCTCTTTATTTCTAAACATTTGTTGCTGTTTATTGGGCACATTTCTCACACACAATTAAAAAAAGGGTTTTTTGATAATCACAGTTGGGTTCTGTAAGGTACATTCTTGAAGGCATTTGAAATATATGACTATACACTTGGTTCTTATGGTATGGGGACATAAAGTCCTCATATCGGTAGCTTCTAAAGAAAAAATTACAAAGCGTACCTGTGTGTTACTTTTTCGAGTTCCTCTCTCTTTCAATTTGGAGGAATATTTTAAGTCGAACTCAATCAGACATGAGGGGCTTCTGGTGTCTTAAATTCCAGTTAGCAGTCCCTTGGTGGAGAAATATTTGTGATCACACCACTTGTACATTTCAGTTCTAAATTAAAAAGGTATGCGTTTTTTTGCAGGAGCCACTAATAGTTTTATGCTTATTTACCTTATTCTATCAGGAGCTCTATGTTGATGAGGATACCGGAGGGGGGCCACCGTGTTGTATATAGAGAACACTGTTGGAATGGAATAAAGAAAATGGTCTTATATTTCTAAAGGTGACTATATGGCTATTTGCACGGTTTATCTGTTTGTTGAAGTGTCCTTGATATAGTTTAAACTGAAAAAGACTAGGGGGCATATTATCAAGGGGGTTTATCTCCGCTTTTTTGGCTTTAAAAGCCAAGAAAACGGAGATAACATTATCTCCCTATTACCAAGCTGTCGCTAACACCAGTTAGTGACAGCTAAAAGGAGATAGCGACCATCTTGGGCCCCGCTTTGCATATCAGTGATATTTATCACTAATGACATGCAAAGTGGGCGTGCCAAGATGTTAGAGACTGGAAACAGTCCCTAACATCGCTATCTCCTATTACCAACTTTTGGAGATATTCGCGCTAAGCGCGAATATCTCCAAAAGCTAACACCTGCCCTGAGCAGTTCTTAGCCATGTTATCCAATGGGAGGTGGATAACATGGCTAAGAGCATTTGCTCGATAATGCATGAATATCGCTGACTTTTCAGCGATATTCATGCATTGCGGCCGTTTTTTATCGCATTTGCGATAAACCTTGCTAATAGCAAGGTTTATCTGCGATAAAAATCGTCAATGTGCGGCGATAATTTTTGTCTCTAAACAAGTTAGAGACAAAAATTATCGCTAGTTGTTGGTAATATGCCCCTTAGTCTTGTCTGATATGTTCACAGGGATAGAGGGTGCCCTTAAAGCCATGAGTGAACCTTTGTTTTATTTTAGAATTTATAGGACTCATCAATTAACATGTCTGTTGTAACATAAGTGATCAGTTGATTGGTGGTGTAGGCCTTCGGTTATTTCTTAGGTTCTACTCACCTATAAGTGGGATATTTTTATCCCTTATTTTCGCGCCACTGGATGCCTTCAATTCTGCCTGCAGCGTCGAATATTATCAACGGTGGTTGTTCATCAATCCAACCTGTGTGGGGTTATATAATGGCCGCAATGGGTACTTTTGTACAGTTTCTGAAACAGTGTTTGATATTACTGCAGAGTTATGCATGATCGTTTTATGGTATCAGCATAAAAGATAAATAGACTTTTCTGTTGTTTATAATCCGTTAGCAATCCACTGCATTTGGAACATCGATGTAGTTTTTAGGGCACTCGGTGTTGGAAGGAGAGTATTTAAATATCCCGCTATAGTACTGCTGTACTTCGTGCGGTAACATAGTCAGTGTTTGGTTGTGCCAGAGTTGCACAGACACGGATCGAGTATTTTAAGCATTAGTACGCCGGAACGAACCGGCGTACTAAGTATAACATATAAAGTTGCACAATTATGGATGAGGGTGGGTGGCCACTCAAACCATATATTAAAAAAGTGGTATAAGAGATACCAATCAAACAGTGGTTAGGCCTAGGGCCTAGGGAATCGCTGGGAGCAGTCAGGACTAGCAATGCTGAAGTCAGGAGAAGCCCGCGGGATTCGGGTGCAGCACGTAAAGTGCGGCTTGCACCAATGCAATGTCAATGGTGCGTAAAAGTTACACAAAGTTAGTTTAAAGATACTTCCGCTGAACCTAGAGGAACAAAACTTAAGACACAGATGCTAGAGGTGTGTACCAACGTGGGCACACCGGCGTTGCAATGTTACCTCACCAACAGGAAGTGGGTGCACAGGGTCGAAGTGGCGTCGGGTTTTGACACGCAGGCTCTTGGTGCTTGGAGCAGGAGATGCTGCAGGCGATGGGAAGCAGAAGTGTCCGGTGTGATCCAAGGGTGGATCGAAGTTGAGATGAATCTGAAAGCAGAGGGGACAGAGTCTGGGTCACTCAGCAGTGACCAGGGTGGAACCAGGACGGAACCAGGCAATGTCGGGCGCAATCAGATGGTTGTCGAGAGGCTTCTCTCCGCTGTCACGTGGGCTCTGGGGCATCTGCGACGTCCAGGAGCAGGTCACGATCTGTCCCACGCAGTCTCTCGCCGTCAGCACCATCGGCTTCAAGATTGCAGCAAACAGCACTTGGCAAAAGCAATCCACGCGGAACCGGGAGATTGCTTCTCACTCAGACCAGGAGGGTCAGAGTGGGGGCTCCTTTTCACAGGAGCTGGTGCAGATCTGGAGCAACCAGAAAAGTAGGTCGTTTTCAAGTTTTCGTTGGCGCAGGGGCCACAAGCCAGCTGGCAAGTGACCGGGCCAACGCATCGAGCCAACACAAGCAGAAGGGCCCCACGCAGCACTCGTCGAGTGTGGAGGGGGTAACTTTGGTGCAAGTGTAGCTCAGGGTGGGGCTTCTCAAACCCTGGTGTACAGCTTCGAGGGTCACTCGTGGGCTGCACGGTCAGCGTCTTGTGGCCTTTTCAAGATGGAGCGCCCCACGCTTCTGGTCACCTCCACTGGTCTCAGCTCTGCAGGGACTGTGGATCGGGCTGGGAGAAGGCAGGCAAGCTTGATCTCATTGATCTCTGTCGCTCGAGTTCCGGCGGGAACTGCAACAAAGCAAGGGTCGAGGGCTGGATGGTACCTGTTTGCACAGGGTGGTCACTCCTTGACCACAAGGGAGATTCTTCAGTCTTCTACGTTGAGTAGGATGTCGAAGGGTCCAGAATTCGTTTCTTATGTTTCTTCAGGATGATCTGAGTTGCATTGGCACTGCTCCCACTCTTATTCGAATCTGGTGGGGTGGACATCCTGCTAGGTCCCCTCCTATGGGTGGGACCCAGGAAGGGGTTGGTTACACCCCTTTCCTTTGATCCAGGCCACGCTGGGACTGGGGCTGGTGTGCCCCAGAACCGGTTTCGCCGGATTATGCAAGGGGCAGCCTTGTGCTCCCCAGGCAATGTCTGGTTTCTTTGAAACCTCCCTGCTACAATCCACTATCTCCTGTCTGGGGTGGTTTGACACCGCCCTGCGACAGGAAACCCTTTGTCCAGGCCACCATTTGCTGAGTTTCGGTCAGCAGCAGGAGGCCAGACCCGTGTCTGTGGCAGAGGCATCCATTTTGTGGATCTGAGGCTCATTTTAAATCAACCGCGTTTCAGTAAAGTAACATGTCTTCTCCCTCTAGAAGGGTGGAATGCTACCCCCGTCGCCAGAACTGGCGAGGGGGTAGTATTCCAATTCGTATGACACCTTACACGACATGTTTTGATAAAGCCAAACCAAAGTTGCTATATAACCGCGAGGATTATAAGGCACCTAATAGTATATGGTATGGCATTATCCCGGATCAGCTTAGGGAGTTGTTCCCGACAGCTGCAGATAGGCTCAGCTCATGCCAGAGCTCCATCTCACATAAAACCACGCACTCTGCCTCCAGGATTGATAAGGCCTTCCATAGGAGTGACTCACAGGTTTATATGTGTCCAGATATAGGTTTAGATATAGGTATACTATATCTAAGCAAGGGGTGATTACACCCACTTGCCCCAGCTGAGTGATCAGCCAGTTGTGTCAATTTAAGAACCAGCCAGGGGTGGCAAAAGCTATGCTTCCGCCCCTGGTAGGCCTTGGCGGCACCTATGCACTGAGCACCTACAGTGCATGGTACAGGGGCTGACAAGGAGTCCATTTCCAAATGTGGTATGTACCTATAGCACATGTATTATGAATTTAGAGAGAGAACAGCAGGCTGGGGGTCTGATTAGCAGGCCCACAGCCTCAGTACATCGAAAACCAGTGAAGCAAAAAGCAAAAATTGGGGTGACCATAGGATAGCAGACCCTACTCTCCTCACAATTTTTAGACATTCCAAGATAAACCAGTTAGGTCTATCCCCAGGTATCCTCTCCATGAGGTCTTTTACTGCATCTACCGCCTCTTTATGTGGAATGTTTGCGTAAAACATCTCAGTATCTACAGTTACCAACATTTCTCGATGGGGATTAAAGGGCTCATTTTCGATTTTTGAAATGTGTCCCTGATATATGAGGCATAACACTTAGGGCCCAACTTTGACATTGCAGCACTGGGTCCGCCCCCCCGCCACACCGCCAAAGACGTGGTCAAAAAGCCAGCCAGATTAGGAGTTTCCTCCTCTCTGGCAGGCTTTGTTTTTGATTTTACCACAGCAGTGTCCTGAAAATGGGAACCACAATGGGAAAGTCAAAAACAGTTCCTGCATGACATGCTAAAAAGTCCATGCCAAGCAGGAACTAGTGTGCATGCACACAGGGGGCACATGTTCTGCCCCTCTGTGCATCTACAGGGTGTGAGGCAACATCTGTTCCCCGCCATGGTTTTCATGGCAGTGGGACTGCCTTTAAAACTGTGGCAGAGAGGAAACTTGTAATATACTTGGCAGGACCTTCTGATCGCCGCAACTCCGCCAGGGAATGGCCGTTCCCTGGCAGCTGAGGCTGGGCAGTGCTGGTCCCACCGCCCATATTGTAATAGGGCAATCGGGAGACCGCCTGTGCCGCACCCCGCGAGCCTGGCTGTCCGTGGATTGCCAGACTCGTAATCGGGGCCTTAATGTCTGACTACTGTAATAATGTACTGTATGGAGACATGTATTTCTGTTCTATGGTAGTAATTCCTGAAACTCAAATACCCTGCTCCCGGAATTGTTGGCCAGTTGGTAACTAGTAACTATTATCAATATCGCTCTTAGTACATCCCTGAACAGTAGACGATCTTCTTCAAGGCATTGGTTTGATTCTAGTTATAATAGGGCTAATTGAAAATTAAGGGTAGATCTAAACAGAAGGCAAAGCGATATCATTAAAAATTGCTATATGACAGCATAAATCACACATTCAGGATGTGGCTTGGAACAACTAAAGCAGCCTCTTTTTCTGGTTATTCAAGTGCTTTTTGGCAAGTGATTAATAGCCAATTAATTTCAGAAGATAGAGGAACTTTAAGCTTGCAGGCATGTAGAGCCCCTGAACAATAGACAGCACATTTTCTGTTAGTATATTGTATAGAAATCCTGAATGAAGAACATCAGCTACTTATATCATTATCGGCCTCTACATTTTATAGTAGCAGAAATACGGTTAGCACTTGCAAACATTCCGGCAAATATAGGCCCAGTCCTGACTGTGTGCATCTGGATATTTTTAACCATACTGATCTTCTGGCACCTCCGTTCAAAAATGTTCCTAATAATATCTGTGTATCGCCTCTTCCCTCATCCTGAAGATCCTCTATTATTATTCCTTCTTTTTAAAAAGGAAATAGAACTGACTGCAAATGCTAGAGACCCATCTCGCTCATAGGCTATGCTGTGAAAATTATGGGCAGAATACTTTTAGAATGGATATAGAGCTGTGCTGATGATATATGTAATAAAGTACCCCCTGCCGTACATTGTAAGGCTATTATAAGTCATTGAGGAGACAACACAAAGCACAATATCCCATACATCCAGTGGCGGCCACCACAAACAAAGGGCTGTGAGGCGGGAATGTGGGAGGGTGGGGGGGCACAAGCGGTGGGGTCGTTTTAGAATGTTTAAAAAAAAATTACCTTAAGGTGCCGGCAGCCTCCTGCGTTGTGCTTCCTCTTCTCTTCCTTGTCTCAGCAGACACTAGGACCACCACGTCACAGACTTCCCTCCATTTTCCGCGCTGCTCTTCTAGTAGGAGAGCAGCGCAGGAATTGGCCTGAACAGGCAGAAAAGACGCTCTGCTCAGGCCAGGGGGTCTGTGGGGGTTTCCCCAGCCCAGCTGTTTAATGGAGCTGAGCTGGAGAGACCTAAGTGCTAAGTGTTTTGCTTGGCCTGAGACGGCCAGCCAAACATATATGCCCACTTAGGGAGTGCACATAGCACTCCTCCTCCCGTGCCCTGCCCGCCCCTCCCTGTACACGTTAGCTCAGAGCCCGAAAATGAAAAATAAAACTATGCTAGAACATTGTTTTATTTTTCATTTGCTGGCTTTGAGCCAGGCATTGGGGTGACACTCCTCCACCATTGCGGAGGAGCCTCCCTTGCACGCAACATGTATTTGTTCTTTTTCAGCTCAAAGTGCACAGTGCACTGACCGAAAACAAATTCAACCCAGTTCTACTTAATACAATTGCATAATTATTATTTATTTTAACATTCGTAAATGTGTACTACAATGCTTTTTATTTGCATATCCACAATATTATTTACAATTCTCTTGACCGTCAAAACATTTGTATATTTTCCATAAAAGCTATTTTATAATGCACATTATTGTAATATGATAGCATATATGATAGTTTTCTCCCCCATTCCTCCACTCGCTCATTTATTCACAGAAACCACATCCTCTCATATATACCACTCATACCAATCCCAGCCGCACCCCACATTCACTAAGGTTTGCAATGGGAAATGATCTTCAGCTTCTGCTGTTATTGTGTTGCAGGCTAGGATCTCTCCTAAAAACAGTCAACACATGTTTTGGTGAGTGGAACTTTTTCCAATCCTTCTTCTTCGGGATCACATGATATACGGCTTATTCTATGGTTGGCCAATGGGGGATTGTCTGCAATGTAGTATGCAAAAAAGTTGAACAAGCCACAAGATCGAATATTATTCACTTTAGAATTCCAATGCTAGAGCCTGTATCCTTAGGGCATGCACTGTGTTACAAAGGTGATGAAGGAGTGATGGGAAGCTGATACCATAAATACATGCTGTGTGTGTTTGTGCTAAAATAAACAGGAATGATTACAAGCATCGTATATCCTGAAACCCAGCATTCAGTGTGGATAAAAAGATGCGCCCATAAATATGTATTGTCTTCGGTATAAAATGGCAGCGGGATGCACTGGAAGGAGACCTCTGCTGTTGGCGGTTGGGGGCCCCACTGGTGCAGAGGGTCCCCCTGATATAGAGTGTGTGTGTCTCTTCGGCAGCCCTGATTCTGGGAGATGCAGCGCATGCTGCCCAGAGCCTGGGTGCCTGACTCTAAGATGGCGGCCTTCGCCACCAGGGAGTGCATATCAAATGAGCAAGGATGAGGGGAGCACAACAGGAGGCAAGAGACACGTTGCCCTACTAGAGCTGGCCAGGAGATTATGGAGTACCAGCCTAGGAGTACTTATATTGCCTTTACTGAACGCCTGCTGCTTATGAGGGAAGCCTTTCACACTCCTCTGCTCAAGGTACACCTTATTTGTTTTTGATCCGGTGCTTGTCACCTACATACATGGTGATCAGCACCGCAATACTGCCTGTCCCCGCCTGACTCCAAAATGGCGGCGGTAATGTCCTCTATCATGTCGCTTCAATCAGCAACAAACCGGTGCTCAATTCACAGTGCACACCGTCGCTGTGGCTGGGGAGCTGGTAAATGCCCTGTGCCGTCAAATCCTGGGCCTGTGCCATTGCTTCCATGAGGGGCACCCGACACTCAGCTGAACCTTCACCTTCCACAGTGAGTAACTGTTACACCCTCGGATTCCTGGCCCAACGACCTGCGGTACCTTGGTCCATGTCTCCTGCTGGAAAGGCTACCTTTATTCTCAGCCCTCATCCCCTCTGCCTTTCACAATGCTTGTATCACAGGTGGAGGTGGAGTTTGCTGCAGTGCCTGTCTCCAAGATTGCAAGTGGGGCCAGTCCTGACTACCGCCGCAGGGGACTCCTGAGGTACCGGGGCACTCCCAAACTGAGCTGGTGGGACGTTCCACAGGGTCAAGTATCTCTGCTGATCTAAAATCATTGGTCATCGTCCTGTTCTAGATCAACCCTCACCCGACCCCGCTCCTGCTCACCCTCCATGACACTTGACTCAGAAATCTTTTATCGGCAGCTGAGACCTCTCCTGCGTCTCTCTTATGGACTTTTCTCCCTGCTCCTCTTCACCATACCCCCTCCCACCTCCCCTCCCCTCCTCTCTACTCTTCTCCTCTTTCCAGCTATGGACCTTTGCCCTCACCCGTCCTTGCTCATAGTTCCCACCCTGTCTATCAACTGGACTTTCTCCTGTGAACTTCCCCTCATCAGTTGAGACCTAGAAATCTGACTGATGCCCGATAGAGCTACCTGTTTAGCTATCGAGGTGATGGGCTGTGGATTCCCTCCTCGGACATCACCTACCCAGTCGGTCCTTGGGCAGACTTCCTTTTGGCTCTCCTGCCATCTTTTCCTTCATCCTCCCCTTCACACTTCCCCTTTCCCTCCACCTCTCTATTTGTCTCACCTTTCTTTCCTCTCCCGATTTGTTCCTTAATTTTTGATGTAATGGGTATTTCTTTTCATTCTCTGTAACATTGTGTAGCCTAATGTAAAGTACTCTGATACCAACGGATCTAGCCAGCACTATATATAACTCATAAATAACGTTCCTCTGAACTTCTGATGGACCTCTGACGACGTCCCATGGGCGTCAAAACTGTTTGTACTCACCTGGATACACAAGCAACCTTGGCCAATGCCCGGTGGGGCTGTCATATGCAGCTAAAGAGGAGTCTGGCCCTGGATTCACCCCCTCAGCCATCACCTACCCAGCCGGACAGCTGTCCTTTCTTCGTTTTTCCCATTGTGTATTCCCTCCCTCCCCCTCCTCCTCCCCCTGTGACTCTTTGATTTAAGTGATGTAACTATGTAACTTGTAACTCGCTGTAACTCATGTAAAGCGCTCTAATACCTCCGAGTCTAGTGGCGCTATATAAAAAAAAACAATTTCAAATCATAAGTGAATAAGAGACATGTAGAGAGACTGGGAAAGAGGACCAGATACACAAAACGAGAGCTCTCTTTACTGCCATCATCTTATCTCAGAAGTTCTAAGTTGGCACTCACATGGTTCTCAGGGATCTCAAAACATATATATTGCGTGAAGATATTTTGTTGCAAATTTCCCTTGCTCCTACTCCTAATGGGACTTGGATTATGAAGGAGAGTCCTGATGGAGAAAAAACATGGGAAAACTAGGGGTTAGACAACCCTACACTTGCGTACTTTGATTCATATGCACAAGATACTCGTATATATGTGTTACTTTTGTATTCCTCTTCGTGCCTGATACATGAACAACCTGTTTTACTAGGCATCTCCTGAGACTCTTTAGTAAAATCTTGCATATATTACTGGGGCACACTATAAGCAGTAAAAGGGTGGCAATTTATGTGGAACCTGATATAAACACTTGCCATGAAAGACACATTTCCACTAGGCGTCTCAACGACCTCTATTATAGATTCTGCATATCTCAATGGAACAAACAGCATTATTTATTAATAAACATGATAAAAACCCTCTTGTCTCAATTTGAACAGCTAGATGCCCTTGGGAATACCCGTGGGCAACTGTCAGTGCTGTGCTGTATGGTATAGTTACAGGCACTTAGTGCATACCTCCAGAGTTCTCGAGATGGGGTACTACTTGGGGGTGCTGCTATGGAAATAGGTGTGGTATACTGACAAATAGCCCAGAACTCCTTGACATTGCACCTTTCAACTCAATGATAAATATGAGACCTATTAGGAGCCAGGATACCAGAACTTTATACAATAGCCATGTATAAATGCCTGATTCCTAGGCAGCGTAACACTACAGCTTTTATTTATTAAGCACTAGGAAGTATTACTTGTCACAGAGAGTATAGACAGCCACACCTATTCACCGGGTCCACTCTACAACTAACCTGTCATACCTGGCTTTCATGTAACCCTTCTTATCAGCTCACACAGGACACACTGTTATTAGCAGACAGGAAGCTGAAGCTCAAAACTACTAGCAAAGTGCCTCATCTGCTAAAATTTCTCCTTAGAGATGGCACGGGTGGTCTCGTGCTCCAGGCATGCCCAAATGGTTGAGCTTGAATTTGCTCACCATACACTAGTCTCTTCAAGTACGCAGGAAACACCTGGTCCTCATTGGTGGCATAACTGCTGACTATTGAGTGAGACATGTCCTAAAATGTGGGTGCCATCTTGGAGTGTGTTTCTTGGCCCCAAGGGAGCAAAGATAATGATCTACACCAGGGTTCTCCAAATTCAGTTCTGGAGGGCCGAATCACTGCCAGATTTTTAAGATAACTACATTTATCTAAATGGGGATATGATATAAATCTGGCATGGATCCGGCCCGCCAGGACTGACTTTGGAGAACCCAGATTACACTAATCAAACAACAATAAAAATAATTTCTTAAAAGAAGCCTAACATATCAAAAAGGTAAATAATGTTTTTGTTCAGGGGGAGTCACCTGGCAAGTACTTGATTGAATTTTTAGACGCCTTAGGTTTGATTGATATATGGCGTTTATGTAATCCAACATCCAGGCAATACATTTTTCACTCCGGGGTACACAGGAGTATGTATCACATTGATTATTTGTTTGCAAGGCAACCCAGCTTCCACAATTTGGGAGATTACTTTTCTTCGTAAGGGTATTTCCGACCACTCACCTATTGTTACCTATTATGGAGACATTTCCCCCCCAAGGGCCGCGAAATGACGCTCCCTCCTTGGTATCTTCGCTTACCAGCAGTACGCGCCAAATTGCTGGACGCCACCCAAAATGACTTTATTGATAATGATGGTTCTGTCGCCTCTGCCATAATACTGTGGGAGGCGTATGAAGCTACGATCCGTGGGTGCGGAGTGGCAGGGCATAAGAAGGAGAAGTGTAAACAAGTACAGGATATAGAGAGGGAAGTGACAACTTTAGAAGTCAATATGGTCGCCTCCGCATCCTCAAAAGTCTCCCATACATTGGCTATAAAGCAGAAAGAATACTGAGACATAGCTGAAGAGGCCGCCAGTACCCATTATCGAGCCACTCAGCACCGTCTTTATGATATTGGAGATAAAGCTAGTAAGTTCTTGTGTGGCTGGATAGGAAGGAGTTGGCCAATAGATGGGTGGCGGAGATTATAGACTTGCAGGGTGTCCGGCACCATGATAAGCTTGGGATTGCAGAAACCTTTGCCAGTCATTTCAAGGTTGTTTATAACCCCCTCATCCACATCCACCCAGGCCACAGCAGCTGAATTGCTTTCCATGTTATCCTTACCACAACTGGATCCGCAAGAGGTGTCAGACCTTAATGCTGATCTGACCTCGAAGGAGGTTTCCAAAGCCATTCGGGTGCTACAATCTGGGAAGGCCATGGGTTAGAGTGGGCTCCCAATCAAACTTTACAAAATTATTGCCTCTGTTATCGCGCCCTTTTTGATGTGTATGTATGATGAAGGAGTATCCCTCGGTACTTTGCCAGCTACACAGAGATTGGCCAATGTTGTTTTTATCCATAAAATGGGCAAACCACCGGACCGTTGCTCCTCATATAGACCGATCTCTCTTTTAGACCCAGAGGTCAAGATATTGGCCAAACTCTTGGCCCTTATCCTCTCTCCATGCCTTCACAAATTGAACCACCCGAATCAATCTGGCTTTATTCCAGCCAGAAATACAGCGCTCAATCTGCGTCTTTTTTTTGGGGGGTACTGGGCTTGGCCTCCACTATTCAAGAGGATTCAGTGATAGTGTCCTTGGATGCTAAGATGACTTTTGATATGATTGATTGGCCCTTTTTGTTTGCGGTGCTGGAGAGATATGGGTTTGGAGCTTGTTTTATATCCTGGGTGCACCTACTTTACGCCCGTCCATTGGCCCGGGTTACGTAAACAGAGGCCGGTCAGCCATTTTTGAGCTTAGTAAGGGCACACAACAGTGATGCCCCCTGTCACCTCTTTATTTTGCCTTAGACCTAAAACCCCATACCATATGGATTAGAGGTGACCCTCTGATTTGTTGTTTGAATTGTCACCAGATTGGGCAGACAGAATTTCCCTCTATGCCAATGATATTCTACTATACTTGGCCCGACCCCGGTCTTCAATCTACAGCGTGCTACACATTTTTGCCCTCTTCCAAAAATATTCCGGCTACATGATCAACTGAGATATATCTCTGGTGTATGTCTTGAGTGATGAGCCACCGATCCTCCCATTGGGTTGTCCAGCCCAGATCGTCACTGAGAGTTTTCGGTATTTGGGTATATATATATATATATATATATATATATATATATATATATATATATATATATATATATATATATATATATATATATATATATATATATATAAATCGACGTACAAAGGGATCCTAAAGCCAGTTGAGAGCGCTCTGCAGTGTGTGCTCTGCCCAGGGGTCGGATCCTGACCCTGGAGATTCTTGTCATACAAAAGAGGCGGCACAACCAGGATACTTTTAAGTCTGTTTATTTAGACTTCACCCCACCAACGCGTTTCAGCCACAACTGGCCTTGCTCACGGTCGGTGAGTCCCTCCACAGTGTTACTTTTTATACTCCCATAGGTCACCAATTATGAGGCATTATGGGATTTGTAGTTAAACATGATAAATCAAAAAATTAAAAACAAAAGAAAGACTTAGTGTGCTGTTTCAATTGTTACACTATAGTGACAAGTAGTCTACTGTGGCTAATTAGAATGATTGTCGGGTTTAGTACCCTTAGTCTGTGCTTTACAGTTATATATATATATATTACTTACTGGCGGTCGCCAATAGGTATATATAGTTAGGATTTTTTCTCTATGGAACTTTTGAAAATTCTATGTCTAATAACTTTGGCGTTTGTGGACGTAATCGGCTGAAATTTTCAGGAAAATGGCACATTTTGTTTCTGAGCAGCCCCTGAAAATTTGGGGGGGTTCCGTCAAGGGGGGGGCCGAGACAAAAGGGGGGCCCCAAAACGCGTTTTTCCCATTCATTTTTCCATAGGGCCTTTGGCCTCACTTTTAGCTCGAACGGCTGAATGGATTTACACGAAACTTGGCAAAATTGTAGGGACTGTTTGCCCGATGTGCCTTTGCTGGGTCTCAATATATGCGCTCCAGTGAATTTTGAGAAATTAACGTTTAAAAAAACAGATATATCTGTGACAGCGTCCCAGATCCCAGATAGCGCACCAGATCGCGTACTTTTCGCGTAACGGAGCTTTGCGTAGCGAAGCTGATTGGCTCTCCGGTGTCTGTCAACATTCTAAACAGTCCGGTGCGGCTGCCATCTTGTCTCTCGGTAGGATCGAGAGACAAGAGGAGGAGAAAAACGAAGGGGGAATTTAATGAAAAGGGGCAAGGTAGATCCTTCTTGACCCCCTAGGAATGATGTTGGGGTTATTAAAGGGTCCCGTGGGGCAAATAATAAAAATTAGATTTTTCGCGGTAGAAGCGCTTCTCGGTTCGCGAACCGGGTCGCAAACTGGTAGCGAAACGTGAATTCGCCATTTTGTGTTTCGATTTAATTAAATTACTAGGTATAAGGGGGTACGGGAGACGTATCCTGACCCCTTATGTTTTCTGAGGGTGGCTGAGGAGGCTCATATATGTTGATACATGTCTTCCAGCGGCTGTGCGTGAGCGTTTTTTTTTTTTTTGCTGCGTGACGTCTGTTAACGTTCGATTCGATGGAAATCAGGAACTGTTGACCGCCATTTTGTCACTGCGAGTAAATATTTTGTTAAAAATAATTGTCATAAATTAATCCTTATTGATAAACATTGTCTGCGCCATCTTGCCTTTTTTGCAATGCCACACTTTTGTCGAGCACAGCAGCCATTTTAGATGCCTTGACCAGACCCACTCTCTGCACGCCGCCGATCCTCAGCATGGCTCCCCACCCTCGCAAGCAACTCCCCCACGCACTAGTCACCCCCGCTCTCTCTCTCATGCATGGGCCAGAAACCTCCACCCATCTGCGCTGTTTGTGAGCGTTTTTTTTTTTTGCTGCGTGACGTCTGTTAACGTTCGATTCGATGGAAATCAGGAACTGTTGACCGCCATTTTGTCACTGCGATTAAATATTTTGTTAAAAATAATTGTTAGAAATTAATCCTTATTGATAAACATTGTCTGTGCCATCTTGCCTTTTTTGCAATGCCACACTTTTGTTGAGCACGGCAGCCATTTTAGATGCCTTGACCAGACCCACTCTCTGCACGCCGCTGATCCTCAGCATGGCTCCCCACCCTCGCAAGCATCTCCCCCACGCACTGGTCACCCCCGCTCTCTCTCTCATGCATGGGCCAGAAACCTCCTCCCATCTGCGCTGTTCTTCTCTGAGAATCACACCCTGTGCCCGCCCGACACCTCCCTTTCACCCTATTCACTACCGCACCCTCTGACACTCCTCTTCCTCTGTGTCCGATTGTCCAGGCCGGTCCCAGGCTATCACCTAGCCCTGCAGATGTAGTTTATGGCCCCAGCTGTAGAGAATCACCCCTCTTCAAAGGAGTTACAGTAGATCAAGGCCCCCACCCGATGAGATCCGTCACACCACACGCGTTCCTACTATCTGATAACCATCCTGTATTGTGCTTGGGGAGGGGATTCTCACTGTGAGGGTGTGTGGGTCCGAGCCTGAAGTGGAAGATTCCAGGGATGCCTCTTTGTACATCAAAGTTTTTCCAATTATGTGTCACATTATAAATATATAGCACTCCAACAAAGTTGTAGGATTATAACATTTTAATAACTTATAAATATATAACGCAACAAAAACAGTAAATACATTTAAAAAATTTTTTTAAAAAGAAGCAACAATGGTCAGTAGCTGTGTTTTGTGCGAATAGTCCCAAGGCTGCACAACGTGCTGAGTTCTGGACGGCACCCAGGTGATGTTACCTGGGTGCCGCACTGGTTTTTGGTATCCTACAATGCAGCTCCGAAAAACGGCGTGGGGCGTCCCGGGTTGTGCGGGGGGAGGCCTCGTCAGTAGCGGTCTGTTGTGCGAATAGTCCCAAGGCAGCAGAACGCGCTGAGATGTGGATGGCAACCAGGTGATGTCCAGTAAGTTGCCGCACTGGTTTTGGCATCCTACAATGCTGCTCCGAAAAACTGCGTGGGGCGCCCCGGGGGGGGGGGAGGCGTAGTGAACGGGCCTCCCCAGGTGGAGGCTCGTCTGCTGTACTGGGGCGCCCCTTTACCGTTTCAGTTGCCATTCTGCTCGCTTTTGTTACACTGTGCCTCATCCTCCATTCAGCTGTTTATCGCCCGCTCTTGCGGCTACAGCGTCTCGCTCACCATGTAGTTGAGTTGCGCCCACTCTTGCGGTGCAGCGATAGGCGGCTGTCACAGGACTCTTAAAATGGCGGACGGCTCTTCGGATTTGGGCCTGGTCCACTAAAATGGCCCTGGGACACCTTGGAACTCGGATGTCCCCTGAGCCTTGAAGATTTTACAAAAGTCTTGGGGGCCCCCGACTCCTGCAGGCTTCCGGTGGGGAGCGGCTGCCATGATTGCTCGCGGAATGACCACGACGGAGCCATGAGATGGTGGTGCTCTCATGCTGATGCCAGCTTCAGTCTGAAACATCCAGAAACAAGGTGGGGCTTTCATCGTTTGGGAAAAAATAAATGTTTTAATCCAATGAAAAGTGTTATTTTTAGGTCATATGATCAAGCCTTCTATCATTAGGAAACCAAAAGTAAAATGAACCAATGAAAAGTTTCATAAACAAGTCACATGACCTGTTATGCTTACGTTACGCGCTGCTATAAAAAGCGTAGAAAATCCGTTGGCACGTGAGGCGGCGTCAGTAGCGGACCGATGTGCGAATAGGCCGAAGGCAGCACAACGCGCCAAGATCCGGATGGCACCGAGGTGGTGTTCAGCAAGTTGTCGCACTGGTGTGGCCATCCTACAATGCTGCGCCGAATGTCGGCGTGGGGCGCCCCGTTGGCCTGTGAGGTCGCGTCAGTCAGTGGGGGCTGTTTGAGGATCTGACTGAATTGGAAAGCAATGTGATGCTGTGCGTCGCCCCCAAGATGGAGGCTCCTCGGCTGCAGTGGGGCGCCCCTTGGTGTTTCACTCGCTATCCAGCTGAGTTGCGTCCACACTTGCGGCTACAGTAGGCCGAAGGCAGCACAACGCGCCGAGATCTGGATGGCACCGAGGTGGTGTCTAGCAAGTTGCCGCACTGGTGTGGCCATCCTACAATGCTGCGCCGAAAGTCGGCGTGGGTTGCCCCGTTGGCTTATGAGGTGGTGTCAGCAGCGGACTGATGTGTGAATAGGTCGGAACCAGCACAAGGCGCCAAGATCCGGATGGCAAGTCCTGGATGTTGGGTGCCATAGTTGAGAGATCTGAGCAGTGCTTGTTACACTGTCTGAAGCTTATTTGCACCTGCTGCAGCTTCACTATTGCCCTGGTGTGGCCAAAGATCGCCCATGACATAAGTGGCCGGCTTCCGAAGTCTGGCGGAACTTTTTTCCTTTTCCTTTCTGCATCTTGTCCCACAATCCGTTTGACCTGAAGACACGACCAGGTCCCTGAATGTGTGCAGGGGGACGCTATTGATTGAATCAAAATGGCGGCTTCACACAAAGCTGACTCAAGCGTTGCTGGTGATGCTATACAGACAAAAACTGGTTTTCAGTTTGTACATTCTTCAGGATTTTTCCATCCAAGGCTGGTTGAGAGTTTGTAGAACAACGGCTTCAGATCTTGCCCTCCCCTCTTTTGACTGTTGGTTCTTGTTGCCTATCTCTTCTGTTGTCATTTAACTGAACCTTTTTTGACTGCCGAAAGGGGTTCTGGTCCGACCGCTGGTTGGTGGAGACATTTTGACTACATCCTGGACCTGCCCGGCCTCGCCCAAAATGGCGCCGGTATAAATGGGACTCGTAACTCCTTGTTGTGTACTGGTTGTACAACCTTGATATCACAAGATACGTATGCAGTTTTGAAGCACATGGCGGGCGGGGACGAGAATTGATTGAATATTTCGACATCCTTATTGATATTAAGTTCTGATGTGTTATTGATTACTGTACTATTGAAAGTTCGAATTAACGTCACCCATGGTACTTGCCCGCAAATGTATATCTAGAAAATTTTATTGTAAGTGGCCCTGTCGTATTTTAATTACAAAATGTACGTCCACCGATTCAGCAACTGTTAAACACTTTAGTTCTTGCAACCTAATGGCCCGCTCGTTACGTTCCTCTACAGTGTAAATGTCTCCTCATCATATACGATTCCAGTTTGCTCCGTGGGCGGCCCACGTGGTTATAGGCCCGTATTTGTATACTGACATTTTTACAATAAAGGTTTTTAAAACAAAACATGGTAGTAGTATTTATATTGGTAAAGTTTTTAATTTTAGTCACTGTTTTCGAATCAGTAAAAGGCAAGTGAAATAAAGCAGTCCAATTACATGACGGATAAAAGGTATAATACGCAGGAACGCAGTAAAGATAAACGGTCAAGGGCTGTTGTGTTTTTTACTCCTGCAACATAAAGTGATCGATAAGAATCTGATATTCAGGCGTATCGGCGACTAAGACAGCAGGCCGAGCATCTTTTGCTCAACGGCTCCGTCATGGGACGAAGAAACGCCCTTTTGCTAGAAAAAGGAATATATTTTACTTGCAGGACAGTTGTAAATTTTCCGGGAAAGTACATTAGCCTGGAACATTATAACATATATGTTTAAGAAAAAATAATGTTCGAAAGCAATAAAAAGCGTAATTTTTAGGTCATATGACCAAGCCTTTCATCATTAGAATAACAAAAGTAAAATGAACCAATGAAAAGTTTTATAAACAAGTCACACAACCTGTTATGCTTACGTTACGCGCCGCGCCCCGGATCGCTTCCGGGAAGCTGCGCTTCGCGCACCGGAACACTTCCGGGTGCGCTAATGCGGCGTGTCATATAACGCGTTACGCGACAACGTAGGTCCAGAATATACTCAAAATGTCTCCACCAACCAGCGGTCGGAACACAACCCCTTTCACAGTCTAAAAAGTTCTGTTAAATGACAACAGAAGGGACAGGCAACAAGAATCATCAGTCAAAGAGGGGAGGGCAAGTTATTCCCTACCGGGTCACGTTGGGGCGCTACCGGAACTGATCGAATTGGTAGTCTACAGTGTTTCTGGATGTTTCAGACTGAAGCTGGTGTCAGCATGAGAGCACCACCATCTCGTAGCTCAGTCGTGGCCATTCCACGAGCAATCATGGCAGCCGCTCCCCACCAGAAGCCTGCGGGAGTCGGGGGCCCCCAAGACTTTTGTAGAATCTTCAAGGCTCAGGGGACGCTTTCGAGAATGGGGCCCAAGCCCTAGCAGACAAGCGTCCGAGTTCCAAGGTGTCCCAGGGCCATTTTAGTGGATCACGCCCAAATCTGAAGAGCCGGCCGCCATTTGGAGAGTCTTGTGGCAGCCGCCTATCGCTGCATCGCAAGAGTGGGAGCAACTCAACTACATGGTGAATAAGAACGCTGTAGTCGCAAGAGCGGGCGGTAAACAGCTGAATGGCGGAAGAGGCACAGTGTAGCAAAAGCGGGCGGAATGGCAACTGAAACGGTAAAGGGGCGCCCCACTACAGCGTGTCTTCAGGTCAAACGGATTGTGGGACAAGGTCCAGAATGGAAGAGTCATCAAAAGGCAAAAAGTTTCGCCGGACCCCGGGAGCCGGCCGCCTATGTCGGGGGCGATCTTAGGCCACACCAGGGCAACACGACTTGGGGAGGGGGCAGGAGCCAAGCGCCCCCTCCCAGTCCGCGCCACCACACCGTATGTTGAAAATCTGAAGCCATCATTCTACAAACTCTCCACCAGCCTTGGATGGAAAAATCTTGAAGAATGTACAAACTGAAAACCAGTTTTTGTCTGCATAGCATCAGCAGCAACGCTTGCTATCAGAGTGCATGAGTTTCATGCTCGATCGATTGAGCTAGCCGGATCAGGCAACAAAAAGTATAAAATAGTTATGTAAATAGTTATTTAATAAAATGTTTTACCCTGTTACTTTGCTGGTGTGTTGTATATATTTATAATATTTGCATAGAGTTTATCGTTATTTTGGGCGGGGTGGGTGGCGGAGCCGAGCTGTCTTGCAGCCATCATGGTGTGGAGCTCAGTTCATCTCACTATTTTCGTATTTCTCATGAAGGGTTGTTCCTAATGTTTCTATTTTAGCGAGGTCAAAAAGAGATCTCATTAGTGGCCTACTGATTTTGCTCGATTACTTTTGTTTTTTTACACGATTTTTCACTATCTGCAAAGACTAAACAGAGTATTGCGACTTTGTGCTTCTTTGTAAATAGAGAATGAACCAAAGAGAATCAATTCTAAAACAGTACATGCTTGGATAACAATCAATCAAATGGAGAGACAAGCAGGCACGACGGATTACAACGGGGGCAAAGGCCTGCGTTAACTACCCTTCACTATCTGCAAAGAGAGAGTACTACTAAGAGAAAAGAGGGGGGGGGGCAGCGTTCAAAGCACATCAGCGTGCATAAACACGAAAAAGTTTTTACCTATCACGTACTTGACATTTGACAGCCTTTGATATTTGCTATTAAAAAACCATTGAAATTCACTGAAAAAACCATAGGTTTTAGCCCATATATAGTAAGGGATTAGCATTTACAAAACCTTAATTTACTCGCACAAAACCATAGAAATTCGCATATATAGTTAGATGCAATAACTATATATCGCGCAACCGCAACCCACTGCTGATGATGTCACATATTACATCATTCATGACATGGTCAGTGACATCACTGATGACATCACTGATGACATCTCAAATGACATCACTGATGACATCACTGATGACACCTCAAATGACATCACTTATGACATCACTGATGACATCTCAAATGACATCTTAAATGACATCACTGATGACATCTCATTTGACATTACTCATCACATCACTGATGATATCATTCATGTGATAATACGATGAACCTCTTCAGACTCTAATTTAACCTTAGATACAATCGCTTTCCGTACTAGGCGTACTAGGCGCTCACCACGCTGCTGGGCCCTTTTAAAACCTCCACATAAAACCTAGGGGGTCAAGGAGGATCTACTATGCCCCCTTATGGTAATTTCCCCCTTTGTTTTGGCCTCCTCTTGTCTCTCGATCCTACCGAGAGACAAGATGGCGGCCGCTCCGGACTGTTTCGAATGTTGACAGACACCAGAGAGCCAATCAGCTTTGCATCGCAAAGTTCAGTTACGCGAAAAGTACGCGAACCGGAGCGCTACCCGGAGCGCTGTTACAGATATATATCTTATTTTGAACGTTAATTTCTCAAAATCCACTGGAGCACATATATTGAGACCTAGCAAAGGCACATCGGGCTAACAGTCCCTACAATTTTACCATGTTTTGTGCAAATCCATTCAGCCGTTCGGGCTAAAAGTGAGGCCAACCGCCCTATGGAAATTAACATGGGAAAAACGCGTTTTGGGACCCCCCTTTTTTCTCAGCCCCCCCTTGCCGAACCCCCCCCCAAATTTTCAGGGGCTGCTCAGAAACAAAATGTGCCATTTTCCTGAAAATTTCAGCCAATTCCGTCCACAAACGCTAAAGTTATTAGACATAGAATTTTCAGAAATCCCATAGGGAAAAAATCCTAACTATATATACCTACTGGCGACCGCCAGTAGGTAATATATATATATATATATATACACATATATATATATATATATATATATATATATATATATATATATATATATATATATATATATATCCCCACCCAAAGATTAAGGTGTTTTCCACCATCAAAACTTAATCCCTCCGCTCCAGCGGTTCCGTGCCGATGTGCAACACTGGAAATCTTTGCCCCTCACACTCCTGGGTAACGCCGCTCTTTATAAAATGATGGCACTTCCCCACTTTCTTTATGCATTGCAGAATATGCCTTTTTTGGTGTCTTCCCAATACTTTCTCTCTATTGATTCTGAGGTACCTTTCTTATTAACTTATTATGGAATAAAGGTACACCCAGAATCGCTCTCGCCAAGCTCACTACAAGCTGGTATGATGGGGGTATTGTCCTGTCTGCCATTAAATATTATTATTGGTCGTCACAACTGGTGGTTCTCAACCACTGGATGCATCGGCCCATAGCGGATCCCGCGTACACAATGGACAGGTATAATATGCCTTCGGGTAACTTTCTCAGGGCTTTGTATGGCGGGAAGAAATATGCACCTAAGTACACTCCGACCTCTACTATGGTCTCTTTATGGTACTCAGCAACGGGCCGTTGGGATGGAAAGGTAAGATTACTTAGGCCACCCCCTGCTTGAGTCTCTTCAGCTAGGCATGCTCTTGAGGTTCCCATGGTTTGACATATGGGACTTAATTGGCCTCTCGATGGTGGGTGACCTGTAGTTTAGTGATTTACAACAGCAATACCATCTTCAGGCGGGGAAACTTTCCAGTGACTAGAGGCTCCGACCTGCTGGTTTCCTCACCATTATAAGATAGATTACTGGCTGATTACCTCCCGGAACAAGCGATTTCCCTGACATACTGTAAGATTTTTAATAATATGTCCGACTCCATGGGTAAACTATGGGCAAAATGAAATGATGAGGTGGGAGAGCTTGTTGACGAAGAGTGGAGGGGGGCCTTGACATCACCTCGGGAGGTGGCGATACGGTCTCGTTTTAAAATGATACAACTTAAACTGCTGCATAGGGCATACTACACCAGTTCGGCACTCATTAAGATGGGTCTCTTGTCTTCTCTGGATTGCCCCCGGGGCTGCGGACAGCTAGGTACTTTCCTACATCAATGGTGGGTTTGCCCCAACCTTCAGAGATACTGGGGAAGACTGGTTTCCGCCATGTCCCAAATATGCCATAAATCAATTGATGTATCTCCTCGTCTCTGTCTTTTGAATGTTTTGGTAGCCACTGACCTAACCAGGTTTGAAAGGCTCTGGTTTACTCTGGGATGTATGATCGCTAAAAGCAATATTGCTAGAACCTGGAAGTGCAGGGTTGCACTCAGACAAGCGGATTGGGCATCGGACATGGTCTGGTGCATGCAAGTCGAGAGGGCGGTGTATGAAAGCAGAGGTTTGCTGGTAAATGGACCAAGGTGTGGGGCCCCTAGAATGAAAGTAGAAGTTATATTTGTACCCCACTTAATGAGACGATTGATGTTGTTGACAAGGTAACACCATAGGCTGTCTGTTGCAGGGATTGATGATATCATTGTGTTTTACTTTGACCCAATGTTTTCTTTTGTTTTATTCATATTTCCTGCTGTCCTCAGGAACTGTATTTTGTTTTACAACTGCACCAGTTTTGTTTTTATTTGATTTATGTTTATTTTCAATAAACAGAGTTATAAAAAGAAAATAATAATGTTATTGTCAGACCGCCTGAGTGGAGTGAAGCTATTTCTGCTATCAGAGTGAGAGTGTGCCAAGATAACACTGTGGCGTATCGTATGTATAACTACCTCCTTCCTCGTCAGAAAACTGCAAGAGCAGCCACTTGTTTTAAAGCTGAAATCCTAGTAACAAGGTAGCATATATACCTTCTCGTTGGAAAACCACAAGAATAGCCACTTTTTTCAAAGAGGAGCCGGGGGTATGGGGGCAAAAGAATTAAGAAAATAGAAAGACACTTCTATATTGGCCTGTTTGTGTATCCTGATGGGAAATGTGGGTAAACCGGAAGAGAATAACACTGATCCCAGACTGTTGACAAAAATTACAACAGATCCAAAGTTCAATCTTTCAGGCGCAACCTACTCCTTAATAGTAAAAATTCACAATAGTTGGTATTCTGTATAAATCCACTCTAGGCCAAGCATCTTTTAATTATCTGACAGCCAATACTATTTCCTCATTGAGACCCTCTTTCCATGTATTGAGTGAAAATACCCACAAGGTTTCCCTTTCCTTTTGCACTTCTGTCATTTGGCGCTCCTGCCATTGCTTGACCCTCTCCAGTATGAGTCACCTGAGATTTTTTTCAGATTGTTGTGCTTTCAAGTAGTATTGAACCACAGGTGCTTGTGATTCCTTCGTCCTGATTGCTGACTTGTGCTCGCCATAGCGAATCCTGAGCTCTCTGCCTGTTTATCCGATGTACCCTAGGCCACACAGACATAAAAAAAAGGTTGGCAACATTGCAGCTCCTACAATTGGTCATATCTTTAAGGAGATCCGTATGTCGTCTGTATTCCAATTGTTCTGTCCCCAAAGTTTTATTTCAGGCATAGCATGGGACACAACGATGGTTGCTTTTTGCCAAGGTGGAACCACCAATGATCTCTTGCTGATTTCTTATATGTTGTCTCATTCTGATGTCTACCAATTTGCCCTTGAGGTTTGCATTGCGGCTAAATGCAAATATAGGTCTTTCCAGTTTGATATCTTCTCCATTGGTATTAAGTATTTTCCAGTTTCATTCAAAATCCTTTTGACTTTATAGTTCATATTTGAATGGTTAGTGTTGTATACTAACCTTTCACCCTTTCTTGTAGTCTTTCCTTTCAAGAAGGCATCTTGATTATAGTATTTAGATCTTTTGAAAGCATGTATAATAAGACATATTGAGTATCCTCTGTGTCCCATCAATGTCCCTCTTTAATTTCTCTTTGTGCCGCATAAACGCTTCCATAGTGGAGCATTTGCATGTAATGCTTAGGAATTCTCCAAAGGGAACTGAATCTTTCTAACAGCTGGTATGAAACGTGCCATGCTGTAATACAGTGTTTCACACAGTGTGTTTCCTGTAAAATCTTACCTGTAGGTAACCCAATTCTCCTAAAATCCATATGTATAAGAACTCCACATTTTCCCTACTATATTTAGAAGTGAGTTTCAAGTTTTTATTACTGGAATTGAGGCACAGGGACCATACAAAGAATACAGCATCTATAAACCGTGACCAATACTTCACAATCTCAAAAAAGGGTGCTGCTTCATTGTATATGTGTTTACGCTCATATTCACCCTTATAGATATCCACTATACTCGGGGCACAAGAGTTACCCTTGCTGGTCTCCTAAATCTGCTGGTAGATGTTCCCATTGAATTAAAAAAAAGTTGTTGAAAAGCACAATCTTTTGACATTCCAAGATGAACCCGTAAGAACTATCCTCAGGCATACTCCCCATGAGGGCTTCTATTGCCAAAATGCCTCTTTCTGTGGAATGATTGTGTGAAGCGCCTCAATATCTAGTGTTACCTAAATTTCTCAATTGGAATTAAAGGACACATAATCGATATTTTAAATCATATCCTTTGTGTCTCTGATAAATGAGGATTACTACTTAGTCATGGGGCAAAGAAAAGTGTCCTTATATTTGAAAAGGTGTTCTGTGGTGGAGTTTACTGAACAAGTGATGGGACAGAGAAGAGGATCTTCTACATACTTGTAGGTCTTTTGTACTCCACACAAGGCTAGGATAACCAGGTTGTCTTTATTTAGGCATGAAATTCCTTCTTACGTACATCCCAACTTACAAAGCTCTTGGTGTCACTTTTTTAATGTGATATTTCAGGGTTTCACACACTCTTACATTTGCCCTTGTGCTCCAGGACCTCTAACAAGGATCGTATTTTGTATATGGGTTTGCTTTTGCCCATGACAAATATGCTGCCCCTTGTCACACGCTTTCACTGGGATTTTACAATTTTCTTGCAGTTTTTAAGGGCATGTTGTCCTGACAATTTGGAGGTCCTGAAGCACTACTAAAGGCCGAATTCTGGTGTCCTTGAAGGGGTACGAGAGACTGTGGGGACCTGCAGAATGTGTCCATGCCCCTCGACTAGTAAAGATGCTTCATATGTGCTTCCCCTTAAAACCGTGTCTAGCCACTTGCTCCTGGTTGAAATTGTTTGAGGACACAGGGTACTGTCAAGATTCAGTCTCGACACAGACGTGGTATCAGGAGTAGAGTGAGTCGAGGCTGGAGACTTTGGAGAATGGGAAGGTAGAAACTAAAAAAACTCATACACTAGACCGCATCAATTGATTTTATCACTTCATACCCACTTCTTGGTTCTTATTATACTTCCAGGGCACAAGTTTAAATCACTGTTGTGGTACATTTATTTCCTACAGGGCTACACCGGCTACTCAACTGTGACATCAATTTACCTTACAGCCGGTTCAGTGACCTACTTAACTTTTAGGACAAGATACATTTTCAAACTATATTTTGACAACAGTTCTGGAACCATATTGCTTCAGTTTAATTCAAAGCCACTTTGAATGTTGACATATTTTATTAGACATGGTTATTGTAGATATGTTTTGTATGAATTGGATTTTATGCAACTTTAATTTTAAACACAAAGCGCAGCTGCCTCTATGTTTTACATATTGATAAAACCATGGGCCTGTGCCCAAATCTGATGTTGATTTGAATAAAAAAAAAACTTTTACGCTGCATTTCATCCGTATTCATTGTAGATTAAATATATTGAAATGGGTGCTACTGTGATTAATTTTCACTTTTGTGAACATTCATCAAAATGGAAAGAAAAGTATTATCTGCAAAAAAGCGCATTTTTTATTAGTCTCTAGAATGCCTGCTTTCGGTCATTTCTCAGACGTTAAGATTGTTATTTAAGATATTAATGCTCTCCAAATCCTGGCCGTCCACAATCTATTTACCAGCCAGAGAACATTAATCAAAAGATAAGTGTTTGTTTTAAACTACTAAGCTGTGAAAACGCATTCTCTCCTTTTAATTTAACAGACAAGATGCATGGCTATGTAATATTTTACCACCGTTGTTATCTCTTCAGGCGAGTCTGGCAAAAGATGCTATCAATCAAACGTAGATAAAAAGCCGTTTAAAAGCTGCATCGACAGTGAAGATGTTGACTAATGTGATCTTTTATAGCTATTATATTAGCATTTACCTCAAGAGTCTTTAGCAAAGGAATGCAGTTCTCATCTTTTTCATTTTTACACGTAAGCCATCACTTTACTTGGCCTGCCATGCACCTGTTATGACTGGGACTGAGATTGTTTATTTCACGAAGTGGTCGTTTATTCCTTCACAATATTGAATAATTCTGTATTTTAAATGGGTTGGATGGTTTGAGTAAAGTAGTGTATGTGAGAAAACTGTGCCAACAAATGGTATTTCTGAAACCACACAATGTCGCAGTTAACTTCCGTAAATAATTACTGTATTAATTTATTTCAAGAAGTTGGTGTAGCTTTGACATGTTGCTTCGCATCCCCTTCACGGAGCTCATTTGCACAGCCCAGTCTACAATCTGTTAGTATGTCATATTTAAGCAACAGGTTAACTAAAGATAACTTATTAAAGAGTTTGGACACAATATTGACTATAAATAGGGAATTATATAAATATTGTGTCAAAAATAGCGATTTAAAAAAATGTTGTCAACAAAAATATCGAAGGAAAGAATATCGTTTTAAATGTTCTTTTTTATGTCACTGAAAAAAAGTAATATTTATTAAAAAATCGTTGTTAAAATTTTTTTTTATGGATTCATTTATACATGTTTTTAATGTGTTTTATTTAATGTTAATTTTTAAGAAAATATGTTTAGCTATTTTTATAGTAATATTTAAAAAAACGTTCAAAATATTTTGTTAAAAATGTAATTCGTTTTTTTCATTATTGAATATGTATTTAAGTTATAGTAACGAGATGTTGATTCTTTGGAGGAAAAGGGTAGGAGATGTTTAACATTTGATAATATTAATTTATTTCTATGATACATTTTATTAGGCTTATAAACTAATTTGTATTATGTTGTCTAATTATATAAATATTGTATCAAATATGTTTTTTTAATTTGATATATAATTTGTACATTTGTTTGAATGCTATGTAGCTTATTCTCAAAACTTGATTATTAGTGTGTATGCAATATAAATATTATTGATTTGTTGACATATATTTTTTACATTTGTTATTATATTTCAATATGAAATGTTTATTTTAAACTATTTATTTATATTTGAAATAAAGTTGATAATGTTTCATATAGCTTAACAAATATTTAATAATATATACATATGCGTCTTTATTGTATTTTGTTTTAGAAAATAAATCCAGTCCTAAAATATTTGTGTACACAATATTGAATATATATTTTAATGGTAATGTAAATAATATGTGTCTAAATAATTGTATATTCAACAACAGTGGATTTATTAGTAGCGTTTTGTTTATTTTATTCCCTTTTTATTTTTTGGGAAAATGTGTAATAAACTTCACCTTTTTACTGACCAACACCGTCACCAAAACGATTTGAACTGACTCAGGAACAGTGAATTGTACCCCTTTAGTGTCCATAACTTTTCCCAAAAAGGTTTAGATTGGAGTGGGAATAGTAAATGTAACCATTTAGACTCAAATCAAGCCTGCAGCACTTATTGTGCCATTCACATTCAAACATATATTAAATAAAATAAATATATTATAATGTATATATGCTGTATTACATATATAATAATCAATAATATGTCCATAAAAATATTTTGATAATTAATAGGAAAAAAATGTTGTACATATATACATATAATTTGTAATATTTAATTTAATTTATATATATTTATTTTGTATCGTAATTTGTAAATTTTATGGTATGTTAAATATTTGCTAGGTATAAATTCTTTTTTAGTGCAGTTGTGTTTATTTTAAATATACTTTTCACATATTTAATTTTTGGGGAAGATGTAAAATAAATGTCATCCTTTTGCTAGCCAACACCTTATCGAAAATGGTTTAGATTGAAGTGGGAATAGTAAATGTCAACCATTTAGTCCCAGATCAAGCCTGCAACACTTATTGTGCCACCCACTTAAGTAGTGCTTTAAAACTTACCCTAGGCCTGCCAGTGCAGCCTGAATACAGTGTTAAAAAGCGAGGGCCCGATTACGCATCTGCCGGTCCATGGACCGCCAAACTTATGGAGGTGCGGCAATGGCAGCATCCCGACTGCCCTATTACGAGTGAAGGGTTGGACCGCCAGAGCCCCGCTGCAGCCACCAGGTAACTGCCATTCCCTGGTGGTCAGGATGCTGCAAAATGCTTGGTCGGACCACTGCGGTCCCGCCAAGCATATTACGAGTTTCCTCTCCACCAGCGGTGTCATGGAGGTTCCTCCTCATGAGCACCGTGGTGAGAGGAAACAGAGGGGCCCCTGCAGGGCTCCCTGTGCCTCTTCCACACAGGGACCCCAGCCACCCCAGTTCCTGAACAGCATGGACTTCACAGCCCATGCCGTGCAGGACTAGTTTTGGCATTCCCATTGCGATTACCATTTTCTGAGTCATCTGCTAGACCATCTTCAGGACAATGAATGAATACAGGCAGTTAGAGACCAGTAACCTTGATTGAGATGTCTTCTCAATCATGCCTCTTCGGTATAAAGGCTGATGCATATTTTGCACAAGAGGGCTGACTAATGACCACATTAAAGGTTACTGCTCTCAAATGGCCCGCATTTTTTGCTTGTATAAGTGGGAGGCCATTGAGCCACCACGCTTTTTGATTGTGAACTACAGAACAAATTTTATCCACATCACTCCTGAAGGGTCATTCATCTTTATACCAAATATCCTGAAGATGGTCTAGCGGATGCACACAACATTAGACTGAAACGTCGACAACCACACCTATTTTTTGTATTATTGGATTGAAGGACATGCTGTCTGTTTAGTCGGTCACATTTTCCTATGAATGTTTTGAAAAGATGTTCACAATTGTAACAATGAGGTGTTTGTAACATCGAATCATTGTAACTTCTGGTTGCATTGTCCTCTTTTTTTGGAATCTTTTTTATCTTCTTTGCACCCTTTGCAATTTTTTGCTAATATAAATTTATCTTCTGAATACATAGACCTGTGTTAAATATTCTTTTGAACATTGGTTCATATGGAAATAATTAGAATTGCATATAAAGAAATTGAATTATAAGATACTGGATAGCGCTTGTCAACATTGAATGCAGGAATTAATGCGAATATGTGGTTTAACAAATCCCTTGTAGGGCACGTACCTGCTATTATTGCAAGTACTAGGACCGCCTTACTCATCGAGGCGGTCCGACCACTGCCACTACTGCGGGTCCTCTCACTCTATTTGGAGTGCGGTGGTCAGACCGCCACAGGACCACCGCCTCTGCCAGGGTCTAGGATGTTGTGGCACAGCAGAAAGGGACAGGAATAAGCTAGTTATGCCACTGCAGCACTGTTGAGCATATTCTGAGTTGCATTTCCACAGCCATTGCTTGGGGGTGAACCTGCCATGAAAAGGGTAGCGGAGGTGCAACTAAGGCGGCCCTGATTGGGCCGCAAGCCGCATCTGGATCTGGGGGTACATACAGGGGGGCACATATTGTGCCCCCCTGGAATTCCTCCTCTGTTCTTGCACGATATGGCATGCATGACACGGTGCATGCACACTGTGTAGGAATGTGATGCAGGTGCTGTCACTGCAGTGGTTTGCTGTTAAGGCTCTCCTATGAGCCTAACACAACAGTGAGACCTCTGTAACATTGTCCGCCCTGGATCCAACTCAGAATCCAGTGGGGGCATACCCTAGTCTTGGTGTTCTTCCTCCAACGCAGCGTTGGCGATGCTGCAGAAGGCACACCAAACTCAAAATAAGGCCCTTAATAAACTGTAAATTTATAATAGGAGCTGTTAGCTATTGCGTGTTTAGTGTCTTTGGAATTGTAATTAAAACCCCTATTTAACAGTAAAGTCAGTTTATTTATTGCAATTTTAAAAATGCCACTTAGCCCTTTCGTGCCTATAGCCTGGCTAGGGTTGCAAGATTGGGTTTAACTGTACTTTAATGTTGTGAATTCCTCCCAGACAGTAACACAATAGAAGGATTAAGTGTGCCTGAATGGGTTATATTCTGGCAGGATGGGGATGGAGCTGAGCACAGCCCCGCTTGCCCCTGAAAAGTCTGTGCTCTGCCTTCATACAAAGGGCCTGTTCGCCTTCAGAAGTGGGAGATCCCTGAAGGACTTACTTGTCCACACACGGCCAAAACAGAAAGAAAAAACAATACACACACTTCAAACATTGTGGAATTTGCCAGAGATAATAGGCCAGTATCCTTCTGGACAATGTAATGCTTGCCCTCTAAGTAAAGCAACCAAAGAATTAGATTTGGGACTACTTACTCCTTGGATCTTACATACACACAAACTGTAATAGTACAAATGTGGTATACATAATCACATGGAAATGTGGACTGAAGTACATTGGTATGATTGAAAGAAAGGTGAAACTGCGCATCAATGAACATAGAAGCACCTTCCACTGTAAGAAAAGTTTGGAGGGGCACTCAGAGAACCACCTCGCTTGGGCTGTAATAGAGAAATGACCACCCACAGCAAGTGAAGAGCAACTATTGAGGAGTGAACAGAGATGGATCTACAGACTATCGAGTACAATATTTAGGTTGAATGAAGAGATCCCACTGACACAACTGTTAAGTTAAACAATGGGCAACGGAAGGTGTAAAATACAAACAAGCAACCAGTCCACAACCCTTTTAATCCATTATGTCCCTTTTTATAATTAGAAAGTAAAGGTAACCCCCAGTTTTTTCCCCTTCCCCCCTTTTTTTTTATTATACGCTATCTCCTTTCATTTCAACTTTATAGTTGTTTACTCTTATTAACGCTTAGCATTAGTTAAGAATGTCTGTGCTTCCTGTACTTCATAAAAGAAGTTTGTGTGTCACTTTGAGTCGAGCAGGTTCCTGCAAATAAGCTGAACTACCCAGTTTATTGATAGGATCAATTAATTTGCGCATTTCCCATCTCTTGTCCATCGTGGCTTTACTTAGATCTGAGCGTGCGAAAATAGTAAAGTTATCAATAGTTATTGGGGTGTTGGGTTTAGCTTTTTGCCACACCGCTTGTCGTAGCAGGAAATTTCCGAAGTAGATCAAAAACGGGCGCGGAAATTTACTGTTGAGGCGTTTTTGGCCCAGGGGGAGTCGGTGTGCTCGTTGAATTTGGGAATCCCAGTCCCAATCAGAAAGTTCAGGGAATGCTCGGGGCATCAGTTTCACCAAGAAGGCCCTAGAATCGGACCCCTCTGCCCCTTCCGGAATACCGTACAGTTTGAGATTTGATCTTCTTAAGCGATTTTCCAGGTCATCCACTTTGCCCTGTAGCTGGGTTAGTACGGCATCATGTCGTTCCACAGTAGCATCAACCCTTTGCGTTCTTTCTTCAACCAGTACTGTGCGCTGCTGCAGCTCTGTTATCTCCTGTGTGACTCCTTTTAGTATGGAGGCTATGTCAGTTATTGATGTTTGCAGTCTTATGTTATCACTTTTTAGCTGCTGATAATGTGCCTCTGACTCTGCCCTCTGATTCACCAGAAGATTTAAGATAGCATCTAGCTGAGGGTGGTCGGTATTACCTAACTTTGGCTCTTCCCTTAAGTTATCCTGCTTGTTTTCATCATTAGATTGCTCTGGTTCAGAGTCCAAGCTCGGGTCCGCTGTATCTGCTGAATCCAGTGAGGGTGCACCTGCCAGGACTTCATTCCCCCCTTTGATTTGTTCGTTAACCAGTTCGTTAATAATGAGATTCGGAGTTTGCGTCATTAAGTTAGACCCATTCTCCTGACACTGCTGTGTCCCATTGTCAAAGTCTATAGGGCTGCCCCCTGAGAGCCTTAAGGTCATATTTTTGACTAGTCCTTTAGCCTCCATCCACTTTCTCAGAGGACTTTTGTCGATAATAGCCTTTCTTGTACTCAAAGGTATTACTCCAGCTACCATGTTGGTCAGATTTCTTCCTTTTTTTTTATAGATCGTCTTGGCCTTGCCTCTGCGTTTCCGCGAAGGTGGTTTATTTGAACTTTTGTTCATGGGTTTGTCTAATTCCTCCTCTGTGTCATAGTCGCAATCCTCAGAAGAAGGGTGGTCATCGTTAAGTCCCGAAATTTGCTCTGACACATGATTACTCTTGAGTTCGGTATCAGGTTTATTAAGCTCTTCCATTGTATTTTTGACATTATCTGCAGTAATTTCCATCCTTTCCAGTAATAATGGCTCAGCAGTATTTAGTACCTCTGTTACCTTCTCTAGCTCAATGGTTATCTCGGGACTTTTCAGCTCTATTATGTCACGAGTCTTATTACCTTTGGGCACGGTTGCAGTGTTATCATCGTTGTCATTTTTATTGAGTGAGCTTCCTTCCCCACTTACATTAGTCCCGACTTTAGCACTTTCATTAGTATCTTTATTAATATTTTTATTTAGCATTGTATTATTTTTTTTTTTTGGAATTGTTCCACAGTTGAATAAAGGAGGGTGCAGGACCGTCTTACCTGCCATCTTCTTGTCGCTCCCCTTGGCAGTATCAGTTTTTTCAGTTTTTTCAGGGTTGCCTTTTGTTCCACAAGCTGATGGTACTTTCATTGCCATTTCTGCCTCTTTCTCGTTCAGCTTCATACTCGCTGTTGTTTTCTCCAGGCCCCCCTGCGTTTTAGTTGCTGAAACCTCTGCAGTCTGTTGGGCTGTGGTTGAAGCAGGAACAGTGGCTGGAATCAAGGCTGCCGTTGAGTCTCCTGCCGAGGGCGTAGATACAGGTACATTTGCAGTGGTCGCCGCTGCCACCGCAGCTGTTGCTGAATTTTTTGTATTTCGTGTTGTGCGCGAAGGATGTTTAGGAGACATATCTTCAGTAGTTGTAAATATATCTGTGGACTGAAACCTTGTCTTAACCAGACCTAACACAATGATCCCGGAGCGAGTGAGCCAGACCTTCACTGCACTCCAAATCTTCGTTGTTCGCCACTGCATTCGTCAACCTTCAGCTGTGAAGAAAGATAGTTATAGCGATTGTAGCAGTTGAGACAAAGTTGCAGCGGTAGCTGTATCAGTTGAAACAATGTTGCAGCGATGTCTTTCCTTCGTTTCCCAGACGTGGCGCTGAAATGACTGTTGTGCTGAAGCCGCTGAAAGAGCTGAAAGAGTGCCCCCCCTTACACCGTCGAAGCCGTCAAAGCCGCTGCAGAAGGCGTCAGGGTTGATTAGAGGTCTCCAAATCCAACGCTTCACTCCGGACAGCTAGTGCAGGTGAGTCGGTCTAAACGCTGTAGTTTAGTGCTGCCGCTCTGCCGCTCCACTTGTCTCGCCCATTTCCCGGTTGCTACTATGCTCCGTGTGTTCGTTCAGATTTTTCCCGTCTCATAATTGCATTTCACCGGTTCCAGTTTTTTGAGCCGGGAGGGTTTAAGAGAAATCGTAAACAGAGCCGATATTAAGGAGGGGAGAGAGCACCTAGTTCGCCGCAAAGCAGAGTCCTCACTCCGCCATCTTGGACTCCGCCCTCTCAAAAAAAAAAAAGAGAGGGGAGATGATTCAACACTATTAGCAATCGTAAAATCACTAAGGAAGGAGGGGGGGGGGTGGTCCTAGGTTCCACGCCGCAAGCACTGCCTTTTCAACGGCAGCAGTAGGTAAGGGAGGGGGAGGGCAGTTCTTCGCAGTTCGGGGGGGTTGTGTTTGGGGTGGGCGGGTGGAGAAAGGGCTGGGGAAAAAGGGGGGCAGAAAAAAATATTTTCAACCTGGTAGAAAGACTTAAGAAGAGATTTAATTTTGTAAAGTGCTTTTTTTCATATGTGAGAAAATGTCAAACTATGTTGTTAAAAGGTATTATTGCTTATTCTTATTATTTTAAAGATGCAAAGTATTAGATGTTTAGCATGGAACGTCTCAGGGCTAAACAACAAGCGCAAAAGACATTTAGTTGCTGAAGAGTTACATTGATATAACCCCCAGTTAGTATTTTTGTCAGAAACTCATATTGTAGAAAGCGATAAGAAGCTGCTGAATCAATTGGGCTTCGAGATGATAACATATTCAGCAGCCGCTTCACATGTCAGAGGGGTGGCCATCTTAAAAGATAAAAGATTTAAGGTAGAGATAACTAGGACGCAAACCGACAAGCGGGGGAGGTGGGCAATTACTCAACTAAGTCATAATAACATGAAATTTGTGGTTTGTGTAGTATACGGACCAAACAGAGAAGATCCTAGAATATATGAAGAGTTAAATATAGCTTTACTAGACTGGGATGGAGAAATCATAATAATGGGTGATTTTAATTGCATTATGAATTGCCAGACGGACACAACACGCCCTGGTAACCATATTCGAATGCCCAGAACCAGAACATCCATCTTAAACTTGTGTAAGCTACATAATGTTAGAGATGTTTGGAGCTCATTACATTCTAATGCTCCAGGATACACATATTACTCCGCTCCTCACAAGCTATGTTCACGCATAGATATGGCTCTAATATCAGACTCTTTGATGAGCTCTATCACAACAATGACCATATACCCACGTATCACATCCGACCACAACCCCATTATGGTGGAACTAGCTACTTTTCAAAAACGCAATCCTCCTAGAGCCTTTACTTTTCCAAGGAATTTAATATCGAATACGTCTTTTATTTTACAACTAAAACAACACATCACAGAATTTCTGATTTTTAATAGAAACACTGCTTCTTGTCTAACAGCCTGGGACACATGTAAAGCTAGTATTAGAGGATTTGTACAGACGTATGTCCTAAAACAAAATCAAGAAAGACATAAATATAACATAACCCTGACCTCGGATATAGCTGTAGAAGAGGCGAAACTAGTGGCGGCTTTAAGAGGAAACCTTCCAACTTTGGCTATCAATACCAATCTTAGCCGGTTAAAATATAAGACCAAAGAAACTTTGATAAAAAAGAGAAGTGCACAGATCCACAAATACAAATTCGCACAATATGAAGGGGGTGACAAAATTGGTAAAATTTTAGCATTTAAGGTAGCAGAGGATAGAGCAGAATCCACGATTTCACAAATTATAGGCGTTGACAATAAGAGACATAACCAAACAGACACTATAATACTACAATTAGCCAAATATTACGAAATTTTGTATACTCCGGAAAATACCCCCAATGGGGAAACAATTGATAACTACTTAGAAGAGAATTTAACGAATAAAATAACAAACGAGGAAGCAGGAAACTTGGCTTTAGAAATAACCAGAGAGGAACTTAGAGAAGCCATAAAATCATTACCATCAGGCAAAGCTGCTGGTGAAGACGCTATCCCTCTGGAATTGTATAAAATATGTATGGAAGAGTTAACCCCCCTTCTTTTGGAAGTAATTAATCATATAAGTAAAACAGGGTCCGCTCCGAGCTCTTGGAATAAGGCGAAAATTATTTTTTTCCACAAAAAAGGTAAACCCAAAGAGGAGATGGGCTCATACAGACCTATTTCTTTAATAAACGCCGACGCGAAGATATTCGCAAAATGCTTAGCAAGAAGACTAGCACCGCTCTTGCCTAAAATAGTAAGCACACAACAACACGGATTCGTGATGGGGAGGGACACATCAGCTCACGTAAACACGGCAATAACAGCGTTTGACATAGCAGAAGTAGAGTCCACTCCCTTAGCAATGATAATGCTTGATGCTGAAAAAGCATTCGATCGGGTGGGGTGGGACTATTTATGGCACACAATGCGATATATGGGATTTAGCGGAAACTTTTTAAATGGGATCCAGGCACTTTATGATAATCCATCCGCATACATAAGCTACTGCGGCCACACGTCAAACTACTTTATAATTCGGAGAGGCACACGTCAAGGGTGCCCTTTATCTCCTTTATTATTTGCCTTATCACTAGAACCGTTCTTAAAGGCATTGGGTAATCAACCAGAAATAACACCCTTCAAGACTAAAAGCCAGAGCTTAAAAATAACCGCATACGCGGACGACATAGCCATTTATTCCACTGAGGTTATCAATTCTCTGAAAACAATTAATTTAGAAGCATCCAAATTCGGTAAAGTATCTGGCTACAAATTAAACATTCACAAAACTCAAATAATAGCTAACTTTGTCCCCTCCCAAATAATGCCGGAAATCTGTAAGACTGCGACATATTTAGGAGTACAAATCACCTCAAATATCAAAGAGATAAACAAGATCAATTATAATAAATTAATGAAAACCACCACTTCAAACCTTAAAAAATGGCACCGACTTCCACTAAACTTAATAGGCAGAATAAATCTAATAAAAATGAAAATTATACCTAAATACTTATATCTGTTCAGATCCATTCCTCTGGCACAAAACAGGCTCTTTTTCAAACAGTTAGACAGCGTTTTCTGCAACTTTATCTGGGGTTATAAGAGAGCTAGGAGATCGCTAAAGATGCTAAAAAATCAAATCGGAACAGGCGGTCTCAATTTTCCCGATTTAAAACTTTACTTTTGGGCCTCATTTATAAGGCGTATAAGATCCTTATTAGATTCAGAGAACCTGCTTTTTTATCACCATTTACTTTTAAAAGAAGATTCTAAACAGTTCCTACTTCGTATTACAGACCCGAACTTTTACAAAAGGGTCAAATTTAAGACTGCACGGGATTTAGTAAAGATATGGAAAGATATGCTAACCTACTGTAAAAGCAATATTTTTCACACCCAACTAACTTTATGGGATAACCCTGGACTACCTAACATATTTAGCGACGGGGAATCCCGAAGATGGCATTCGAAAGGAATTGAGGTATTAGGGGACTTATACACCTCTCAAGGCATAATGGATTTCCACACCTTAAAACAAATATATGGATTACTCGACACATATGAGTTTAAATATAGGCAAATATATGATTTTTTAGTGCGGAAGAACAGAATTAAAGACTTATCGAGTGGGGGTATCTGGGACATCTTAAATTCAAAAAAGGAGAAATCAATAATCAGTCTGGCATATAAGATATTGACAGATCTAAGAACGAATGATAACGATGCTATAGCTAATAAATGGAACGTTAAACTAGGAATCAATATAACAGGACAACAAATAGCTAATGCGTACACTAACATTCATCAACATGTAAGATCTTCTAGTTTGCGTTTACAGCAATATAGAACCATTTATATGCTATACTATACACCAGAAAAGATCTCTAAATGGACCTCAAACAATAATTTGGGAGAAAAAACCAAGTGTCCAAAATGTGACGAATATGCAGCAGATCTAATACACATGCTTTTCACATGCTCAAAACTTGGGAAGTTCTGGGAAGAAGTGGGAAAAATCTTAGCTATAAAAAAAGTAACCAGTACACCAATAACAGCCTCCATGGTAATATTAGGCTTATACACAACAAATCAACCATATCCCGTATTATTATCCATCCTTTTATCCTGTGCTAAACTAACTTTAGCTAGAGCTTGGGTCAGCCCTAACCCACCTAACGCTTTGGAATGGTGGTATTTGGTTAATGAAATTAACACCATGGAATGTACGTTGGCAGAACTAAGAGGTGTAAAATCGTTGCAGAAATATGAGAAAATATGGGGGAAATTGGAATTGAATTGAGATGACACTAAGTTCTGATCTATGTACAGCAATGAACTCGTTTTATTTTGTAATAATATTTGATTGTTTTTGTAACCTTATACCAGGTGAAAATAATAAAAATAATAAAAAAAAAAAAAAAAAGAAAGTAAAGGTAACATACTCCAAGATAAATAGACACTAGCAGGACATCACTAACTGCTTCCAATAGGCCGTACACTGACAATGCCTACATATCAAACATTAAAGTTAATGACATAGAACCATAATTGGTTGTGCCCTACAGAGAACAACCTTTTCTTAATAAACTAACTGCCTCAATGGTAATAACACTAAAGCAGAAAAAACGCAAAAAGAGAAACGGGACTACCATTCCCAGCTTTCCAAGACGTCGCGATCATGAGGTCATCACAGGCGCCCAGAGGAAACTACGGCACATACTTATATGGCTTGAGATAGATACCAGAAGGAAGCCATGAAGCACTCCTAATGGACTGTAGAATAACAATGTCAGCATATAAAAAGTTAAAGTTAAGGACAACGAATGATACCTCCCCTAATTTCATTTTAATACACTAACCTGTCCAAAAGTCACAGAACAAACAAGTAAAACAGTGTTTTTCTCACTAGGCACCAGGATTGATTGTGCCCCACAGAGAAAAACCTTTCCTTAATAAACTAACTGCCTCAATGGTAAAGCCTTCAAGAAGAGAAAAAAGACAAAAAGAAAAGGGGATACCATTCCCAGCTTTCCACGATGTCGCGATCATGACCTCATCACAGGTGCCGACCGGAAACTACTGCACCTACGTATACAGCTTCCCGAAATCAGTCCAACATTCGGCGGAAGACAAGGAGACATATAGGCACACATGTGGTGATCGTATTATGACGAAGTAAATTTGTGCTTGTTTGAATAAATGAGTGGCATGGAAATAAAAGCTTGTATGAAAGGCCGAGTATGAGAAACTATGCACCTATTACATCGGGGGCACTTAGTCAGAATATATTACCCGCCGAGATGCATTAACGTGGTTTGCCACCTATAAAGAACTGAAATAAGTAAATCCCGTTTATCGCCAATTAACCCTTTTTCTCAAAAGCGAGGGTTTTAGAACGCCATGACAACAAAACTTAAACTCAAACATTCGGTCACCTGCCAACCTTCACATATCTATCACAGAGGAATTGTTTAACATAAGCAATCGATCAGCATATTTCTGTCGGTCAGGAACACAATATAAAAACATGTTTACAATTATAAAAGGGCAATATGGCTGAATAAAAACAGAAGTATATGAGACCCCTATTTTTATGGTTCTCTAAAAATACAACTAAAGTGATTTAAAATGTTATAATGACATTGGCACTCAACATAGACCAGACCAAGTACTGGCCTCTGGTGGGAGCTTTCTAAAAACAAAAAACTGACTCTGCAGAGCAACTACATAAATATAATCCAAAACCAGCTGAAGAAATAAAAACCTTCTTTGGGGTTCACTGATACACCTGGTCCATTAAACCAACAAAGAAAAAATTGGCACGAAGCTGCAATATAAAAACAATGCATTTATTAAACTCGCATGAGGAGATTGCATCCCACAGTACCCTCAGGTCACTGTAAGAGGCATTCTAAGGAGTACAGAGAACAGGGGTCTTTTATATGCATAGGTTACATAGTCGGCATACAACCAAGGGGGGGGTCCTGACATATACAAGCATGCTTTTTTGACTAATATGGGTCTACAGAATTTGCTACTCATCAAAGTGGGAGGAGAGACATTTCTCCTTACATCAGCAAGAATAGCCTGACAGTTATAACATATGACCATATGCATTCTGACAGCTAGGCCTTTGTGAGCATGTGCAAGGCTCTGGAAGAGGAAGAAAGCACATGGCGAACACATGGTTAACTAAGATGGCTGCCAAGTACAAAATGGTTTTCAGCTCATGCTAACAGCGATTCCTGCAATCTTTAGCAGATGGTCCTTTTAGCATGAGCTAAAGACATTCCTATGATCTAGAAGAAACATAGAAAATATTTGCACATTTATTCTCATGAATTGATCAATATCCTAATCCATTGCTAGGTGGGCATTTTTCATTCTAAACATTTCATTAAGTGGGTATATATAAGGTATAAGCAGGAGTACAAAGGGAACAGAGCTTTGGGTCATAATTAACATACAGATAGCAGGACAGAGTAATGACTATTATTACAAACAGAATTATCAATATTTTTCAACCCCAAGCAGAGAGCAAATCCTAGAACCATCTAGTCTAATTCTATGTAAAAAACATTTTCAATAGACTTTTCCAGTGTTCCTTTTATAAGGGCTAGAGTATCAATTAATATAGTCAAAAACAATCATGGCTCCAGGGGACGAGGAAGACCACACAGGGCCATAGGAATTAGGACGAGGAGCTGCAAAGGGCTGCTCCTCCTCAAAAATGGGACGACTAAAGGGTACATTACTAACAAAAAGAAGTCCTTGGGAAATTGAAGCCACTGTACAACCAGCCAGAGGGGAGTCTTCTCCCTGTGTCCGTTTGAGCCTCACAGGCAGGCTCTTGTTGTTCCCATGGTGGATCTGCACAGCTCGCAACTCAGGAATTACTGCCCAGTTTGAGAAGAAAAGTGTCTCAGGCAGTGCAACAGTTTTCTTCACTTCAATCTAACAGGCACCAGAGACACAGCACTGGTACTGTGCTTTGGGTGAAGCGCTCCTCTGTTGTTGCCGTAGAGTATTGCGCGTACATGACCAGTGACCCGTGACCCCAACGTGATCCCGACATGCTGTGGACGCCGGAGCAGAGCACGATCCGACGGACGAGAGGAGCGAGGAGTAAGAGAGCGGCTGCCGGAGACGGTTCAGTGATTCCAAGCTGAGCCATAATTAGAGGTTGGCAAGCGGAAAGGAACAATTACCGAGCGGAGACGGAACCCAGGAAACGAGAATCTTGGGGTCCGTGAATTCGGTAAAAACAACCCTCCCAGCACCCGCCTGAGTCCTGCCACTTCTACAGGCACGGACAGGCACAAACTCTACAAACGGGTAAATAGGCAAATTCCCCCTTACCCAGCTGAGTGTATCTGTGCGGCCGAAGGGTGGAGGTGGGGGGGGGTAAGGAAGCAGGAGGAGTGCAAAGAAATCTGCCACTCACGGAACAACAGCATTTGGAGTGACCGGACCCTCATAGAGAAGGAAAAACCCTGCATGTTGTTAATTAAGTCAGGGTAAAACTACGAAAGAGAAGTGGAAAAGGGCACGGGTCACAGAACATAAGCGCAAGGACAAGAAAGAAGGCACAACAGAGGTCGGTTAAATATTTGTCTTCGTTGTTCTTTGAATAAATAATTAACTAATTAAAATAGTCCCTACTCAGGAGTGCATGAGGGAAGCACTTAAGGAGTAAAGTGGCTCCACAGCAAAATAAAAGCACATTAGGAATAACAAGGAAAGCAAAACTGAATGATGGTAATCAACAAGATGCCCAAGAGAGTCTGTCATCCCGGGGGGCAAAGGAAAAATCAAAATACTCCCAAAAGAAAAAAGAGAAAGCTCCCAAAGAACTACAACAAGGAGTAAGTAATGGGAAAGTAGCATCGAATACAATTAAAGAGTTCGTGGGAAAGCACTTTAAACAGGTTTTTTCTCCTGCCAAAGCTATGGCAACTGAAGAAGTGGACGAAACATGGAAAGGAAGATCCTCCTTAATTTTTGATGAACATTTGGTAGACTCTATAGATCTGGTCAACCGATCAGTTCAGTCCTTGATAGGCCATAAGGGGGTAATAATGTCACCGCGACTTTCTTCTTCCCCGAGATTAATACAACAGACGTCGGAAGAGGAAGATAGTCCGAACCATAGGCAAAGTGAGGAATTTGCCCGAATCCAGATGGAACACCAGATGGAACTGAAAAGCGAGTTTTATTGGAAGTCAAAGAGTGGATAGGTCTGGACAAACATGGTAACATAAACGGCGAAAATCTGACACTTGGGTCAAACTTGGAAGCTTCAGAAACTCCTGAATCTTCAATGCTAGAATTGATGCTAATGGTGCAAAAATCATTGCAAGGATTGTTAGAAGTATCAATGTTAAACCATGATATCCTGAAAAGCCAAAAAAAGTACCTCTCTAAAATTGAGGGAGAATTACAGGGTATTAGGGGACAAATGCCTGCAATGTTAAGACCTGTCTTAGATCCGGTGGTTATGGGTCAAGGGAGGGAGGGAGGGGGAAGGTGGAATAGTGAATCCCCCCTAGGAAGTCAGGCTGATGAAGCTCACACCGATGCTCAAGAAGTTTATGTGTCAAGATGGCCTATGTTGGTCAAAAGAAGAGGTGAATTTAGGAACTATGGCCACTCAAAACGAATAAGAGTGGCAGGAAGAAAGGTGCAAAGAAAGGTTAACTCAAGAGCGATGAAAAAAAGAAAGGTGAGGAAGGAGCCAACAGAAGTGGTAACACAAGAGTTTAAGACACAACCGTTTAAAATAGCGAAGGAACACAGAAAAATAAATATAAGATCTGAGAATTGGGCTAGGACACCAGTAAATAAGGAGAACTGTATTAGGAAGCAAATCCACCAGGATAAGGTGATAAAAAATAAAAGCCATGTAGCCACAAAACTTGTAAATGTACCGGCCCAGAGGGCCCCCCTTAAAAATAATGTATACTGGGAAAGTAGCCCGGGAAAGGTCCCTAGATTATACACACAATTTTGTCAGGGGGATGCAAAGTTGGAAGTAGAGGTAGATAAAGGGAATAAGTGGCTCTATTTTGAACAGGGGAAATTGGGAAAGGGGTGGTAAAAAACTAAAAAAGAGTGGGTACTTAAACAGATTACACCTACTCAATGTTTTTGCTCATTGCCCAAGCCTAAATGGAATAGGCACAGGAGACCTTAGAAAGGTGGGATTCCAAGTAATTGGGGATGGTAAGGAGGTCACCAAGGTACAGTTTTATTCGGCTCTGGTCATAACTGCAATAGTAAACGCAGAGCAGGAAATCCGAAAAGAGGGGATTAGACTAGTGCACAAAGAAGAGTTAGCACTAGTGCTTAAAGCCACCCAGCAGAAACCTTTCCTAAGGTACCATGCGGGGCTAGGAAAGAGACAAGTGAAGCTCCCAGGAAGGGAAACGGAGGAAGGGAGAGAAAACTTCAGTATAATAATAAACAATTCAGACATGGTGGAGGCATGGAAGAATTGGAGTAATACTTTAAGCCCAGCAGGACCTTCATACAGTTATAAGGAGGATTCTGTAATGAATGAGCCTTTAAGCGATGTAGAATAGGAAATGGGGCATCCACGGAGCACAGAAATGGTCTCTTGGAATATAAATGGGCTAGGAACACACATAAAACAAGAAGCCGTGAAAGAACTTGCAAAAAAGAATGAAATAATTTGTATACAAGAGACCTGGCTCTGCGGCGTAGCCCCAGTAGTGGAAGGGTTTCGACAAGTACACTGACGAGCAGTAAAATCTAGTTCTGATCGTTCAGCAGGTGGCTTGTTGACTATGATTTCAACAACTTTAGTGTCTAAGGCCTCTCAGATAATTGTGAAGTGTAAGTGGCTTTTTGCCTGCAGAATTCAAACAACATTCGCAGACAAGAAATATAAAAATATGTTGATCCTAAATGTGTATATACAATGGAGTTCATCGAAGGAATATGGGATTGAATTGTCACATTTTAAGAATGATATGGATGCACTTTGTGATAAGTATGGGAATGATTTGATTGTATTATTAGGAGATTTTAATCATAAATTAAATCCAAAATTATCCGATCAGTGGTACTCAGAAATTCTAAAGGCATATGAGGTAAAAAAAAAGCAGAGTTTGTGTAAACTAAAACATCGACTGATGCGGCTAAATTGAGTACATTTTTAGCCACAAAAAGTTTCTTTTGTCTAAACGGTAGGGTAGCCCAGGACTGTGCGGCAAAATAAAACTGTAAATATGGGAAACATAATTGCCCAATAGACTATGGGGCATATTATCAAGGGGGTTTATATCTGCTTTTTTGGCTTTAAAATCCAAGAAAGCGGAGATAAAATGATCTCCCTATTACGTAGCTGTCGCTAACACCAGTTAGCGACAGCTAGTAGGAGATAGCGACCATCTTGGGCCCCACTTTGCATGTCAGTGATATTTATCACTAATGACATGCAAAGTGGGCGTGCCAAGATGTGAGCGACTGGAAACAGTCGCTAACATCGCTATCTCCTATTACCAACTTTTGGAGATATTCGCGCTAAGCGCGAATATCTCCAAAAGCGAACACCTGCCCTGAGCAGTTCCTAGCCATGTTATCCAATGGGAGGTGGATAACATGGCTAAGAGCATTAGCTCGGTAATGCATGAATATCGCAGACTTTTCAGCGATATTCATGCATTGCGGCCGATTTTTATCGCATTTGCGATAAACCTTGGTAATACCAAGGTTTATCTGCGTTAAAAATCGCCGCAGCTCAGCGGTAAATTTTTGTCTCTAACCTAGCAATAGTGATAATTATCGCTATTGCTTGGTAATATGCCCCTATGTTTTTATGCTGGCATGGAATTTCGAGTTAGTAAAAGATTTTAGTATTAACCCCATGCAATGTAGTGATCATAATTTAATAAAACTAGAATTGGGAATTACCCAACATTTGGCTTGTGATAGAGTTATCTTTCAAGAAATGGAGTATCCAAAGTGGATAACCACCCGGTTATCTGAAAAATTCATCGCAAGGTTAACAAATCTACAACAAAAGCTTCAGCTAGGCTGCATGAAGGGTCAAAACTTACCCTGGTTTGTTGAAAAAATAAAACAAGTAGTGGAAAGCTTAAGTATAAAAAAAAGGCCTGTTGTAAGTGCCCATATGAATAAAGGAAGAGCACAAATTAAGCAAGGAACATGTTTTAACTAGGACTATTTAATTAAGAAAAGGGAGGTCAGGAGAGAAGAGCGCAGCCTTCAGAAAAAATTTGTGCAAGCAAAGGCTGAAAATTTAGTAAAAATAAAGAGAGAATATTCTACGGTTATACGCAATGCAAAAAGGAGTTATAAAGAATCTTGCTGGGGCAAATTATTGGAATCAATCAAAACTAAAAATATACGCCAGTTCTGGAAGCTAATTCAGTCAGCAACGGAACCTTCTGTAGGTCCAATGATTTGCGTAGTGGAGGAGGATGTTTGAATAGAGTATATCCAGAAATTATACGCCCCTGGGAGGTGTATTGATAATGTGCCATCAAGGGATTGGAGAGGCCTAGTAGAGGATCTAAAACAAGATTGCTCAGTAACTAATGTCCGTAGGATAATTAGGACATTAAACTTAACAAGAGCCGCTGGCCCAGATGATATGCCCGCCCTGATACTAAATTCAAACCAACATTGGTGGGCGGAATTCTTCTCGAAAATGTTTGCTTTAATTTTAGAACAAGGGGAACTACCTTTAAACTGGAAGGGTGCAATAATAAGGCCACTACACAAGAAAGGGGATGTACATGCCCCCAAGAATTACAGGCAAATTAACCTATTAGATATAGGAGAAAAGATTTTTGCTAAGATGATTCTTGGTACATTAAAAGCGTAGGTGGAACTTCGATCAATCGTGCCAGTAGAACAGGGTGGGTTTAAAGAAGGGCACTCCACGAATGACTGTTGTTTTGCCCTGTGGGCATTAGCTAGGAAATCTATAGAGCAAAATGGCAAATTATTTTGCTGCTTCGTCGATTTCCGGGCAGCTTTTGACTCAGTGGACCGAAGTAGCCTTTGGGAAGTGCTAGAAAACTATTCAATGCCGGGGGACATACTAACTATTTTAAAAGAACTACATAGTGATAATTAGGCCCAGGTCATTAGAGATTCAAAGGGCTTACTAACTCAGAAAATCCCTATAAAAAATGGCCTGAGACAATGGTGCGTTTTAGAACCCTTGCTTTTTTCTATCTTCTTAGCAGATCTTCCTGCAGTTTTGGAAGTTGAGAAGAGTGTGAGCCAGCGCATGAACGGTAATAAAGTGGCATGCCTCTTATATGCTGACGATCTTGCGATCTTGGACCAAACGGAAATGGGCCTTCAAAGGAAATTAAACGTTTTTAAAAAGTACTGTCATAAAAAGCTTCTAACTGTAAATATGGAGAAAACAAAGATCCTATGTTTTGGAAAGAGGGTAAAACATTTTAATTGGTTTTTAGGTCAGGACAAACTAGATATAGTAGGCGAATATAAATATCTAGGCCTTTGGTTTGACAGCACATTAAAGTGGAATACCCACGTGGTGGCACAAACTTCAAAGGCGTTCTCATCAGTCTGTGGATTGAAAAAATGTAATAAAGATTATGGTGACATGTCACACACACCGATTTTAAAGGCATTTGAAGCTATGATCCCCCCACAAGTCCTTTATGGAGCAGAAGTGCTCTATTTGAGTGGCAAAAGGGGGTGGGACCGGGAAGAAGGAAAGATACTTAAAATGTTGTTGTCTTTACCTAACGGTTCCATGATTCAAGCAATCAGATTGGAGGTAGGACTAACGGCATGGGATGTAAAATCACAAATGTCCTTGCTAAGATTCTGGAACCGTCAGGTGCTTGGTGGGGAACAGAAGGTCTCAATTTGGTGCAGAGAGGAAATACAAGTAAGCAGCCTATGCTGGGTACGGGATGTGAGGAAAATCCTCCAGTTAGTAGCTGCTCACTTAAAATTGAACCTCGAACAACCTTCGCTGGATTTAGTCTTTACTAAGAAAATGCTTAGAGACCTAGGGCGCGAATATTCTAGATCACAAGATCTGGAGTACCTGAAGTCAAAAAAATAGGTTAACTGGGTAAGGAATGAATGGGAAAAGGAGGCCCGGTTTCCATATTTGGATTTGCTGCCCAATAAATGGTTAAGATACGAAATCATGAAGGTTTGGGTGGGCTTAAGTTCATGGAAGATTGATAGTAAAGTGAAAGCGACCCTGATCCAACCAGATGGTATTTGTAAATGTGGCCTAGGAGTAAGAAATGATATTTTACATATATTGCTTGATTGTACATGGATTTTAGCTGTTCAAAAGGTCTTTCTATGTCCAATATTTTTAAAGTACAAGGTGAATACACATACGGATGCTATTGATCTCCTTACAGATAAGTCTTTTTTTAGATATTACAATTGTGTTGGGGAAGTTTCTGAAAGCAACAAGAGAATCTGTAATGGAGGCAATTAAGGAGGACGTGAGAGTTTAAGATTTTAAGATTTCAAAAATACAGAGTATCCCAATATTGTGTTTTAATGGTTTTAAAATTGTATAGAGTGTTAAAATGAATTGTGGTTTAATTATCTTATTGCTATGTGGATCCATTGTTGTATGTATGGTTTATAGACTATTGTTTAAATAAACATTGTTTATCATCATCATCATCATCACAGCACATGCACCCTAAACTCAAGTCCTTCCCTAACTCCTGTATTGCTCTGCTGGTGCACTGCTGTTTTGTTGGGGCCACAAATTGTATCTAGTGTGCCCAGGCACCTCTTGATCAACAAACAAAGGTGCAAACTTGCATTCACTTTGGGACCAGGATTCAGAGTCCTGATGCTGAGATCTCTGAAGCAACCCTTGTTTCAAAAGGGGTCACCTCAAGCAAAAGCCTCCTTGCTATTCTGGTCGGTCTGTGACTCTCTCAGCGGGGCATCAAAAAATTGATCCACAACTTCTCCTTTCTGATGTGTGACCCCGTCTTTCGCCCAAGACAGTGGCAGGGGTACACACTTCACATCCCAGTGCTGACGCCTTCACTGAGGTCCTAGTTGCCAGCAACGCCTCTGCTGGTTACCTTCACCTTGGCTTCAAGCTGGACTGGTGCTGACTTCCCAGGCTGGATCTGATGTCCGGGCCCCTATGACAATGGTTGTAAAGCAGCAAATATCTTTTGGTGGACAGAACAAAATGTCTTTAGACAAGGCATAAAAATAATCTATCAACAGAGAGGATAGTCTCAGAATACTTCCTAGTCTAGGGGCGGCCCATATATTTGCAAGGCACCCAATAACCACTTCAACTATCTGAGAGTAAAAAAAACTGGACCTATTACACTATTTGAAGCAGCTAAGGAAGCCTGTGTTCACTTAATACATTCTCAGGAAAAAAGAAAAACCATACAGACATACTCCAAATCCTTACATTTGTGTATTCCTATATATATTATTCATCTGAAGACCCTCAAGAAAAAAGGAAATGTTCTACACTTTTACTCATAGACTTTGCATTACTTGTACAGGACTGCAGACACTTCTAAAATGTTTTTTCTTAATAAAAGCATCTACATAGTACGCTTAGGACCAGGCTTTCATGTTATAGGTGCAGCAGGAAAATCTAAAACTGCTAATTTAACAGGGATTCCTATTATATAAAGAACAAAAAAAACTTCAACATAGTGGGTACATACATTTCTCCAGCAGAACATGTTGTGAAAAACAAACTCCTATAGAACAATATTTTCTTTAAAAAAATGTTTGCTAAGGATCACAAGGGCATCTTTCCTGCATTCTACTTTTCACGATCCAGACTATGCAACATCAGCTCTTTTAAGGGCTGTCAGCTTAATTACACAGACTAGCTAATAAAATACTAGCAATGCCTTTGCAAGACTGTATATAAAATGAGAATAACATATAGTTCCCCTTAAAGGACAAATAAGAGAACAGCAATCTAGACTACTCATCCTTTCACAATTTCATCAGACAGGATGGGCAGTAACATAGCATATTTTTATTCAACTTATTAATGCTAACAATTTTTAAAACAGTATTACTGAATAGCCAATTAAATTTCTCATGACTGTTTCTTAGACAGCTTAGACAGGCTCAAAAAAGAATGAGAAAAAGAGAGAGAAAACATCAATTTGCCTTCCTTAATTTGTAGAGGAGCTAACCTCCTTCCCCCATTTCGACAGCAGGAAACCAGAAACAGGTTTACTTCTGTTGACACTATCTACACCTATTTTTGGCATCTGGGCACAAACAAACTTGTAGGAGGTAAATAGCACATTGAGCTAACTAGAAAATATTAATAACCAACCACCCATTCCTTTAGCAATTGTAGTAGTGTAACATAAGGGCGCATGACTTCAAACTATAGTAATCTTTAAGCTAAAACCATTAGTGCTATAAACATGGCAGAGCTATCTCTGCATATGACTTACAAATGCTGCTATCCCATGATAATGTCATTCAATAGGATAACCCCACCTGCACATTTCCTACACTTGTATTATTTTTCAAGAAAACAGTGATATCCATGTGTGCTCCGAACAAAATATGCAATATATCCTTCAGCTAATGTTATCTAAAACATTACTTATAGTGCTTTACCCTACAGTGTGAGAATTAGGATATTTAAGTAATACAAAGAAATCACATACTGTCACAGTGGCCCCCTATGTGGAAATTGCACTTTCAGTTGGTTAATTCTAAAAACAGACTTTGGCCTTTGACCCTTAAACCTGTTGTCCCCTGTCTTGGAAGGGCTACGCCATGCAGACTTTCCAATTCAAAGCAACGTATGAAGACTCACAGCTGAAAGGCAGTCCTATTCCCTTCCTGTTTGCTAATAATTTAAAGGTAGGATAATAACTTTGTCTGTTTTTTTAATACTTATTTACATTTGTAAGCATTGCGTGGTGTGCTTTTCTAGCAGTATAGAGGTCAGCTGTTTGTACTATACTTACATGTGTGCGTTACTGAAGCATAAGATCAGTTTGAAAACATGCCCTTGGGTGACAGAACTGCTTTTAAAAGGTACATTTTGTGCAAATTCGACTTTGGTGCTAGGGGCACTTAAAAATTAATAACCCACAATGTGTTTGCATTTTAGGGATCCCCAGAGTGTCCTCTAGATATCCCAGGAATGGGGGATCAGAAATGTATAAGGTACACCCTTACAAAATGAACTTTGTACGCCTGGGTAAAGTGACATTTTCCATTTTAGTTCCCCCCATTGCTGTAAAGCGCTGCTTAAATTCAACTTTGATGCTAGGAGTTCACAGTATGATTATTAGATATTATAGAGATCAAAGAATGATTTCAGTGCACTTATTTTTAATAAACATTTTGTTCATATAATCAAAATTCCCTTTTGATGGTTCCACATATGAAAAGCAAGCCTCATTCTCCCCTTTTGCCTTTAAACATATTCATTTATAATCCTAAGCACAGAAGCCTTATTTGAAATATGAAAAGTCTGCAACACTTTTAAAGGACAGTTAATATTTAACATCAGAACCACGGATGTGCTTATTAAAAAGGCAAGAAGAAAGAAAATTCCTTTTAACCTTGAGCTCATTCTAGACATTTTCAGAAGGGGGTTATACACTTAGAACACACAATACAGTGCGCTTAAGGCTAGCCATTCTTACACAAAGAGCGCAATTGCTACTTACTCACACAAGTACCACTGGTGTCAAATCACAAACCATATAGACATTCAAACACACAATCATTCCACAAATCAACACTCAGGACAGAAACAAAACACAGCCCACAGACTGTACTTAAACCAAACCTTGTACATACTAAATGTAAGGCATATTTACAAGAAAAGCTCTCAAAAGTAGTCCAAAAGACTGTACAAAAACAGCCCAAAAGACTGTTCCATGTTCAAGAAGCCAAAATACACCAAATTTACTAGTTTGGCTGGCAGAACACTTAAAAAGCGCTCTCCATATCACCACTTAAGAATATTACTAAGTGCATGGACCAGGATCCTTTTTATGTACATATTTAGTTCCATGGAGTACTTAGTCACCAAGGAAGAAATACTTTTATTTACCTAAACCTATTTAGGGTTGCTGGCTGATTCCATTCAAGATTCACATTGGTATCTCCAAGAAAGCGGCACATTCTTCAATGTGCGCTTGAAACAGGCATGCCAAGAATATTGCGGCATATACAATATTGTACACAAAGTAGCACTTAACTCAAAGTGTGCCGTTCAAGTTTTCACAATTTAGAGAAAAATATCCTCATTACCTGCCTACCTAAATTGCAATTTACATGCAATCACACAAATCACAATAATCACATTATTAGCCAATACAAGTCAAGCACATGTTGACGACCTTTCCAAGCACAAATCTCCAACCTCTCACTGCCAAGTTCTGAATGAACTAACAGTTGTTTTAGAATACTCACACCAAAGAAGTTCTCAGTTAGGAGCTGCAAACAGTTGGAGGATCAGATCACGGAGACCAGAAATATACTGGACTGCAAAGACAGAATCTCTGTGAGCCGGGTACCTCCTTATTAGATTCCTGTCCTACGCAGTAGATTCCTGTCTCCCATCAAGACCACTCACTTGGATAGCTGCTTCTCCGATGAGGTTCACGTTTGGGCGCCATTTGAAGGAATAAAAACCTTCTTAGGGGTTCACTGATACACCTGGTCCTTTAAACCGACAAAGAAGAAATTGGCACGGAAGCTGTAATATAAAAACAATGCATTTATTAACCTCACATGAGAGAGATTGTGTCACACAGTACCCTCAGGTCACTGTAGGAGGCATTATAAGGAGTACAGAGTACAGGGGCCTTATATATGCATAGGTTACATAGTCAGCATAATACCAAGGGGAGGACCTGGCACATAAAACATGTTTTTTTTACTAATATGTGTCTACAGAATTTGCTTGCTCAACAAAATGGGAGGATAGGCATTTCTCCTTACATCAGCAAGAATATCCTGACAGTTATAACATAAGAGCAGATGCATTGTGACAACTAGGCCTTTCTGAGCATTTGCAAGGCTCTGGAAGAGGGAGAAAGCACATGGCGAGCACATGGCTAACTAAGATGGCTGCCAAGTACAAAATGGCTTTCAGCTCATGATAACAGTGATTCCTGCAATCTTTAACACTGCTACAACAAACAATGGTTGGCTGTATGATATGAATGATGAGCTTTATTTCAATCTAATAAATGTCTTCAACCCACAAAGTGTTTACAAATAAAACGGCACCACTCTCCAAGACCGCATGATTTCTGAAAACCCAGAATCATGTTTCATGTTAATTTGAAAAAAAATAAATCCACTGTCTTAGTTTACATTTATCACATAATATCTTATCCACACAGGTTGTTTTGTTTAAAAAAGTATTTTAAAATCATAGGATACATCCATGACAACTAATGATTGTCTCCTAAAAAGAAAACATTATTTTTAACATTGAAGAAACAATGAGCGAATCACTCATTATACTGGAGATATTTGGAAATGCTTTTGCACTTTTTTTGATACCAAAGGAGGTGTCCCCTTTCCTCTTTTCCTATCCCCTTCCCCCACCTTCCTCTAAAAGCAAGATAAGCACGGACCACCATAACTCAATATAATGTCTTCTGATAGGTACCACGTAGATCATGTGAAGTATCAACCCCTAAAGGGAATAATATTCGCAAACCACCCTCAACCTCGGTAAACCCTTTTTTTGTGTTGTCGGAAATTCCCAGAAACAGAAGACCGAGACAGGTGAGAGCTTTAGGCCTCACTAATATGCATAGTGGGCATGCATAATTAAACAGGGACATGCATAACAAGCCCTGACAAAGGCCCCAGACCCGGACGGGCTGTAAGCGAGGGCCGAACCATGTTAGCAAAGACACAGTAGATTTAGTTGAGCAACTGTTTTCAACAGAAATATCTCTAAAAATACCTTTTTAATCATATCCCAGGTACCCTGTGAATTAAGGAAATTGGGTGGTATACCTGTAGATATTTTTAGTAATATACTCTTCACCTGGATCCCTTCTTATCCAGTTTTGATTTATCTAAGGAATCCCATTCCATCTTAGGTTGAATCTGCCCTGGTGGTATCCTCCTACAAGGGTGTAGATAGGAGCTGATGATGAAGCATATCACGATTAAGCGAGTGAGCGATCAAATCCAATATCTTAGGATAGCCAGGGGGTTCAATGAAAGGATCAATTTATTCATTATAGATATTCCAGTTGCTTTCTGTGTATAGCTTAGAGCTTGGGCATTGGAGACAGACAATTCCATGCACTTCAAAGCCATTGTCTAAAAGCGTCTCCCACTTTCCAAAACCATGTCACCATGGCTTGAGTATGATCTGGACCTGTGGATACTCTGCCAGGAAGAAGGACTGCTATGCTGCTGGAAGGACTGCCATTCAGCTGTACTGCTGTTCTGAAGGACTGCTGCCCTACTGTATTATTTATTGCCCTTTTGTCCTGCTACCCTGCCACCTTCTACGTGGGCACAAGAGGTGGATTTTCGACTGTCCTACGACCTTCAGAGTGACAGAGCTAGTTTGTTCAGAACCAAATGGACACAAAAGGCTTCCTCCATCTTGAACCCGCACCTGGACCCAGCATGAGTGAGTTCTGACCCTCTAAGTGGTGCCCCCTCAAGTCCTGGACCCTTGGAAGTGATGTTAAATGTGCCCAGATAGCCAACATTTAAAGGTGGGGCTAAAAACTGCTCCAAGTGCCAGGAGGAGACCAGAACCAACCTGCTGGCCTATCTGCCTGAGGTGCATTGCCAGTTGGATTGACTTCACAATATCTCCTGCTATGTTTTTCCCCACAGCAGCAAATGTGTTTCAGTTGTCCCTCACCAAGGGGGTATCTGACCTCATGGAACTGTCTTTGGCTACGGTTTGGGGGTTTGGCCATCTGGGCACCTTTAGCACCATAACCAAAAGTCCAGAACTGTTGACACACCTCTTGGGGGGCCAGGAACCCACTATACAGGAGTATTGAATGCTGATAAATAACTTTTCAGAGTGCTGTAGTGTCTTGCCACAGACTAGAAGGTCTAGTTGTAACTGGACTTTTCACTATTGTTCTGAAGGAAGCCTTTGTCAATTTAAATCTTTAAACTGAGACACAAGGAAGATACCCTGAAAGATTGGGGACACTTGATGCATCAAGAAGGAAGATATAACAAAATTGAATAAGGTGAGATTTAGAAACCTTTGGAGTAGGAGCTTTGAGCATCAAGTTGAAGGCTACTGTAGGACTTGAAAAGAAGGTAACTTCCTCATGAAGCCCTTTTCAACCACAGGCTGAAGATTTACTTCATGGAAGGGCTTGGGATTAACTAGAGTATTTAGCTGCCAAATCTGTGGGAAGTGTGCCTCTGGCACTCAAGTATGTACACCACAACCATTGCAGTGACAGTTTTCTTCTTGGCGTGCTCAGTATAGGTGACAGCACTCCATGTCACATCTTCCCAAAAAACCTTGAGCATACCATGGTTCACCTCATAGACGAGGACGGAGATGTGATTGACTCCTCCACCAAGTGATAGGCAGTGAAAAGCATGCTTTGTAATGCCCTGGATGCTGTTCTGAAGTACCTTCCTGTGCCTAATGGCGCCTCCTTTGATGAGAACCTTGCCTCCTTTGTTGCATCCAGACATGGTCTCCCACTCAGAACAGAACTAAGAATTTCAACTTCTGAAACCTTTTTCAGTGTGAGGTTAAAACTGTTCTGTGCAGAATGCAGCACACATGGAAAGAGCAATGTACATGGAGAAATAAAACATGCCTCCTCGTATCGCCTGTTTAAGACCAGGTATTTTCTGGTCTCATTTTTGGCTTTGACCCATACCTTGTAAATATGGGGTAGCATCAAAAAGCAATGGGTGTTGCAGAAGAACGTCCACTGCAACACCCATTGCCTGCCCCATTCACGCTAAGTGCTGCGTGAATAGGCGCATCGTTTACAAGGCGGCATTAGGCCACATTAAGTGTCTTAACACCGCCTTGTAAATAAGGCGAAGGACTTAAAGCAACAAGAACCTCACAAAAAGTGACGTTCTGGTGGCGTTAACTCCTTGTAAGTAGGCCCCTGTAGGTGAAGCATGTCCAATACAGATCAAAAGCCTCAACGTAAAACATGCTGCCAGCAAATGGTATCCACCTTCACTTAAAGCAGAACAAATTGCTATGAAGAAATTAGCCAAGAGATCATATTACACCAAGAGATTAAAGTGTTGCAAAATACCTGCAAGAATAATTTCCATAAAATTGATGCACATACTAACTCTCCAGTCATGAGTTAGGACTTAATTCCCTTCTCAGAAATAGGTCTATAGGTTATCAAATTTCTTCTAAGAAAAAAAATAGAAAGACTAGGGATGAGTTTGTCCCTGTTATATCTACTGTCAGAGAAGACATAGTAGAAAACTATCCAACACCAACCAGTTTACTACAGGTACTCCTTTAACATTTAACAATTGCTTAAATCTAGTAAAGAATAGCAGACTATCAGGATCCTAGGAGGATCCAATTCCAGTTGTGTTCTGGATTACTATCAAATATCAAGGCTTAGGGTAATAATACATATTTCGCTTTCAAATGTATTCTTCTCTGACAAATTTAAGCATGCAATTGTGCATCTCCTAGACAAAAACTCCTCTTTGAATCCTACTAAGCATTCAGATCATAGGCATATCTCGCTATTGCCATTAATCTCTAAGGGCCATATGTATCAGGGCAAAATGGGTTCGCAATGCCGAAATTCACCGAATTTCGGCGTTTGCGAACTCATTTTCGCTAAATGGTATGTAGGAAACATTTTTGTTGCAAAATAAGGAATCGCTAAATTTGCCATTCCTTATTTTGCGATTGCATTTAAGGAATTCCTTAAATGTAATGTATCAAGGAAAAAAACCATTCCAAAATGCCATTAAGGAATCGCAAATTACCACCAACTTTTAGTTGGTGGTAAGTTGCGAATTCTTTCAAAAAAGCATTATTTTAAAAATCAAAAGGTGCCATGTGACGCTCATACATGCCCTTCGGGCATGTATGTGCGCCATATGCGCACACATGTCATTTTCAGGGGTGCAGCAAGGTGTTCTTGAGACACCCCTGCACCCTTAAAAATATTCACAATTTGCGATTAGCAAATTGCGATTCGCAATTTCCCCTTCATTCCTATGGGCCTCCTGGCCCATAGAAATGAATGGGAAATTATTCCTTAATTGCGATTAGCAATTTGCTAATCGCAATTATGGAATTTTAAGGAATCGCTAAAAAGAAGCGAGTTTCTACATACATACCATTTTGCGATTTCTAAATAGCGATTCCTTAAAAATCACTATTTAGGAATCGCAAAACGAAATGTTGATACATATGGCCCTAAATAACTAGAGAAGGCTGTCACTTCCAAGCTGAATTTGTTGTTGGGTTTAGATCGGGAACAGAACTGGTTGTTAGCTCATTAGTAGATGACCTTCGGGCAATGGGGTAGATGGTAAATGAGGACAACAGAAGAGCCTTTATATTTTGTATCCCTTTTTTTTACACATTAGATGCCATTGAATGTTCACTCTTACTGCACTGTATGGCATCCTGGCCTTTGGGGTGCCGTTTTTAGGTCTCGTGACCTACAATGCGCGCAAGCGCATTGAGGGAGCGAGAATTCAAGTCGGCAAAATCCTCGTCAAACCAAGGGCTTTCAATCGCGGTTTTCTTGAAGTTCACGTGAATCACGTGAGCAAACAAGCACGTGCATTCACGGCCGCAGAGCACATCAAAGGGCTTCACCCAGCGTGCGCTCTGCGGCTTCTCCTCCCCTAATTGAATCATGGCCGGCCGCAGGCCGGCCCTACTTTCAGTTTCCCGGCAGGCCGCTCTTAACGCTTGTCTTTCTTCTGTTCAAGTGTCATTCGTCAGTAGGTAGTCTCTTTGACAGTGCGTGCTTTGTGTTAACAGTGCACCTAAAAGTCGGTAATATAGCGTCTCCGTTTCTGGGCAGTGTTAAATTGCCTTACTAAGTTTTCCCTTCTCATAGGACGCAGGGGGCCAGGAAAACAAAACTTAAACATTGCCGTACTTAGTTCTTTCCTTATCAATTGCATCCACTTAAAAGCCTGTTTTCTAGCTTTGCTCTTGCATGGGAGAGGCTCGTAAACTTGTGTTTTGCTACTTCTCCTCCCCTAATTGAATCATGGCCGGCCACAGGCCGGCCGTACTTTCAGTTTCCCGCCGGCCGCTCTTAACGCTTGTCTTTCTTCTGTTCAAGTGTCATTCGTCAGTAGGTAGTCTCTTTGACAGTGCGTGCTTTGGGTTAACAGTGCACCTAAAAGTCGGTAATATAGCCTCTCCGTTTCTGGGCAGTGTTAATTTACTAGTTTTCCCTTCTCATAGGACGCAGGGGGCCAGGAAAACAAAACTTAAACATTGCCGTACTTAGTTCTTTCCTTATCAATTGCATCCACTTCAAAGCCTGTTTTCTAGCTTTGCTCTTGCATGGGAGAGGCTCGTAAACTTGTGTTTTGCTAAGGGTGCAGTCTGTCTAAGTGAATGGTAAAGTCTCTTGTCCTCGTTGCGTGGGGTCGGGCTGATGGAAAGCGGGAAATAGCAAAATTGTGCGTTACCTGCGTGCTGGAACTACCAGTTTACACCTATTGAGCAGAACGCTGCCTTTAGTAGTCTTCCTTTGTATCTACAATTTAAATATTTTTTGACTATCCAGAAGAAATACTGCATACCACGCTTCGGGGAGACGTGTATGCCTAACCACATCCACAGAGTGTTATTGTATCGCAGTGTGTGGTAGCGCTGCAGGAGAGATTTTTCTGTTGTAGTACTAACACTGGGAGGCCAGGCTGCAAGCGGAGTGTAAGCTCCTCCTGTGGCTCTGGGGAGTGGGAGGCTGCTGTATTGCAATCCTTCTCCGTGGGAGTAAGAACAACGTGCAGCAGTGTGAGCCCCAGGGTTATAGGACAAAGGTGACCGCCCTAATTGCGACTGCCTGTTTTTCCCCGCCTTTCTGCGTGCAAGTAGACCTATGCTGTGTATGGAGGGGGTGGAGATCCAGCATAGCTTTTTCAGCTCTCCTGGCCATATCTGCTTTCTCGGCCCGCTCTCCTCCCCCTCATTGTCTGTTGGGATCTTTGGCAGAAGTTGGTACTCCTGACACTACCTCCCCTCCCTCACAGCTGGATCGTGGCTGCCAGAAATTGGACGGCCCCTTTCTATCAGTTGTTGCCCCTCCTCCCCTGGCTCAACTGGTCCCCCAGTGTTGGTGGCTCTGGCGGTAACATGTGTTATCGCTGACTTCTAGCATTTGCCGTTTATCACTACGACATTTGGCCATTTAAAATGTGAGAGATGATAAAAGCCTGTTGTCTTTTTTACCCTGTGTTGTCTTGGCGCTGATAACATTTTAATGTGAAAGGAGAGTACGTCTGCACTAGAACGATTTTAGAGATACCACACAGAAGTGCATTTACTTTTATTGTCCAATGGAGTCCCTAAAGCAGGGAGAGTATGTAAACGCAACTTTCGCACTCCCCCAGAATGTGCCCTCATTAGTTGGATGCACTATGCACAAATTTTCCAACGCTCGCATTGAAAATCGTAGTTCAATATCTCTACTTGTGCTCTTGTCATGTTAACTCGAATGTCATTTCTGTTTCCATTAATTCTAAAGGGCTACAACGACTGATAATTTTCACTTGTAGCACGCTTGCACAGGGGATTTTGTTTTAAATTTGAGTATTATTTGTTCCACCTTAGATTTTAATTCTTTAATGGTCCATACCTTTTGCAATCAAATTAATCCTTTACCCTATTCAATAGGGTAAAGGATTAATTTGGCAATAGGGCCTAATGGCAGTCCCAGCGGAAACTGGGGGATGGAATGAAGCGAGGAGGAGCATAATTGTGACTGTCCTGAAATCACAAGCAAATGCTTATCAATATTACTAGCTGCGCCTTTATTTTCTTTCAAGAACCCCTGCTTAGTGACCACGGGCAGGCTGCACCCACCCATCCACATTAATCACTTTCATCCATCTCCGTGTGCTGCCACTTCTACCCATCCACCCTCGCATGCAGGCACGCCCATCCAACCATATATTCATCCAAGTAGACACCTAGCAACTATAAACGTATCCATGCATCCATTCACCCACCCATTCACATTTGCAGCCATCCATGTGTGCATCCATCCACCATCACCTCCAAATCCACCTCCACATGCACCACCACATCTACCACCACATCCACCACCACATCCACCACCACATCCACCACCACATCCACCATCACATCCACCACCACATCCACCGCCACATCCACAGCCACATCCACCGCCACATCCACCACACCCACCACCACCACATCCACCACACCCACCACCACTACATCCACCACCACTACATCCACCACCCCTACATCCACCACCCCATCCACCACCACCACTGCATCCACCACCACCACTGCATCCACCACCACATCCACCATCACCACATCCACTGTATCCACCACCACCACCACATCCACCGCATCCACCACCACATCCACCACTACCGCATCCACCACCACCACATCCACCACCGCATCCACCACCACCACATCCACCACCACCACCGCATCCACCACCACCACCACATCCACCACCACCACATCAACCACCACCACCACATCCACCACCACCACATCCACCACCACCACAACCACCACCACATCCACCACCACTTTCACCACCACCACATCCACCACCTCCACCACATCCACCACTACCACCACATCCACCCCCACATCCACCACCATCACCACCACATCCACCATCACCACCACCACCACATCCACCACCACCATATCCCCCAGATCCACCACCACCACATCTATATGTGTGTGTGTGTGTGTGTGTGTGTGTGCCTCTGTGTGTGTGTAGGTGCAAATGCAATGTTCTTGGATTTTCATCACAATAAAATACACTGAACATAATCTTCACAAAAGTTATTTACAAACGTTTAAGCTATTGCCATTATAAATTACAATAACTTTTATTTAAGTATTAATTATTTACTAAATTAAAAGCCATTGTTATTTGTAATATCAATACATCTAAGTCACGTAAATACAACACACATTGCATTACAAATGCTTTAGGTGTCACATTTGCGAAAGTTAAAACTATTGACATTGTAACTGACAAAGCTATTAATTTTGCTATTTTCAAAACCAACACATAAATAAAACAAGCCCTGGCGTTGCCAATAGGTCTCGCAGTAGGAAAGTTGGAGCTATTGGTTTTGTAAATGACAAAGCACTTTATGTTTTTAAAATGAAAACAAAAATAAAAGGCATTGTTATTTGCAATTGTAATAGCTCCAACTTTCCTACTACGAGACCTATTGGCAACGCCAGTGCTTGTTTACATGGCTTTCAAAAAAGGGGCTTAAAGAAGAGGCGTTCCTTTTGTATCCAAACCCTTTCAATTGAGTATTCCTTAAGTTTCAAGTTTTCCTTATTGTTTACTCTTCACTATGTATTTTAGTCTATATGCTGAAGAAGATTTATCTTAAAAACACTTTTACACAGATTACACACAACTTATATTTAGGCTATGTGACAATGCAAATGATTCTCCTTTTGATCTTCCACTAGCACTTGAGGAATGCAACAACTGACATCTTTTTAAAGCAAATTTTAAATTCTATGCATTTACAGTAAACATAGTAACTTTCATTAGTGCCATGCAGGCACCTTCACTGGGCGAATGCCAAACACCAGTGAAAGCCGCTTTGGAATTAACTCACTATTCTGAATTTTCAGCTTTTGCTTGAAATATAAGGGCTGCAGTTACTTGATCGCAGGTTGGACCTGGGTCGTAGGTGGTGCAAACACTCCTGCTCAGTGGTGATAGTTGGGTAAGCACATTTGCTACTGAAGTGTCTGTAGTTATACCTGAAATCTGTGGTGACTCTTCCACTGGAACGTTCGTGTGTTTCCCTCGCTGTTAGCAACCATAACCTTTTAAGGCTTTCCCACGGCTGTCGAACAATATTGGTGAGATGTCTAGGGTGGGGGGCGAGACGAATCCTGTTAACTGGCAGGCAGCATGGATGGTGTCATTATCAGTTCTTAAGGAGCCAGTGGAAACAGGGCACAGTCCCTTGGTCTCCTTTGGAGTGCTGCATTCGCCAGCCCAACCAATCCTTGCTCTGCTCTCATGCGGTGTACTACTACAATCCAAATGAGATCAATTTCCGGATTAGGTGTGCTCATGGTGGTTCAGTTTGGCCTGTGCCCGTAGGCCCGCACTCACCAGGCAGCACATGGGTGGAAATATTACAGAACATGACACTTACTGTGTGGCTTTATTTTGAAATCACATAGTGATTGTTCATGTTTACGTCCCTTGCAGTTGGCTCAAAACTTTTCCCCTCATACACAGCACCAGTGACTGCATTGTCCACTAGGGTAGTGGAAGGAAGAAAGCAGTTGCTTTGTCGTCTCGTCCCCCAGCACAGGGCATGTCATTGCAAGCCCTTTGAGACTGGCAGTTCAGGCCTCTCCTTTGAACATTGCTATTGGTGCAATTGATGCAAGTGGAACTTGACAGTTGTCAGACTTAATTACTTCAGTAACCTTTTGACACAATCCTGGTAATTACAAAAATGTATGGAATCATTAAAGTTTTGTATAAAATAAGGGTCTGGGAAAATCAAAACAGCAAATTTGTCCTATTCCCTGGAAAACTTGAAATAGACAGATAACCCCGCACTTCACTGGACTAGGCTATTAAGTACAATCACTAAGTACTAGTAAAAACATATGAAAATGTTCAAAAGTACTCTGCTCCCATTTTTACTTTTGCACAAAGTTCATTTTGACAAAAACAAAGTCCTGTTTTGGTCCATTTTTTTAATCAGGAACTTTAATTAATATCGCCCCTAGTTTGATTTCACCTTGCAGTAATGAAACAAGCATTGCAACAGCCAATAGGTTTGACGTTGACTGCCAGCCTTTTCCTTTGTCAAGGCATGTTTTGTTGTGGTTTTTGTAAAACATTTTTTTTGCAGAGCTTCCGGTCCCTCGCCGGAAGTGAAAAAGTATATTAGCCTTTCAAGGCGCAGTTTGCCTTGGTACTCCCTATTACTGATGGGAACTACTCTGGGCCTGATTACAATGTTGGGCAGATGTAACCGTTGCGATCTTGACAACGACCAACTTCTGATCAGCAGTCCAGTCACCGCTATTACAATGTGACCGCACATGGTGCAGTCGCATACTCACATTTCTCTATGGGAGCCAGCCATAGCACAAGCTCCCATAGAGAAATGGGAGTTTCTGTTAATCCTTTCACCGCATTTCAGGCACCTCATGGTATCTGCAACACAGTGCAGGGATTAACAGGGGGCACCACAGGTGAACCCTTAGCCCCCAACTGGAGGCCACAGGGAGAAGGGGGCCATGCTAGGGGCCCCCCAAAGTCACTATTGACATCGTAATCCTGATGGCGGAAACGCCGTCCTCAGGAATTCCGGTGGGGCTTCCATTTGGCCCAAGGGCTACTTGAGCCTATCCATCCGGAATGACCGGCCAGTTTCACTATTTTTACTGCTGGCATTGTAATCAAGCAGTCGAAAGTGAAACCTACAATGTGAGTTGCACCATAATCTGGCCCTCTGTGTGTATGTGCTCATTGTGAAAGAAAAAAAAGTCTTCATGCACAGTGAAGTTAGCCAATGGCTGAAGGGGGCTGACCCATTGCTTTGAGCCGTATGCTGTGGAGGGAGGAAGAATAAATCAAAAGAGAAAAATCAAACCCATATAATTAAAGGGGTGGGTGAAAGCCCCTAAAATTAGGTATATGTTATATCTAATTTTGTTACAATGAAAAGGTTGCGCTAACTCTAATAAAATACAGCACTTTGCAAGCTAGATCGAGCGGCCAAATGTGGAGCATTAACCGCATCGCTGCTGCGGCGATTTTTGCGCTGTGCGGCATTTTTTAAATTACCGCGATACATGACGAGCTCAGCTCGTCATCAGCACACGCCACCCGTGGGTGATGACGAGCTGAGCTCGTCATCAACATCGAAGGGGTTAAGGATAACTAAGTTGTACTCCAGCGCCGTAGGACACTATACTGCCAGTGGCGGTTTTCCCATTAGGACCCCAGGGCTATGCCCCCTTGTTATATCAAGAGTGAAAAATACCCTTTTATTTACTCCTAGTATAAAAAGAAAATGCCGTCTAGCAGCAGCCTAAGACAGCTCTGCTAGAGAGGATTTCTGATGTCTTGCACAGGTGCACGAAGGTGCCTGCACCAGCCTTCAGAGATTATCCAGGGCTGGTGAAACCCCCAGCCCTGGCCTTGGGCCCTTGGCATGCCTCAGTGCCTTCCCTTCTGTGACGCGGTAAAGGGGCACAGATAAAGTTAGCCATAGGTGTTGCAGACTTAAGCCCTGTAGTGCCAGTGGCTACATGATAATCAGCCAGTGACCCCACCCTTTCCGAACTCATCACAGAGGTGGGAAAGGGTGGGGTGAATGGGCGGAGACGGAAAACTCACATCTGCGATTGCGCAGGCTTGAGGTTTCAGTTTCAAGTGTCCGAAGTTGAAAGAAGAAGAATGAGTATAACTGAGCGTACCAGTGAGAATGGGTGAAACTGAATGAGAATGACTGAGGCTGATTGTGAATGAGTAAGGCAGAGTCACAGTGAGACTGTGTGGGACTGAGTGTGAATGAGTGAGACTGTATGAGTGAAACACTGTGAGACTGAATTAGAATGAGTAGGACTGAGTGAATCAGGCAGGACGAGTGAGTTATGGGGATACACATGGAAACTAGGTGAGAATTAGTGAGACTCAGTGGGAATGAATGTGTTAGAGTGAGACAGAGGGACACTGAGTGAGTCTTAGTGGGAGTGCATGAGTTAGAGTGACATTGTGTGAGTCAGAAAGAGTGAGACTGAGTGGGACTAAGTGAGCATGAATGAGTCACAATGAAATTGAGTGAATCAAAAGGGGTGGGACTGAGTGAATTTGAGAGAATGAGGGAACCATAGGAGAATTCTCAGGGGAAAGTAGTGAGGGTGAGTAAAACTGGGCGGGAATGAATGTGAATGAGTGAGAGTCAGAGTGAGATTGAGTCAATCAGAATGACTTACAATAAGTGGAATTGAGTGAGGGTACTGAGAGTGAGTGAGACTAAGTGGGTCAGAATGAGAATGAGTGAAACTGCATGAGTCAGTGAAACTGAGTCAGAGTAAGTAAAAGTGACTGCAAGTGTGAACCAAGTGAGAATAAGTGAGAGATTAAGACAGACTGCAAGCGAGTATGACCAAATCCCCCAAGTAAGTGAGTCAGTCTTGCTAACTTTAATTCAAGCTAAGGATTATTATGCCCACCACTTTTAATGGTTGGCAGCCACCACTGTAAACTGCCCATCACACTGTATGTCCTATTACAAGGTGTACAACCCCACACCAGCGGTGGCTTCCTGTGGTATCCCAGAGAGGCTTGTACCTGCAGATGCAGCCTGAGCTGTAAAGCACCTGGGGCCTCATTTATGAAAAGTGACGCATCGCTGCGTGAAAACAGCGATGCGTCACTTTTCACTGCGCCATCCTTGCGACACCAATGATGCGTCATATTTACAGTATGACGCATCATGGCGCAAGGATTACAGATACGTCAGTATTTCTGATGTATCTGTATGGCGCAAAAGTGACGCATTGCTGGAGTGTGTCACAAAAGTGACGCAACTCCAGCAATGTTTCCTTTCACAGGGCCTGCGTCAGTCTTACGCCTGCTGTGAGGCAGGCGTAAGAAATTTGCGCATTTGTGTGCTAGAGGTGGTGCAGTGAAATCTTATAGATGTCACTACGACACTTCTATGACCCTTTCGTGCGTCAGAACGCCCCCCTTGCATACATTATACCTGGCGTAGATATAATGTAGGGCAAGTGTTTACAGTCTACCTAGATGCGTCACTTTGTAAATATGGTGCAACAAGGCACATTTTTTACGCTGCTGATGCGTCACTAAAAGTGACGCACCGGCGGCGTAAAAGTGACGCACAGCCTCATAAATTAGGCCCCTGGGATCTTGGGAACCAGGCATTCACGAGCACCAAACTAAAAAGTGTTCTGACTCAGATATTGACTGTCATGTGTCGGAGCTGCCAGATACCACTGTGAACTTAAACAACCCAGTTTTGTTAGGTGACCTTTGGCTCTTCCTCTTCTCTTCGTAGGTGCCCACTCTGACTGCAAGGTGACGTATCTTTAGAAACAATCAAAAACGTTGGATATCAAAAATCATGGGTCAAAAATGTTCCTCAAATACATCAGAGTCAAACATCTGGGATCACAGTGCAGGCAGGTAGTACGGTGAGTCTTGGTTGTTAGGGTTAGAGGTAGGGGTTGGGTCAGTGTAGGTTCAGTGTAGAAAGGACACCGAGAACGTTGCATGGGGGCTATAGGTGTCTTATGTTTCCCGTGTTTAAAAAACAAATCTCATATATGCTACAGATTTGTGGAATTTAATGACAACTGAGCAGTGACTCAACCATAGCAAACACTGCGGCTTTCTCTCATTTTCCCTCTCATACATATATATCTTCTATTGATTCCTCTTTTTTGCTTGATCCTCAATTTTCTATTTTCTCTTGGTCCCCCTCTCTATGTAGCTCTGTTTTCCTATCCCTATATTCTTCCTTGTCCCCTGTCTCTTTGCCTCTCTACCTTTACTTTTTTCCTTTTTTAACCATCTTTATTGAGATTTTAGAAAGTACGGTACAATTGGTGTTATCGTCAAACAGATGTACCACATTAGTACTGGCAGTGTAGCGTGATGTGACTAATTGCATACAAACACGTGTATCATGCCATGACAGTTCACATTTAAGGGAACAGAGCAACTGAAAACAAACCATGAGCTTTGAAAAAAGTGTAAATGCTATGTGGTGTGAAGCAGTGGTCATTTCACTGCCTGCTGACCCATTGCGGCATCGTGGAGGTACAACTTTTCTGAACATGCAGCGCAGCTGCACATGACTTGTATCTTTGTAATAATGGGAGGTTTTGACAAAGCGGGAGTGGGCTGTATGGTGGAAGCATGGCTGGGAGGGAAGGTAGGGTCGTCAGAGGGATATTCTCAATAGCCAATTGTGCAATGTGCCTTGTTAACTGGAGGCAGTGTCACTATCTGGCATGCCCTGAAAGGTGGACAGCAGGTCATCCCATGCAGCCATAATGGGACGCTTCCATAATCCACGAGCTTCCAGCACCGTGGGCTCTTCTTCGCCCCATTTAATGGTCACCACTTGCCAACGTGTAATGCTTGGAAATGCACTGGTCTTCCAATGCATTGCAATCATACGTTTATCCATTTTAACTCTGTTGTTCTACTTGCACTTTATCGCCCTATTTGCACTCTGTATTTATTAGTGCTCGATACGCAATTTCAGCAGCCCGCTCAACAGTTACGTCTTGTGAACAGTGCCCAGGCCCCGGTCGCCGCGGCTTGTGCCGTTTGTGTGGAGGGACCTCGGGGCTTTGTTTTCTGCATTTCCGGCTGGGGCTCTGTTCTTCTATACTTCTGGTTTAGTCAGTGGTCTAGTGCTTTGCGTCCTCCCCTTCTGTCTATTTAAAAGCAGGAAGGGTTGCAGACGCGTGCTGCGGTGCCCCAAAGGCAAGCCCATCTGCACCCGTCCCCGCCTGACCGCCGCCAGACCCCAGAACCCATGCCCTCTTTTCTTCTCTCTAAGTCGCATAGGTAGAAACTCAGGCAGGATATTCATCATGGCTACACTGCTCTACTCCAGTTCAGAGCTGAAATCACTAAATATGCCTCCTATTACCCTGAAACCGAAAGCTTTATCAGGCACTGAGGTGTTTTTTATCTCCCCAACAGCTGGCACTCACACCACCATAAATGATCCCACAATGGAAACCATTTCCTATGAAGCGAAAAACAAAAGTGATATCAGAGACATCCCTAAACAATTAAGCGGGCTCTATCTCAGTGCCCGGTTGATACCTAGGCATACATTGGAATTGTGGAGGCTTCTAGATTTTGAAAAACCAGGCATCTGTTTCATTACAGAAACATGGCTTCAGGACCAGGCATCCCCTGATATAGCCACCACATTCCCACCTCAATATCATCTAAGTATTTTATTTATTTATTTATTTTATGACTTGTAAAGCGCCTGGTGACCCGAAGGCATCCCCGCGCTATGAGGTTGTGAGATCCAAGAGAGGGGGACCAGGGGACTATTTGGGGAAGAGGAAGGTTTTAAGTTTTTTGCGGAAAAGGGCGTGACAGGGTTCAAGGCGCAGATTGGGAGGAAGTGCGTTCCATTTTGAAGAGGCATTGACCGAGAAGCGGCGGCCACCGGTGCGTGACTTCTTGAATTTTGGGACTATGGCCAGGTGTTCACTGTCAGATCGAAGATTTCTGGGGGCTTTGTAAGGAATGACCATGTCTTTAAGGGCGGCAGGGCCAGCCCCGTTGATGAGTTTGTGCGTGGTGCACAGGGCCTTGAACTCCACTCGCTGGCGCACCGGAAGCCAGTGCAGAGCTTTGAGGGCCGGTTTGGTAGAGGCTCTGGGGGGGAGGTTCAAAATAAGCCTTGCCGCAGCGTTTTGTGCACGTTGGAGCTTGGTCAGGGTAAATTCAGGAGCGCCGAGGTAAGCGGCGTTACCATAGTTCAGCCGGGATAGTATAAGCCCTTGGACCAGCAGTTTCCTGGATAGGGGGGGAGGAGAGGGAGAATCTTGCAAATTGATCGCAGAAGGCCAAAACATGTACCAGCGGTCTTGGCTGCCTGGGTCTTCATGGAGAGGTCCTGCTCCAGCCAGAAACCTAGTGTTTTAATTTCAGTCTTCGGAGGGGGGATATCACCGAAGGCGTCCGGCCACACTGATGGGGGAATGGAGGACCATTTATTACCCAGGAGCATGATTTCTGTCTTTGTACCGTTCAGCTTCATGGCAGATTCGCACATCCAGGTGTGAATATCTTGCAGACAGTGCAAAAGTTTTTCTGGGTGGTTGTCCAGGTGAGAAAGGGAAATGACAAGTTGGGTGTCGTCAGCATAGTTTACTATTTTTATCCCTTATGGGGTCACAACATCTTCCAAGGGGGCCATGTAAACATTAAACAGGGTGGGACTAAGCGAGGACCCCTGGGGCACTCCACATGTTAGAAGGAGGGGGTCTGAGCGAGAGTTGCTGTCCCACACCTGAAATGAACGACCGGAAAGGAAGGATTCGATCCATGCATATGCAGTTCCCACAATTCCTGCCCTGGCCAGGCGATGAAGGAGGACACGATGATCCACCGTATCAAAGGAAGCACTGAGGTCCAGGAGGATCACTGCCACTGATCCTCCCGAATCCAGGATGCATCTTGCCTCCTCGATGACGGAGAGGAGGGCGGTGTCTGTGCCCTGGCCCGGCCGGAATCCTGTTTGGGACTGACGCAGGATATTGTTAGCCTCAAGGAATTGGGAGAGTTGCACATTGACTAATTTCTCAGCCATCTTGCTGAAACAGGGGAGGAGCGATATGGGTCTGTAGTTGGCCATGTCGTTCGGGTCCAGTTGGGGCTTTTTCAGCAGGGCCTTGACGACAGAGCTCTTCCAGGTGGGAGGTACTGTGCCATGGGAAAGAGAGGTGTTAATGAGATCCCTGATGGTGGGGGCTATGCTGGTGGACACAGTTTTTAAGAATCTGGCGGGGGCCGGGTCCAGGGGGGATCCGCTTTTCATTTTTGCCAGCGTGGCGGTGACCTCAACTAGGGAGGCTGCTCTGAAGGAGGTCAACCGCGGGCTGTTAGTGCAGGCGACTGTATTAGCCGGATTGAGCGGGCTGATAGATGGGAGGGAATGCAATATCCGCAGGATTTTGGACTCGAAGTAGGTGGCTAGGTCTTTGCTTCTATCCGGGGGGGGGGGAGCAGCGGAAGCTGAAGGGATGTTGAGTAGTTCCTTTACTATTAGGTAGGATTCTTTAGCAGAGTTGGACGCATTTTTTATTCTATTGTCATAGAATGTGGCCTTGGCTAGTTTAATGGCCGATTTGTAGCGTCTTACCGCGCTGTTGTAGATGTCCTTATTGCTGTGGAGCCAGTCTTTCCTCCACAGTCTCTCAGCCTTTTTGCACTCTTTGCGGAGGTCTCGGAGTTCAGAGGTGTACCATAGTGCATGGCCCTTTATTCTATTTTTGATCTCCCGGTTTTTTATAGGAATGATGCTGTCAAGGGATGAGGAGATCCAATCTCTAAATTGGGTGTCGGCCTCGTGCGGGTCTTCCGCAAGACTCGGAGTGGAGGAGTCCAGTGCTTTGGACCAGTCCTCCACCGAAAGTTTGGCCCAAGATCTATCTTTGGTGAAGATAGGGGGTTTATGGGGATTCTTGCGGGCCCCAGGAAGAAGGAATGTGACCAGAAAGTGGTCCGTCCAGGGGAGAGGTTGGGAGTTGATGAATTGGAGAGAGGGGATATTTGAGAACACCGGGTCGAGTAGGTGCCCTTTTATATGTGTTGGACCGGTGTTGACCAGAAGAAGGCCGTGAGCCGCCAGGTTACAGATAAGGTCAGCTGCTCCTATATCCAGAGGGTCGTCGAAGTGGATATTAAGGTCTCCTGTTATTAGGAAGTTAGATGTCAGGTGAGCCGAGGAAGAGACAGTTTCCAAAAGGGACGCTGCGAAGGGGGCGGAGTGGCCGGGAGGCCGGTACACCAAGAGGCCTGACAGGGAGTTGGTCGGTGTTAGCTGGATCGTAAAGAGGCAGCTCTCTGATTCCCGAGTTGTAATCTCATTAATTCGACAAGCGAGGTGGTCCCTGTGGATGATGGCTAGCCCACCTCCTCTGCCTAGGGGGCGTGGTTGAGACACGATGAGGAAGCCCGGGGGTAGAGCCAGAACGATGTCGGAGTTTGAGTGCTCAGTGATCCACGTTTCTGTCAGGAAGAGTATGTCCAGGTTGAGATCGACGATGAGGTGATTAATAAGCAGAGCATGCTTCGGGAGCGATCTACAGTTAAGTGTCGAGATTTTTAGGACAGGGGGTGGCACCGGGAGTTTTGGAAGGAGTAACTTATCCGGCTTGCAGTATTTGCAGCTCGAATAGGGGACGTTAGGAACATGCGTGATATGGCATGTGCTGTTTTTACTAGGTCTTAGGCTAAGAAGCTCTCTTCGTGAGTAGCTTACCTTCGTGCTGGCAGGGACGGGTATAGAGTCTGGCCCTGGGCCCGGCCGTGCGCGGACGGGCGCAGACGGGCTTGCCTTAGGCGCTCCCGCTGCGCTCGTCCGCTGCGCTGGTATGGCCGGCACATTTGTAGTTTTCAGGGGTGGGCGTGGCCTCGCAGTGGGCGTGGCTATCGGCTGAAGTAGACTAGACAGAGCAGTTGGTAGAGGGGGTGGGGATAGCAATGACCTCTAATGAAAAATTGGAAATCATAATACAGGACTCCTCCATTATGGGAAAAGCGGAAATACTTATTTTTAAAATCACAACCCAATCACGCGAAACATGGAGAGGGGCGTTAGTTTATCGACCCCCAGGGCAAAAAAACTATTTAGTAAATTATCTAACTGAGTTAATTTCTCCACGCATTTTAGTCGCAAATAATTTTATTCTTATAGGAGATTTTAATTATCATGCAGCAATATCATTGAAACCTGATACTAACCAATTGGTTACTTTGCTGCAGACGTTGGGACTGGTTCAGATGGTGATGGGCCCCACCCATCAGGCTGGCCACACCCTGGACCTGTTATTTACCAACTCAACCACACTTATAGTAGATCAACCCCAACCTCTACTTTGGTCAGACCATAACCTGTTAAAATTTCGTATCCCCATTGATGTCTCCAGAAATCCCCAGAAAAAACGTTTTTTACTATGATTACGCCCTGGTGTTAAGTAGGCATGGGCGAATTTTGCGAATTCGTGATTCGCGAATTTGCGGATTTTGCGAATTCGCATATTTGCAAATTCGCGAATTTGCGAATTCGCAGATTTGTGAATTTTTTAAGGGGGGGGGTCTTCCATGCGAGTTCACATGCCTCTTGTGTGTATAAAAGGTCTGAGACCGATCAGAGCAGTAGATGAAGAGACAGACCTTCCTGGTCACAGGAACAGCAAAGGGATTGCGCTCGTGAAAGTCAAGGATGCAAAGGCCTCTAACCAGCATCACAGCTGATTTTCGTCGGTAGATTTGGGAAGTCAAGGATGCAAAGGCCTCTATCCAGCATCACAGCTGATTTTCGTCGGTAGATTTGGGAAGAAAGCACACCTGTCCAGCCTCGACAACGCTCACGATTGTTTTTGGGCTGAAGAATGGGTCACTGAATTTGAGCTTCAACTAGTTCCAGCGACCAAGTGTGTGTTACTATGCAATCGCGCCGAAGGGCGCAGGTGTCCCCTCAGTGAGCTGTGCTGGCCTGGCTTCCATGCAAGTTCACATGCCTCTTGTGTGTATAAAAGGTCTGAGACCGATCAGAGCAGTAGATGAAGAGAGACAGACCCTCCTGGTCATAGGAACAGCAAAGGGATTGCGCTTGTGAAAGTCAAGGATGCAAAGGCCTCTATCCAGCATCACAGCTGATTTTCGTCGGTAGATTTGGGAAGAAAGCACACCAAAGGGCATGGTGTAACTATTTTACGATGGCGCCGGCAAGATGCTCAGAGCACCTGCTTTATTTTATCTATTAGAGCTTCCTGTTGAAGCTAACTTAGTAACTATTTTAGGATGGCGCTGGCAGCTTGCCGGCGCCTCGTAAAATAGTTACAACAGGACAGGCTTCAACTTTTGCCCCCGGATCCGCCGCTCGCGGATTTGCGAATTCTCGGTAAATTCGCGGGAGTTCGCGGATCACGAATTTACCGAAAATTCGCAAAATCCGCGCGCGGAACGGATTTTGCGCTCACCCCTGGTGTTAAGTCACCTTATCATCTTTTTCAGCTAATTTAAATTTTAATTTTGAAGCTGTATCTCATGCAGGGAATGTAGACCAGGCGGCTACAGCTTTTGAAGATGCTATTACACTGTCTTTGAACACAGTGGCACCTGGGTGAAAGGTCAGAGTTAAAATCAAAGCATCACCTTGGTTCATGTCAGCATTAAAACGGCCAAACTTTCAAGTAGAACTGCATAGCGTCAATGGAGGAAAACTAAAACTATCGAAGACCGAACAAGATATAAACAGATCCACTGCACTTATCTAAACAATATTAAACAGGCCAAAAAGCTGTACTTAATCAATAGGATTAACAATGCCGCCAACTCCAACAAAGAGCTTTACAAAATTTTGAAGGAGTTTACCACCCCCCACGCCGACCAGCGCTCTCTCTTACCCACGCAAGAATGGGTCGACACAATGTCCTCCTTCTTTGACGAAAAGGTCAAAGCCATATATAGGTCCTTCCCTCAAGACAACAATAATAACGTTGACCATCACCCGAGCGTTAACAGTCATCCGATTACCCCTCTGTTGACGAAATTTAAAACCATGACCTGTGAACAAGTATCAGTAGCCATAGCAAAGATTAAAATAGGCATCCCAGCAGACCCTCTCCCACCCCGTTTTTTTGCGAAACTAGCACCCCTGTTAACTACAAATCTTACCGAGATTTTCATATGTCACCAGATCAAGCTTTGGTCCCGACCAGATGGAAAACAGCTCAAGTTAAGCCTATTCTGAAAAAGCCAACCTCTGATCCCAGGGTACCAAGTAAATATTGTCCCATCTTGCTGATGCCCTATTTCGGGAAGGCGCTCGAATCCCTGGTAAATAAACAACTTACCGCCCACTTGGAAAATCATGGACTTCTTGATACATCACAATCAGGGTTTCGGTCGGCACATAGCACCGAAATGGCAGTAGTAGAAATGGTTGACAATAATAGGCTGGCCTTGGATAAAAGAGAAAAAAAGCAAAAGAAGGGGGTTCCCCGTAGGGTTTCTTAGTGATATAGGCAGGCCAAGGGGGGAAGAACAACTGTATAGAAAATGAGAGAAGGCACCCTGCCGCGGATTTGTAGAGGTCCTAGCTAGAGGATCCAAACATTATAAGAAAAGGGGGGTGGTTAACCCAGAGGCTGAAGCTGCACAGGACAAGAACAGGGTCAATCCAAACAGACTCAACAACATATATTAGAAAAATACATATTTTTTATTTTTTCCTTTTTAAATATATTGTTTGTAATTTTCAAAAGACAAACATGTATAAATTAGATAGTGCATGTTGATTTCACAGTAGTATTTTAAGAGACACAAGACAAAAAAAAAAATTTGAATTAAGATCTGCCCAGTACTGACCACACTTCAACCATACAACCACACTCATTCACACAAGAGTTTACTCTATCTATTGTTTGAACATTCAGCTTTCATTCATCCATTCATTCCTATAGTCCTGGCGTAGGCAACAATAGATGGTCAATAAGTTGCCTAAATCGGGGGGTTAATCCAGGCAGATGGTATTAATACGGGTCCTGATGTAGTTAGGACAGAATGCCGTATTCCTGGGAAAACATGCCGACGCGCGTTTCGGTGAAAGGCCAATGTGGCCACACCTTCGTCAGGGCCGGGACAGTATGCTGGGCAGGGGACAGGAATAAAATCTGGAAATAAAAAGCAGTATCTTAATGTTGTGTTCTTGATATATATACAAAAGGACATTTCCAACATACAATTTCATTATCATAATACATTTTACATATATGAGGCGTCTTGATGTGATACATATAAGGTTGACTCTTTTGACACTGTGCAGTAACAGACTACTTGGAAACACTCCCCATGTGAGATTCCCTGTTTCGTGGAATCCAAAGAAGGCAAACTGATAGCCTAAGCTAAATGAACAGTAGAGCATAATTCATGATACTATACATACGTTTTATAATAGTTACATCCACACATTCATTCTCATCCACCTAAGACCTAATGGTTGCATTTAAACACCATTCATTTTTGTTTATAAAGGAGGGTTTCAAGTCATTATTGTCATAGCTGGAGTTAGACCCCTTCGCATTTCACTCTCTTCCCTATTACATCTCACAATGGTTCGGGGAACAGTTTTAGCTGGAGTTAGACCTCTTCTCACATCACCCTCTTCCTTATTGCTTCTCACAGTAGTTCGATACACTGGATAGCGTAAAGGACCTTATTCCTTTAATGATGGTTCATATTAGTTCATATTAGTCTTTTATCTGGGCCACTGTTTTATCAACTAACACAGGTAGAGTAGCTAGATTATCCTGATTTACCAAAAGAAGTTCCTAGGTTAATTCAACATGGCTTTACATAGAATGGTTCTCTTTTATTTGGATTACCTGTTCGCTTTATTGAGAAGGCATAAGGCGACAATAGAGTTCAAAGACAGCTTTCACGAAGTCAGGAGGGGATGAATTCCAGTTGTTACCTAACAAGGGGGTACACATAGTTACTATTCTCCATATGAAAATCATAACTTTCAACAGTACTCTTGCAAAAAGGATATTAATTTACCAAACTATTAGGTCTCAACTAGTGGTCCTCTGAAGGGATTTACAAGGCGCTTTGTTCTAACATGTGGTTCACATAAGCCGGGTAACCAGTGACATGGGGCGGCCGGTCGCTGTTCGTCCTATTCTCTAAATTTAGAAGAGAGAAAGTGGATATAGCTTTATCCTTTATATTTGAAGTTAGCAGTCACGCCCCAATGCGGAAAAGACACCCTAACAAGATAGTACCTTCCGCGATGTTTAGCTGTTGGACTTTCTATTGTCAGTTAGAAAGAGTCCTATTGGTCATCAGGTAGGGAGTTGGTCCGTCACGTCAATTATTGGCAATCCTGTTGATAACACAGCGGGAGGAAACATGCCCATTAAATCTATAATTCGCCTAATTCATTCTAAGAGCAAAGAGGTTTCACCCAATATTCATTACCTGCAAGCACTAATACTCTGCCTTCGGTGCCGTAGGAGGGGACAGGACAGTCAGGTCGGGTAATATTAACATGAGGTTCTGTTGATGGTAAAACAAGGAAAAGATGAGGAAAACATTTTTTTGTGTAAGGATAGCTCTATTAATTACGGAGCTATCAGTTTAGTTGCAAAGGTGGTTACCTTCAAAGGACAGAGCCGGGCTTTTTAGTTTGGATTCCACCGACTATGTTAAACCGCCTGAGATCACAACGGGAAACTGCTCACTCGGGTTCCTAAGAGCGAACAAGAGAAATGAATAATGCCCATTGAGTAGGGGTTTACAGATTCCATTTAAAGAATCGGGCAGTCGCTCAGGCACACACAGGCAAAAAATGTGTAAGGATAGCTCTATTAATTACAGAGCTATCAGTTTAGTTGCAAAGGTGGTTACCTTCAAGGGACAGAGTCGGGCGTTTTAGTTTGGATTCCACCGACTATGTTAAACCGCCTGAGATCACAACGGGAAACTGCTCATTCGGGTTCCTAAGAGCGAACGAGAGAAATAAATAATGCCCATTGAATAGGGGTTTACAGAGTCCATTTAAAGAATCGGGCAGTCGCTCAGGCACACTTACCATTATAAAGTCGGTCGTTATCTTCCGATGGGGTTCCGCCGGCTGCCTCGGTCGGCCAACTGCGGAATACAGGACACTCGCCTGTGAACACTTCGGTGACGTTTAAATAGATATTTTTTTCCGCGCTTTCCTAAACTCTCCCCAGCTGAGTCTCGGATTTAGAGAACATAAACAAGGGACTCCTTGCTGTGGTGAAACAGTCCCCGCCATCTTGGTTAAACCATTAGATAGTGGCCGAGTAGTCACCAAGGATTTTCCTCATTCGCAAAAAAAGTGCTGCCATCTTATGTAAACCAGTAGCACTTTTTAACAAAAAGGGTTGATTTTGTTATAAACGGGTTGCGAAGCCTCGCCATGCCCGTTTTGGCGAATATTGGGCCAAAGTGATAATGATAGTGCTGAAGTCTGAAAAATTCTATTCCCCACATAAAGACATTTGTGGTCTAAGTAATCAGCTTACACCAGAATCCGGGTATCCACATTATGCTTTATGCTCGGTCGGTGTTCCCTATTTTTATTTGTATTTAGATTCAGCTCTCAAGCAGATTCCTACAGAATTGCTTGGTGCCAAGGACATTCTTCATTAAGTCCTTTTTCAACCGCATTCAAGTAGAAAATCCAGAATACCTCCCGTTTTCTTCGGAGGTTAGTGGAGTTAGTTCCTGGGCTGGTTTTTATTTTTTCCAAGATAAACCACCGGAGTTCTAGCTCTGTGTGATTTTTCTCGACCCAATGAGCTACCAATGGGGTTGCTTGCTTTTGATTCCTGATATTGGATTTGTGCTCACCAATTCGTACCCTACATTCTCTGCCTGTTTCTCCAACATAGGGGAGATTGCATGGGCACAATATCAAATAAATGATGTTGCTGGTGCGACAATTAGTCATGTTCGCATTGCGTCGTACGGATATTGTGCGGGTGTTGGTACTGACGGTATCGCCAATAATGGCCTGTGGGCAAATGTGACATGTTCCACATTTATGGTTACCATATACTGGATCCAATCCAGTTATGGTTGTTTGAATGTTTACAGATGTCTCTTGGATCTTACCCCTAACGAGATGATTTTTTAGGTTGGGATTTTTTTTAAAAGCAAAGATGGGGCGATTCAGATGTGTTTTTTCATTTTCCAAGTTCAGGATATGCCAGCTTGAGTTAATGGCTTGTCTTATTTTGTGGTTCATTTCAGAATGGCGGGTCACACATACAAGTTGTTTTAGTTGCTCCGGCTCTCTTTCCACAAACATAGCCTCCCGGTCGGTGTATCTTGCTCGTTTGAATGACTCCTTGATAAGTCTGGGTGGGTACCCTCGGACACGGAGTTTTTCCTGTAGAATGTCTGCTTGGATCAAAAAGTCATCCAAATAAGTACAGTTCCTTCTAATGCGAAGGAACTGACTGTATGGGATACTATCCCTCTGGCTGCGCGGATGATAGCTGGCATATTGAAGTAAGGTGTTTCGTGCCGTAGGTTTGATGTATAAGGAGACTTTGATGATGTTATCATGGTGCTCAATCCAAATATCTAGAAATTCTATTTTGGTTGTACTGATGTGGCTAGTAAATCTCAAATTGGCGTCCGCTGCATTGAGCCACTCAATGAATTCGTGAAGTTGTTCCTCGGCCCCCTTCCAAATAAAGAAAATATCGTCAATAAACCGTTTCCAGCTTTTGACGTTTTCGTAGAAGGGGGCCATTTCATTAAAGATGTTTATTCTTTCAAACTCACCCATGTACAAGCAGGCTACACTTGGGGCACAACTCGCTCCCATACTGACTCCAGAGGCCTGCCTGTACATGGTATTGTCGAATTCAAAGTAGTTCTCAAATAGAACTATCTTAAGACATTCCAAAATGAATTCCTTATTTGTAATGTCGGTATTTCTAGAAATGACGGTTTCAATAGCATCATATGCTCCTCTTTGGGGGATGTTAGAGTACAATGCTTCCAAATCCAGTGTGACCATGATTTCAGAGTTCTCAAAAAATTGAGTGCCTTCCACCTGCTGAATAAAGTGTCCTGTATCACGCACATAAGATTTCAGCTCAATCACCATTGGATTTAGGAATTTATCAATATATTTGGACAATGGCTCGGTGGCCGAGCCAATCGTCGAAACAATTGGTCGCAAGGGTGGATCCGAGCTACACTTGTGGGTCTTCGGTAGCCCATATATTATGGGTATTTTGGTGTTGCTAGGAGTCAGGAATTCTGGCTCATCTTCACAGATTTGATTTTGAGAGACAGCTTTCTGGACCATTGTTAATATGCGCTTTTTTAGAGCGTTCTCAGGATTCCGGGTGATCCGTATATAATGGCCAGAAGAGGACAGTAGCTCAGTCATTCTTCTTTTGTAATCAGATGTGTCGAGTAGTGTGATCCCTCCCCCTTTATCACAAGGTTTTATTGTGATGTTTCGATTTGTTTCGAGTTCTTTGAGGGCTCTATTCTCTATGGTAGGTATGTTGGCCTTAGGTAAGGGTACATACTTGGTCATTTTGTTGATATTTCGCATGACTGTCTTTTCAAAGATGTTGACCTCAGGTCCCACCATTTCTAGGGAGGGAGTAAACGAAGAAGGCGGTTTACAACCTGATCTATTGTGGTCATTGTCAGTGGGCGGTGCCTCTAAGAAGAATTTCTGAAGTCGGACCTTCCTGAAGAATAGCTGTAGATCTCTATTCAATTCGAATTTACTGAAATTTGCAGATGGTAGAAAGGACAGGCCACTTGATAGAAGTTTGATGGCTGCTGGATCTATGTTTTCACTGGACAAATTGAACACAGGGAGCCCCCTTATGTTCGCCAATATTGCTGATGGCGGGTCTGCACATACATTTGCGGTTGACCCCGACCCTGATGGTAATTCCTCGTTTGTGGGGTTCTCGACGGTGGCCGGGTGTTGCCCCGGCGATTCCCTAAAAAACGGTTCTGCTGATGGTTGCGATCATATCCTCCATTTCTATTCCCTCTATTGGGGTTATGTCCTCGGTTGGAGCTATGCCCTTGATCATAATTAGGGTCATACTCTACTTGAATGCGGTTGAAAAAGGACTTAATGAAGAATGTCCTTGGCACCAAGCAATTCTGTAGGAATCTGCTTGAGAGCTGAATCTAAATAAATACGCATTAAAAGGAACTGTACTTATTTGGATGACTTTTTGATCCAAGCAGACATTCTACAGGAAAAACTCCGTGTCCGAGGGTACCCACCCAGACTTATCAAGGAGTCATTCAAACGAGCAAGATACACCGACCGGGAGGCTATGTTTGTGGAAAGAGAGCCGGAGAAACTAAAACAACTTGTATGTGTGACCCGCCATTCTGAAATGAACCACAAAATAAGACAAGCCATCAACTCAAGCTGGCATATCCTGAACTTGGAAAATGAAAAAACACATCTGAATCGCCCCATCTTTGCTTTTAAAAAAAATCCCAACCTAAAAAATCATCTCGTTAGGGGTAAGATCCAAGAGACATCTGTAAACATTCAAACAACCATAACTGGATTGGATCCAGTATATGGTAACAATAAATGTGGAACATGTCACATTTGCCCACAGGCCATTATTGGCGATACCGTCAGTACCAACACCCGCACAATATCCGTACGACGCAATGCGAACATGACTAATTGTCGCACCAGCAACATCATTTATTTGATATTGTGCCCATGCAATCTCCCCTATGTTGGAGAAACAGGCAGGGAATGTAGGGTACGAATTGGTGAGCACAAATCCAATATCAGGAATCAAAAGCAAGCAACCCCATTGGTAGCTCATTGGGTCGAGAAAAATCACACAGAGCTAGAACGCCGGTGGTTTATCTTGGAAAAAATAAAAACCAGCCCAGGAACTAACTCCACTAACCTCCGAAAAAAACGGGAGGTATTCTGGATTTTCTACTTGAATGCGGTTGAAAAAGGACTTAATGAAGAATGTCCTTGGCACCAAGCAATTCTGTAGGAATCTGCTTGAGAGCTGAATCTAAATGCAAATAAAAATAGGGAACACCGACCGAGCATAAAGCATAATGTGGATACCCGGATTCTGGTGTAAGCTGATTACTTAGACCACAAATGTCTTTATGTGGGGAATAGAATTTTTCAGACTTCAGCACTATCATTATCACTTTGGCCCAATATTCGCCAAAACGGGCATGGCGAGGCTTCGCAACCCGTTTATAACAAAATCAACCCTTTTTGTTAAAAAGTGCTACTGGTTTACATAAGATGGCGGCACTTTTTTTCGCGAATGAGGAAAATCCTTGGTGACTATTCGGCCACTATCTAATGGTTTAACCAAGATGGCGGGGACTGTTTCACCACAGCAAGGAGTCCCTTGTTTATGTTCTCTAAATCCGAGACTCAGCTGGGGAGAGTTTAGGAAAGCGCGGAAAGAAATATCTATTTAAACGTCACCGAAGTGTTCACAGGCGAGTGTCCTGTATTCCGCAGTTGGCCGACCGAGGCAGCCGGCGGAACCCCATCGGAAGATAACGACCGACTTTATAATGGTAAGTGTGCCTGAGCGACTGCCCGATTCTTTAAATGGACTCTGTAAACCCCTATTCAATGGGCATTATTTATTTCTCTCGTTCGCTCTTAGGAACCCGAATGAGCAGTTTCCCGTTGTGATCTCAGGCGGTTTAACATAGTCGGTGGAATCCAAACTAAAACGCCCGACTCTGTCCCTTGAAGGTAACCACCTTTGCAACTAAACTGATAGCTCTGTAATTAATAGAGCTATCCTTACACATTTTTTGCCTGTGTGTGCCTGAGCGACTGCCCGATTCTTTAAATGGAATCTGTAAACCCCTACTCAATGGGCATTATTCATTTCTCTCGTTCGCTCTTAGGAACCCGAGTGAGCAGTTTCCCGTTGTGATCTCAGGCGGTTTAACATAGTCGGTGGAATCCAAACTAAAAAGCCCGGCTCTGTCCTTTGAAGGTAACCACCTTTGCAACTAAACTGATAGCTCCGTAATTAATAGAGCTATCCTTACACACAAAAAAATTTTCCTCATCTTTTCCTTGATTTACCATCAACAGAACCTCATGTTAATATTACCCGACCTGACTGTCCTGTCCCCTCCTACGGCACCGAAGGCAGAGTATTAGTGCTTGCAGGTAATGAATATTGGGTGAAACCTCTTTGCTCTTAGAATGAATTAGGCGAATTATAGATTTAATGGGCATGTTTCCTCCCGCTGTGTTATCAACAGGATTGCCAATAATTGACGTGACGGACCAACTCCCTACCTGATGACCAATAGGACTCTTTCTAACTGACAATAGAAAGTCCAACAGCTAAACATCGCGGAAGGTACTATCTTGTTAGGGTGTCTTTTCTGCATTGGGGCGTGACTGCTAACTTCAAATATAAAGGATAAAGCTATATCCACTTTCTCTCTTCTAAATTTAGAGAATAGGACGAACAGCGACCGGCCGCCCCATGTCACTGGTTACCCGGCTTATGTGAACCACATGTTAGAACAAAGCGCCTTGTAAATCCCTTCAGAGGACCACTAGTTGAGACCTAATAGTTTGGTAAATTAATATCCTTTTTGCAAGAGTACTGTTGAAAGTTATGATTTCCATATGGAGAATAGTAACTATGTGTACCCCCTTGTTAGGTAACAACTAGAATTCATCCCCTCTTGACTTCGTGAAAGCTGTCTTTGAACTCTATTGTCGCCTTATGCCTTCTCAATAAAGCGAACAGGTAATCCAAATAAAAGAGAACCATTCTATGTAAAGCCATGTTGAATTAACCTAGGAACTTCTTTTGGTAAATCAGGATAATCTAGCTACTCTACCTGTGTTAGTTGATAAAACAGTGGCCCAGATAAAAGACTAATATGAACTAATATGAACCATCATTAAAGGAATAAGGTCCTTTACGCTATCCAGTGTATCGAACTACTGTGAGAAGCAATAAGGAAGAGGGTGATGTGAGAAGAGGTCTAACTCCAGCTAAAACTGTTCCCCGAACCATTGTGAGATGTAATAGGGAAGAGAGTGAAATGCGAAGGGGTCTAACTCCAGCTATGACAATAATGACTTGAAACCCTCCTTTATAAACAAAAATGAATGGTGTTTAAATGCAACCATTAGGTCTTAGGTGGATGAGAATGAATGTGTGGATGTAACTATTATAAAACGTATGTATAGTGTCATGAATTATGCTCTACTGTTCATTTAGCTTAGGCTATCAGTTTGCCTTCTTTGGATTCCACGAAACAGGGAATCTCACATGGGGAGTGTTTCCAAGTAGTCTGTTACTGCACAGTGTCAAAAGAGTCAACCTTATATGTATCACATCAAGACGCCTTATATATGTAAAATGTATTATGATAATGAAATTGTATGTTGGAAATGTCCTTTTGTATATATATCAAGAACACAACATTAAGATACTGCTTTTTATTTCCAGATTTTATTCCTGTCCCCTGCCCAGCATACTGTCCCGGCCCTGACGAAGGTGTGGCCACATTGGCCTTTCACCGAAACGCGCGTCGGCATGTTTTCCCAGGAATACGGCATTCTGTCCTAACTACATCAGGACCCGTATTAATACCATATGCCTGGATTAACCCCCCGATTTAGGCAACTTATTGACCATCTATTGTTGCCTACGCCAGGACTATAGGAATGAATGGATGAAAGCTGAATGTTCAAACAATAGATAGAGTAAACTCTTGTGTGAATGAGTGTGGTTGTATGGTTGAAGTGTGGTCAGTACTGGGCAGATCTTAATTCAAAAATATTTTTTTGTCTTGTGTCTCTTAAAATAATACTGTGAAATCAACATGCACTATCTAATTTATACATGTTTGTCTTTTGAAAATTACAAACAATATATTTAAAAAAGAAAAAATAAAAAATATGTATTTTTCTAATATATGTTGTTGAGTCTGTTTGGATTGACCCTGTTCTTGTCCTGTGCAGCTTCAGCCTCTGGGTTAACCACCCCCCTTTTCTTACAATGTTTGGATCCTCTAGCTAGGACCTCTACAAATCCGCGGCAGGGTGCCTGCTCTCATTTTCTATACAGTTGTTCTTCCCCCCTTGGCCTGCCTATATCACTAAGAAACCCTACGGGGAACCCCCTTCTTTTGCTTTGTTTCTCACAGCCTTGAGCTGTGGGGGTCACTTGGGTCTTCAGGCTAAATGAACTAATAGAGACTGTGAATGAGAGATATTTGTCAGATAGTATGAATGTGTGTTTAAATGTGAAACACCTTTGACCTTTTCTGAGAACCAGGCTGGTCTTGAACAAATAAGACGGTCTAAATATTCAAATATTATTAACTTTAATCTAAATAACTACCAATGGATACCATAAAAACATTTGGTTTCACTGACGATGACTTTGCCAAGATGCTTGGCCTCCCTACAGACGGTAATCAAGACTTTACGGTACCTAAAGGGCTAAATGGAGGATGGAACAAGCTACTTAATCTCCGCAAGAAATCTAAAAGGACAGAACTTCATGCCAAATTCATGCTCGATTACCTACGAGCGGGCTCGATCCCTATCGGACTTAGAGTCCGAAACATCCCAGGGATGTTTATAGAAATCAGGCAGTTCCTGGAGCGATGGGCCCTCATCTCCAACCGTTGCTCCAGGGACTGGATGATGCTGATTGTGGAAACGGCCCGTGCCGTGATTGACATTCTGAATAAAGAAATCCGTGAACTGGAAGACAAATTGAAAGAGGGGGATGCAGTGGACGAGGGGAAGAGGAAATTAGAAGAGATCCAATTTGAATTGGAATCCTTCCCCGATTACCTACTCAAAAGGAAAACTGAAAAATTGAGAAAGGACATCCGAATGTTCACTCAAGAAAGGGCATACTTCTATCTAGGAAGTGACTTCTATACCACCCAAGAAGAAAATGCACCTCGCGGTCAGGCACCTAGATGGGGCCAAGGGAGGAAAGTCACCACCTTCTCAGAAACAACTGACTCCGAGGGGGATACCCCCGATGAGTATGACCCTAATTATGATCAAGGTCATAGCTCCAACCGAGGACATAACCCCAATAGAGGGAATAGAAATGGAGGATTTGATCGCAACCATCAGCAGAACCGTTTTTTAGGGAATCGCCGGGGCAACACCCGGCCACCGTCGAGAACCCCACAAACGAGGAATTACCATCAGGGTCGGGGTGAACCGCAAATGTATGTGCAGACCCGCCATCAGCAATATTGGCGAACATAAGGGGGCTCCCTGTGTTCAATTTGTCCAGTGAAAACATAGATCCAGCAGCCATCAAACTTCTATCAAGGGGCCTGTCCTTTGTACCATCTGCAAATTTCAGTAAATTCGAATTGAATAGAGATCTACAGCTATTCTTCAGGAAGGTCCGACTTCAGAAATTCTTCTTAGAGGCACCGCCCACTGACAATGACCACAATAGATCAGGTTGTAAACCGCCTTCTTCGTTTACTCCCTCCCTAGAAATGGTGGGACCTGAGGTCAACATCTTTGAAAAGACAGTCATGCGAAATATCAACAAAATGACCAAGTATGTACCCATACCTAAGGCCAACATGCCTACCATAGAGAATAGAGCCCTCAAAGAACTCGAAACAAATCGAAACATCACAATAAAACCTTGTGATAAACGGGGAGGGATCACACTACTCGACACATCTGATTACAAAAGAAGAATGACTGAGCTACTGTCCTCTTCTGGCCATTATATACGGATCACCCGGAATCCTGAGAACGCTCTAAAAAAGCGCATATTAACAATGGTCCAGAAAGCTGTCTCTCAAAATCAAATCTGTGAAGATGAGGCAGAATTCCTGACTCCTAGCAACACCAAAATACCCATAATATATGGGCTACCGAAGACCCACAAGTGTAGCTCGGATCCACCCTTGCGACCAATTGTTTCGACGATTGGCTCGGCCACCGAGCCATTGTCCAAATATATTGATAAATTCCTAAATCCAATGGTGATCGAGCTAGAATCTTATGTGCGTGATACAGGACACTTTATTCAGCAGGTGGAAGGCACTCAATTTTTTGAGAACTCTGAAATCATGGTCACACTGGATGTGGAAGCATTGTACTCTAACATCCCCCAAAGAGGAGCATATGATGCTATTGAAACCGTCATTTCTAGAAATACCGACATTACAAATAAGGAATTCATTTTGGAATGTCTTAAGATAGTTCTATTTGAGAACTACTTTGAATTCGACAATACCATGTACAGGCAGGCCTCTGGAGTCAGTATGGGAGCGAGTTGTGCCCCAAGTGTAGCCTGCTTGTACATGGGTGAGTTTGAAAGAATAAACATCTTTAATGAAATGGCCCCCTTCTACGAAAACGTCAAAAGCTGGAAACGGTTTATTGACGATATTTTCTTTATTTGGAAGGGGGCCGAGGAACAACTTCACGAATTCATTGAGTGGCTCAATGCGGCGGACGCCAATTTGAGATTTACTAGCCACATCAGTACAACCAAAATAGAATTTCTAGATATTTGGATTGAGCACCATGATAACATCATCAAAGTCTCCTTATACATCAAACCTACGGCACGAAACACCTTACTTCAATATGCCAGCTATCATCCGTGCAGCCAGAGGGATAGTATCCCATACAGTCAGTTCCTTCGCATTAGAAGGAACTGTACTTATTTGGATGACTTTTTGATCCAAGCAGACATTCTACAGGAAAAACTCCGTGTCCGAGGGTACCCACCCAGACTTATCAAGGAGTCATTCAAACGAGCAAGATACACCGACCGGGAGGCTATGTTTGTGGAAAGAGAGCCGGAGAAACTAAAACAACTTGTATGTGTGACCCGCCATTCTGAAATGAACCACAAAATAAGACAAGCTATCAACTCAAGCTGGCATATCCTGAACTTGGAAAATGAAAAAACACATCTGAATCGCCCCATCTTTGCTTTTAAAAAAAATCCCAACCTAAAAAATCATCTCGTTAGGGGTAAGATCCAAGAGACATCTGTAAACATTCAAACAACCATAACTGGATTGGATCCAGTATATGGTAACCATAAATGTGGAACATGTCACATTTGCCCACAGGCCATTATTGGCGATACCGTCAGTACCAACACCCGCACAATATCCGTACGACGCAATGCGAACATGACTAATTGTCGCACCAGCAACATCATTTATTTGATATTGTGCCCATGCAATCTCCCCTATGTTGGAGAAACAGGCAGAGAATGTAGGGTACGAATTGGTGAGCACAAATCCAATATCAGGAATCAAAAGCAAGCAACCCCATTGGTAGCTCATTGGGTCGAGAAAAATCACACAGAGCTAGAACGCCGGTGGTTTATCTTGGAAAAAATAAAAACCAGCCCAGGAACTAACTCCACTAACCTCCGAAAAAAACGGGAGGTATTCTGGATTTTCTACTTGAATGCGGTTGAAAAAGGACTTAATGAAGAATGTCCTTGGCACCAAGCAATTCTGTAGGAATCTGCTTGAGAGCTGAATCTAAATGCAAATAAAAATAGGGAACACCGACCGAGCATAAAGCATAATGTGGATACCCGGATTCTGGTGTAAGCTGATTACTTAGACCACAAATGTCTTTATGTGGGGAATAGAATTTTTCAGACTTCAGCACTATCATTATCACTTTGGCCCAATATTCGCCAAAACGGGCATGGCGAGGCTTCACAACCCGTTTATAACAAAATCAACCCTTTTTGTTAAAAAGTGCTACTGGTTTACATAAGATGGCGGCACTTTTTTTGCGAATGAGGAAAATCCTTGGTGACTACTCGGCCACTATCTAATGGTTTAACGAAGATGGCGGGGACTGTTTCACCACAGCAAGGAGTCCCTTGTTTATGTTCTCTAAATCCGAGACTCAGCTGGGGAGAGTTTAGGAAAGCGCGGAAAGAAATATCTATTTAAACGTCACCGAAGTGTTCACAGGCGAGTGTCCTGTATTCCGCAGTTGGCCGACCGAGGCAGCCGGCGGAACCCCATCGGAAGATAACGACCGACTTTATAATGGTAAGTGTGCCTGAGCGACTGCCCGATTCTTTAAATGGACTCTGTAAACCCCTATTCAATGGGCATTATTTATTTCTCTCGTTCGCTCTTAGGAACCCGAATGAGCAGTTTCCCGTTGTGATCTCAGGCGGTTTAACATAGTCGGTGGAATCCAAACTAAAACGCCCGACTCTGTCCCTTGAAGGTAACCACCTTTGCAACTAAACTGATAGCTCTGTAATTAATAGAGCTATCCTTACACATTTTTTGCCTGTGTGTGCCTGAGCGACTGCCCGATTCTTTAAATGGAATCTGTAAACCCCTACTCAATGGGCATTATTCATTTCTCTCGTTCGCTCTTAGGAACCCGAGTGAGCAGTTTCCCGTTGTGATCTCAGGCAGATTAACATAGTCGGTGGAATCCAAACTAAAAAGCCCGGCTCTGTCCTTTGAAGGTAACCACCTTTGCAACTAAACTGATAGCTCCGTAATTAATAGAGCTATCCTTACACAAAAAAAATGTTTCCTCATCTTTTCCTTGTTTTACCATCAACAGAACCTCATGTTAATATTACCCGACCTGACTGTCCTGTCCCCTCCTACGGCACCGAAGGCAGAGTATTAGTGCTTGCAGGTAATGAATATTGGGTGAAACCTCTTTGCTCTTAGAATGAATTAGGCGAATTATAGATTTAATGGGCATGTTTCCTCCCGCTGTGTTATCAACAGGATTGCCAATAATTGACGTGACGGACCAACTCCCTACCTGATGACCAATAGGACTCTTTCTAACTGACAATAGAAAGTCCAACAACTAAACATCGCGGAAGGTACTATCTTGTTAGGGTGTCTTTTCCGCATTGGGGCGTGACTGCTAACTTCAAATATAAAGGATAAAGCTATATCCACTTTCTCTCTTCTAAATTTAGAGAATAGGACGAACAGCGACCGGCCGCCCCATGTCACTGGTTACCCGGCTTATGTGAACCACATGTTAGAACAAAGCACCTTGTAAATCCCTTCAGAGGACCACTAATTGAGACCTAATAGTTTGGTAAATTAATATCCTTTTTGCAAGAGTACTGTTGAAAGTTATGATTTCCATATGGAGAATAGTAACTATGTGTACCCCCTTGTTAGGTAACAACTGGAATTCATCCCCTCCTGACTTCGTGAAAGCTGTCTTTGAACTCTATTGTCACCTTATGCCTTCTCAATAAAGCGAACAGGTAATCCAAATAAAAGAGAACCATTCTATGTAAAGCCATGTTGAATTAACCTAGGAACTTCTTTTGGTAAATCAGGATAATCTAGCTACTCTACCTGTGTTAGTTGATAAAACAGTGGCCCAGATAAAAGACTAATATGAACTAATATGAACCATCATTAAAGGAATAAGGTCCTTTACGCTATCCAGTGTATCGAACTACTGTGAGAAGCAATAAGGAAGAGGGTGATGTGAGAAGAGGTCTAACTCCAGCTAAAACTGTTCCCCGAACCATTGTGAGATGTAATAGGGAAGAGAGTGAAATGCGAAGGGGTCTAACTCCAGCTATGACAATAATGACTTGAAACCCTCCTTTATAAACAAAAATGAATGGTGTTTAAATGCAACCATTAGGTCTTAGGTGGATGAGAATGAATGTGTGGATGTAACTATTATAAAACGTATGTATAGTGTCATGAATTATGCTCTACTGTTCATTTAGCTTAGGCTATCAGTTTGCCTTCTTTGGATTCCACGAAACAGGGAATCTCACATGGGGAGTGTTTCCAAGTAGTCTGTTACTGCACAGTGTCAAAAGAGTCAACCTTATATGTATCACATCAAGACGCCTTATATATGTAAAATGTATTATGATAATGAAATTGTATGTTGGAAATGTCCTTTTGTATATATATCAAGAACACAACATTAAGATACTGCTTTTTATTTCCAGATTTTATTCCTGTCCCCTGCCCAGCATACTGTCCCGGCCCTGACGAAGGTGTGGCCACATTGGCCTTTCACCGAAACGCGCGTCGGCATGTTTTCCCAGGAATACGGCATTCTGTCCTAACTACATCAGGACCCGTATTAATACCATCTGCCTGGATTAACCCCCCGATTTAGGCAACTTATTGACCATCTATTGTTGCCTACGCCAGGACTATAGGAATGAATGGATGAATGAAAGCTGAATGTTCAAACAATAGATAGAGTAAACTCTTGTGTGAATGAGTGTGGTTGTATGGTTGAAGTGTGGTCAATACTGGGCAGATCTTAATTCAAAAAAAAAATTTTGTCTTGTGTCTCTTAAAATACTACTGTGAAATCAACATGCACTATCTAATTTATACATGTTTGTCTTTTGAAAATTACAAACAATATATTTAAAAAGGAAAAAATAAAAAATATGTATTTTTCTAATATATGTTGTTGAGTCTGTTTGGATTGACCCTGTTCTTGTCCTGTGCAGCTTCAGCCTCTGGGTTAACCACCCCCCTTTTCTTATAATGTTTGGATCCTCTAGCTAGGACCTCTACAAATCCGCGGCAGGGTGCCTTCTCTCATTTTCTATACACTTGGATAAAAGAGAATCAGCTATGCTGGTTCTTTTGGACCTATCAGCTGCTTTCAACACCATCTCCCATTGCATTTCAGAACAGCAGCTGTGGGAGGTGGGAGTCAGAGGAAAAGCCCTCGACTGGTTCAACAAGCATTTGCAATGCAATAGGTCTCGCATTATTTTAGTTTGAGCTATTGGCATTGCTAATTAATGCAATACCAATAGCTCAAACTTTAATAATGCGAGACCAATTGCATTGCAAATGCTTGTTTTTCTGAAGAATGCATTAAAGTGTTAAGAAGCTTGAGAAATGATTAGCTTGCAGTTGATGGATTCTCGCCCTCCATATTGATGCAAGAGGCCGCAGACTTTCAAGGATCCCGTGCTTAAAGTTGTAAAGATTTCAGGGCTCAAAAGAACAAACACAGTTTTAGAAATGGCTCGTGGTTGTACTCGAAAGCTTTCTGTTGGTGCTTTTAACAAAGCTTATTGGAGACATGACTTGATGCCTGCCAGCTTCTCTTCCAGAGACTGACCTGCTGGTGCCTCAAGACCATTGTTGGGCCATTCACTCAACTTGGGCCAGGCACTCAACATGGGTGGTGCTTCTGTCTTTATACACGTCTGCACCTTGAACAAAAAATACGTGTTTTGTCCTGAAAACTTTCCAAAGCACAGTTAGCCATCTTTATTCATATTTCCCATGCAAAGCACAGATTCGTTTCCGAGAATGCAAGTGATAGCACAAATTGTTGAAATAGTAGCACCTTTCGGTCAGTTGTGCACTCTCTCTGTATTTATTGCTGTGGCTTTTAGACCGGGCCACTAGACAATGCAGCTATCAATGGAGAAAAAGGGAACTTATTTTGTTTCATGCAACACATTCTGTGGCATTATTTCATAATTTTAACGCACATTAACACTGCCTGAGCCAAAGTTTTCACTTCTCAGTGCAGGTATAACACCGGAATGTAGCCAGCGGCAACTAAAAGTTACTCAGTTACAGGATACCATGTATTATTTTTTTTATGAGTAACTTTTCATCCAGTTGAGCTTAGAAGGATTCTTTTTGATTCTGCAAATTATGCAGTAAACGTCGAATTTTTTAGCAGGTGCAGTAGTAAATTCATGATTATGTGACATACATAGCGGAATTACATAAATTCAATGCCCAGTGCCTTAGGTAATAGGTGATCCCGCTGAGTGACTGTGCTGCTCGATTTTTGATGGCTTTTGCCACAAATCCATAACACGCCTCAGGTACCTCGTCCCCATAGGGACGCTTAGAGTTCTTTAGCCTGTCACACACAGGGTGCTGGAATCGAAGTATGAAGCAACTTCAGTTGCAGTGTGCCAGAATGGTTCTAGCAAGCCGGGCTGAAGACGACTGGAATGCCAGAAACCGGTCCTCGGAAGCTTGTTTCCGGTCCAGGGAAGGCATGGCTTGGCAGTTTGGGCTGGACTGTTCCCATGAGGCACAGGGTCAGACTAATTTGCATATAGCCATGTCTGAACTGGGGTGGCAGAGTGGGCTAAAGAACGGTGATGGATCAAACCCAGATCTTTTGACTGGGTGTGAGTGTTTGATTGGTTCAGATGCTCCGTCCATCACCACCCCCTTTTGCACCGAGAATGGTTGCTAAGGCATATCTTTTCTTAAGGCCTACGAAGAGAGAAGGTTCCAAGGGTCAAGAGATCGTCCTCCTTTCCTTTCCATCCACATACCCTAGTTACACAATAGGAAACCCAAATATTGTATTTGTATTTTTTTATTTCTTGCTGCACATGCCGGAACATACCATAGCTTTTTGATGAGTGTATTGTTACGCATGTCATCCTCTCCATTAAGCAGCACCTTCTCGTCAAAGTTCATCACTTTTCGACATGGGTTCCATCAGGACTGAGAGGACTAACCGTCTCTAAGTTAAAATGTGTGTATTGCCTGCAACTCTAGGGGCCTTATACCAAATCTTCAGTCATGGGTAGAGGTAGTATAGATTGTGTTGGCTTTGAATAGATAGGTCTGGAGGCACAGCTTGCAAATAACGATGCTGATTATTCAAGCGGAATCAATCAGTCACCATAAAGGAAGAGCTAGCCAAGGCAAAGCACAGAAATCTATTAATAATCGAGCGAGAAGAAAGGACCCGAATCTAGGGTTGAAATTCTGCTGCTGCTTCTATCACAAAAGACCACCCTTATCCTTACAGTGTTGATCTTCAATTACAAAGGACTTTACTGCAACTGTCCTGTGAAATGATGACCAGCTCTAGATTGTAACATTATACCACCCTCCTCATCCTCGCCCTCTGGTGTGCAGACCATATCTTATCTTTTGTGATGCACTACACTGGCTGTTAACCAATGGGTTGAAGACCCAGCATGGACAGGTTCTATCTTCTCAGTCCAACTGTTTGACCCATTCAATCTAGCCATATGTCCAGGTCTTACACCATGCTGCCCAAATTCTACATAGGTATACTGAAATCTTCTTGATGACAGGCAGCCTGGTGGAGAGGGCTGTAAATTGACGCTTCCACTGATGGAAAGCAGGTCTGGACCAGAGGCAAAAATTCTAAAACAGAACTCGACAGTGCTTAATTTGAGCTGGTAGTTTCCATGCCCGGCACTGACGCTTAAATGTCAACACCAGCACATATGACAGCTGCCACGTAGTAGTGCTGTTTATATAAATTAGAGGTGAGCAGAACAGCAATTGTTTATTAATTTAGTATACATTAAAAACAACTGATACCTGCCCCCCAAGACATTTTTATTACTTTGGGGCATAGAATAGTCTGAACAGTAACAGTTGTAGCAGTGTGCTGCTTAGTAGTTGTGTAGGGCCATTTTTTTTACAGCATGGGAATAACTTCCAAGCCCTACTCTTCACTGAATAGATCAGCATTTTGGGTAATTGCCGGATTCTGTCCTCCAGTCCACCTCTGCCTTGGATGCAAGATATTTATTGTGAGTTAGTACACTTGCTCTTTGCATTGGACAAGCAATGCCCCCCATGGTTGCCATAATTCTCCTTCCCAGGTTATATGGTTGGAAACCCCCTGAATGCCTGCTTCATGCCCCCACCACGCAGGTAGCACTGATAAAACAAAGCAAATATGTGCATTTCTACCTTATGCGGCTGTTCTTTTAAAGCCTCTGTTCTTAAATATTGTAGTCCAGCGTGTTCCGGCCTGCTGGCAGGACGGCACTTGGCAGTGAAGTTCTGTAATTTTTACAAGGAAGACACAAATCCTGCACCATGTTTGGGCATTATGACTGAATGACAACATTGTGAGAGCGCCCCTTGAACTCGTGGACCTTACACGCACCTTTTCCACGCCTCCGACTTTCTAGTACTGTGTGCATTGCCAAGCCCGAAGCAGAACATGGGCGTTCCTCTACACCTAGGAGTAAGGTTTGCATTGGGTAGGAGGCAGGTGATGGAATAGGAAGAATTCCTGGAGGGGAGGTGAGGCCAAGGCGCACCCGGTGAGAGCAGGTGAGGCAACAGTAAAGCTTGTGAGGCAAGTAGAAAGGTGTAAGGCCTCTGATGGGCGATGGGATACAGAGAAGCTCAGTCTTGACCAAGGCTCCTGAGGGGATATGAGGGGAAGTGAAGAGACTTTTGAGAGGGCGGATGTGAGGAAGGTGGTTCTGGGGAAGGGTAGCAGAGGAAGGCCACTGAGGAAGTATAAAAGTAAGAAAAACATGTCCTGCGAGAGTGTTCAAGAGAGGCTTCAGCGATTGAAGGTAAGTGACAGTTTGGGATCAGAGTGCAGGTGAGGGAGGGCATGAGATTGGAAGTGGCAATGGGGAAAGTTTTTGAGATGCTGGGGGCGAACAGGAAGTACCCTGACTGCTTAAGAGAATGGCATAACGGATGTCAAGTAAGGAGGAGGATGGTGATTCGCATGCCACTGGGCTGTTGAGCATGAGGTACTCCTCTGAGAGAGCTGGTGAGGAGAAGCTAAAGGCATGATGTAGAAAACCGGCTGTGAAGCAAAATTCAAAATCACTGGAGGAGAAATGGGAGCTATTTCTGAGAGTAGTGATGAGGAAGAGGGTGGGAACAAAGTTTTACTTGGTGAGGCGGGGAATCCAGATCAGGACAAAGGAGAATGAGAAAGCAGTAAGAACCACACAAAGGCACTCTTTGGCTTTGCGGGTAGAGGGGCAATAAAAATCCAAGAATGATATATGAAATCCACCCCAAAAAACACACAGACATTCGATCAAATGTCACATTTCCACAAAACGACATATCAAGACCATTCCAAAAGGCGCACTGACCTGCTTGTCCGAGAGCCAGAAGGGCAAAAATCAAAGCTCCAGAAACCAGGGTGTGCGTGCGTGCATCCATTACATATCAAAAGGACATCTGCCACCACAGAGGAGCGGGGGGAGGGAGCGCGGCAGCAGCAGCGAGGCGAAATTGCGCTGCTCCGCGTGCTAGCCACCGTCAGGACTGGCCATTACAAAGGTAGAGGGAACACTCAGTGTTGTGTAAAATACCCCTCACACACCAACAGGCCCCTTGGTGTCATACTTCATCATCGGGGTCTTCGCACCCCGCTAAGGGGATGCGGCACGCTGCGACCTGCGACTGCGCGGGAGCGTTGACAGATCAGACTATGTGTGGTGTGTGTTGAGTGCAAGTGAAGGGATTCAGATGTGAGTGGGAGGTGTAGTGAAAAATTAAAAAGTACCTGGCTAGTGGGTAAAAAGAAAAACTTTATTTCGTACCCCTGGCTGGTGCTGTTAAAAACTGTGCAAAGAAGCGAGGTTTTCTGTCTTAATTAGGGACAGAACCTCTGGTGTGCGTCAACATGTTTCGGTACAGGTGTACCTTCTTCAGGACGGGGCACCCGCGGAGCAGCACAGGGTGGTAGAAGGAGGCCAATATAGGCGGATTCCATTGTGGATCCACCTACCTACCTTGATGTTCAGGACTTGCTCATGAGGCAATATACAACCCAGACCATAAGACATGTAACAACATGTTCCAGATAACCGCTGTAGGCACATTGTAGCCGTCCTTAATGAGTGTATTCACTTTTTAGAAAAACTAGAAAAAATCCAATTTCTTTAGAAAAACGTGAGTAGGGTTGGGAGTTGTGCCCTGTCCTGAAGAAGGTACACCTGTACCGAAACATGTCGACGCACACCAGAGGTTCTGTCCCTAATTAAGACAGAAAACCTCGCTTCTTTGCACAGTTTTTAACAGCACCAGCCAGGGGTACGAAATAAAGTTTTTCTTTTTACCCACTAGCCAGGTACTTTTTAATTTTTCACTACACCTCCCACTCACATCTGAATCCCTTCACTTGCACTCAACACACACCACACATAGTCTGATCTGTCAACGCTCCCGCGCAGTCGCAGGTCGCAGCGTGCCGCATCCCCTTAGCGGGGTGCGAAGACCCCGATGATGAAGTATGACACCAAGGGGCCTGTTGGTGTGTGAGGGGTATTTTACACAACACTGAGTGTTCCCTCTTTCCCCTTTTTTCCTTTCACACTGGTAGTAGGATTCTCCTTGTTTATGTATCAGTGCCCGTGGAGTAGGAATCCTACTTTATACTCTACCTCCCTTCTTTGTTAAGCATATACATTACAAAGGTAGGACATGCAACCGCCTTTACCCAATCACGTGTTGTTTAAAAATAAAAAAAGCATGCGCAAGCCAATAACAGCCGGAGAAAGCAAAACCACACGCACGAGCATGTGGTTAGCTTTCTAAAGCCCCTTCAAGAAGTCTCACGCTGCACGAGCAATGCTGCGCACTGCAATGGATGGATAAAGTTTCGAACCAGTTTTCTGAGACGACGCCCGAGGAGACCGCATTTGACCACAATTCAACAAAGGTGAACACTTTTATCACCTATCGTGGATGTGTATTTGACATCCTTCCTGTCTGCTGCAATATATTCATCACATAAAACTTTATCCATCCATTACATAACAAAAGGACATCTGCCATCCCAGTTCCTGGAGACTGGTGCCATCACAGTACCTGGAGATTTTTCTTACTATTAAGGTCCAGAATACAAAACAGTATCTTATCATTTCGCCCTGAAGAAGTCCTTCGGACGAAACGCGTTGGCTACTTTGTGAAGATTTGAAATAAAGAAAGAAGAGAATACATCATGGCTTATTGATATTCGTTGACTACATTGATATTGTCACTGTATATTATATGGTGTGCTGAACCGTTTTGTTGAATTGTACTCAGTGCCTTTGGCATTGACTCTGGAGGCCTAGGGGTATATGGCCTCAGGTTCTTGGCACCCACTTATAGGATTAGACCAGGATTCATTAGATTGAGTGCAGTCAAGTGTCTCACCCTATACCCCTGTTCCAGTATCACTATGTTTTTATTTTGCCTGTTTCCGTCTCCACTTTCTTCACTATGGTGTTTTTGATTACTGACTCTTTTCTTCCCACTTCACTCCCTAGCTCTTTGTCTGTATCTCTTTTATTCTCTCACTATCTCCTACTCTTCTTCCCCATTTCTCTTTTTCTGTCTCTCTTCTCCCTTTTGTATGTCACTTGATTATTTCCTTTCCCTGTTTTCTTATTCCTTTCCTTCTTTCTGGCACTCATTCTCTTTCTGATTCTTTTTTTCACAAATTCACTAATTGTATCAGCAGGAAGCTGGCTTTTTATGTGGTAGTGCCAATAAGTAAGAGCACACCATGCAAAAAGTTCAGACGACCCCTATTGGTTTAGGGGCCTTCGTTTAATAATCCCAAGTGCTCTATTTGTGATCGTGTAGTCGAGCAGTTTAGGCTTATCAAGGCGGAGTGTAAAGCATTTGTTGTACTAACACTGTTAATTGCTGGTTCACACACTCAATAAGAGACCAATTTATAAAAAAATAAGTAGATTTTTATATGAATTTAGACACCAAAATCTTAAGAATACACTAAGTACTTTCAGAGTTATCAATTTTACAAGAAAACAGTAAAACTGCTAAAATAACATTTTTTGAGATATGCGCCCTGAATACAGTAATTTTATCCTATGGGAGGAAAAACATACGCAGCAAACAGATACTTGCAGCAGGAGATAGGAGGTGCCCTTTTTTGATTATGGTGCTAGGGGCCAGAAAGAACTACTAGCATTTTCGGGTTACCTTCACTAGGGGTCTGGGTGCAGAGGTGCTGTTAGGGATTGTAGCTTCAAACGCTACACCACAGTAGTCACTAGGGACCTGAAACAATGGATGCCAGGAGGGACTTGGGGTCAGGTCCGACTGAACCCAAAGCGGGGCCCAGTCGAGAGAACCCCTAGGCCAAGGGGATGTAGTCTGGCTTCATGGCCTCAGGCTGTGGAGCTCAGACGCAGAGGGACTTGGCTGGCTGACTACTGGAGTTTTCAGGCTCTCATGGTTGTCTGTCGGTTCTGCAGAATGAAGAAAAACAAAACAGTAGGGCCACTTTGGTCATGGGTCTCATCTGTCCTGAAGTCCCTCAATGACAGGAAGGCTTCCAAGATGGAGGAGTCTGGGTTGAATGAAGAACAAGCCTTACCTGATTTAAGTGCCCAGTGCTCAGGGTATTGGTGCAGGGGAGTTCGTGAGCTCTCTAGCGTCTCGAAACTCGACAGAGAGACAGGGCTGACCTACTAGAGCCACAAAGACTTCCTACTGATGTGATGCTCCCTAGTGCGCCCCATGGTCTACAACATCCCAAGGGAGATGTTTGCTGATTGGCAAAGTTATGGGCAGTCTTCCAACTGTTGGTGATGATGCACAGCTGCAGGACAAGTCAGGTCTTTGCAATTGTCAAGAAGCAAGCAGCCAGGCAGGGTTTGGCACCAATTTCAGTGCAGGTCCTTAGTTGTTGCGGTGTTGTCTCTTCTTTGTCCTCTTCAGTTGCCAGGAAGTCGAATCGATGACCTTGTGTTGTTGGGAATCTATATACTCAATCTAGGGGCATATAAGGGAGTATAGGTTAGTAGGCATTGGGCAACATTCCACTAGGGCAACTACACCCCCTATATGACTACTTCCTGCGATGAGTGGGCATAATCCTGACCCAGAAGTCCCTATTTCACCAAAAATCAAGATGGTGAAACATTCTTTGGCTGTCCTCTTCAGGTAGCCTACCGTGGGGTATGACTAGCCTGTGAGTGAAACACGCTTCCTGAATATCTCATTTCCAGCCTGCTGTGGGGCTAAATGTCGGTCAATTATATATTGGTACCATGTCGAAAGGGTTCTATGTGCCCTAAGGTAAAGCAGGAAAATTGACCCACTGTCCCTCCAGCAGTGTAGTAAAAAACACTATAAATCTGGGTCTAGTGGACCCCTCACATATCTTGCCCCCGATGCACTAATAGTAGATGCAGCCCTGTTTACCCATATGAGGCATGGAAGCACGTCAGGCAGTCTGTTTAAGGTTTGTTGTGCTTACTATACCTTGACCTTTCACACACCTGGGCAGTACTACATCAATGATGCCTAACTTGGCCGCCTCACATCAAAGTAACGTGAATGCACCTTTGCAGCACTTAGTGTACTATTACCCGAATATCTAAACAAGGACTAAGTTAGCGATCATTGACGGATGTAAGACGATACAACGCAAACATTTATAACGCATGCCTTTACAACGCAATTTTTACATCGCAATGTCCATTACAACGCATCTTTAAACATTGCATGCCATCACAACGCATTTTTAGAAACTACATTTACAACGCATTCCATTAGCACGCATACCATTACAATGCATATTACTTTTAGGGCGACAGTATGGTAAGTGTTGGATAGTGTAGGGTTAAAAATTACTATTCCTCATTACTTACCTTATAGTGCGTTGTAAGGACATGCGTTATAGTGACATGCTTAGAAATGACTGCATTGTAAAGGTAGTTCGATGTAATGACTGCGTTGTAAAGGTTGTTTCCCTGTGCAAGGATGCATTAGCCTTTAGGCTGTCTAAGTAGCTCGTGGGTGGAGAAAACTGATAGCAAATTGCTTTCTTCTGAATTGGTATAAACAAACAAAAAACATAAACAGCCCAGGGTTCCTAGGAAAAATTTAACTTTTAGTGTTTTATTAATTCAGCCATTACAGAGACTGTTTGAGATTTAATACATTTTAGTCTGCAAACTGTCCATCAATAATACTTAGGCAGGTCCTCTGACGCATTTGTTTTGTGAAGATGTAAATTGCAGGCATTTCCTAACTCGATTTTTTATCTCAAAGGTAGAGCGAGAACTCTTCTGCTCTGAGCTCAGACTTCAGTCATTAAGAGCTGCTTGCTTTATATTAAAATTAATTGAAGTCAAATGATATTTCAAATGTAATGCTTTCAAAACACACACATTCGAAATAAAACAAGCTCACTATTATATTCCAATCAAGCTACTTCATTGGAATTGCACAAGCACAAACTGTCATTTTTTTTGTTTTACAATAATTGCAACTGCATTTATGCCCTGTAGAACGGCTGTATTTTTTTTTGTAATTATCTCAAGCAGAAGAAACGCCTAATATGCAGAGACAGTGTGGCGCTTGTCTCAGTTACCCTTGGAGTATTAGTGAAATGCTTAAGGCACTGTATCAGCATTTAAGGGAAAGGTGTCAGCAAACAGAACACGGAGAGTCATAGGTCGCATTCTTCTGTGATAGCCTTCAATTTTGAAGCAAGTAACATTTTTATGCAAGAAATTGATTGAGCATAAAATAATTTTTAATTCCGACTAGGAGCATACTTTCATTTGGCTGGAGCTCATGTATGTCAGAGGATCTCAATCAACGTGCAGGACAGAGAGTGATCTTGCTATCAAAAATGTTCAATTTAGGCCCCTTTCACAAAGGGAACCGTAAATCTGCTCTTGTAGAATTTCAGTGCTGCTGATTTACGATTCTCCCATTGCAAAAAGTCCAATAGCAGTATGCCACAAAAGCTGCACAAGGGGAACGTTTTCAGAGTTACTACTGAGTGAGTCGCCGGATTTTTAGGTGTTGAGTACAGACAACTTTATTTATCCATTGAGGGCATATTGTTTCCAATGCATCATATCAGTGCTTAATTTGCGCAGGTGGTTTCTGGTGCACAGTACCAGCACATGTGGCCAGATGTACGACCATTGGGATTTGCGAGTCGCAAATTGCGTCAAATTGTGAGTCACAATTTGCGAGTCGCAAAATCCAGTGTACAACAGTGTCTGAGACGCTTTGTTATTCCTCATGGGGTTGCAAATTGCATGCCTTATGAATATTAATGAGGCTGTCGCAATTTGCGACCCCATTGGGGATGGCTAGCACTGCCAGGGATGGTGGCCTGCTGAGGACAGCAAACCACCATGTCTGGGACTGCTTTTAAATAAAGCAGTTTTTTTTAAAAAAATGCTGCCCATTTTCCGTAAAGGAAAACAGGATACATTTAAAAAATGAAACCCTTCAATTTCAATTAAAAAAAATATTTGCACCTCCATTCCCAAAGAGGAAGGGGTCTCCTGGTGACCCCTTCTAGTTTGTGAGTGGTTTACCACCCTTCTGAGAAGTATTAATTGACAAACTAAAAGAAAAAGGGTACCCATTTAAACTTTTAAAACACTCATGCAAACGTGAGTGCTTTATGCCACGTGAAGTTCTGCTGGAGAAGAAGACCAAAAAACCTATGATACGTCTAGTGTGTGTCTCCACATTTGTGCCCACATGCATCAAGCATTTTTGGAGTCGCAAACGGTGCGATTCCTTAAAATCGGCCGTTTGCGATTCCAAAAATGCTTTTTGAGATGCATCATTTGTTTCTGTTGAAAATCGCTAATTTTGCGATTTTCTAAAATGCGATTGCATTTAAGGAATCGCAATTTTGCGATTCCTTAAATGCAATGCATCATTCTTAAAAAAATTGCGATTTTAAAGATTGCAAGTGCAAATTACCACGAGGTTGAACCTCGTGGTAATTTGCGAAATTGTTTAAAAAAGCACAAAAATGCATTTTTTAAACTGTTAAGTTACAGACACACATGTCCTTAGGACATGTGTGTATGTAACTTACAGGTAAAAGTGCATTTCATGGGTGCAGGGGGTCATTTGGACCCCCCTCTCCACCCTTGAAATGGATTGATGAATTGCGATTTCAAATTGCGAATTCGCAATTCCCATTCATTCCTATGGGCATTTTGGCCCATAGGAATGCATGGGAATTGAGAATTCGCAATTTGAAATTCGCATTTTTTATGCGATTCGGTAAAAATAGCGATTTTTACCGAATTGCATAAAAAATAAAAAAATAATCATGCATAGGCTTTTGCGATATCTAAATTGCGATTCGCTATTTTTCGCAATTTAGAAATCGCAAAAGCCGATATTGATGCATGTGGGCACATGTCCCTACACCAACTTTTTCAGAAAAATCATCTGCCAAAATTGGCACTTGGTAAAAGCTGTGGACAAAGACCTTCAAATACCTCTTTTTGCATTAAAAAAGAACGCCGGTATTGGTCAACGCATCATTCGGGCATCAGACAAACCCAAGAAGAAACCAGAGTCGATACGCCCCTCCTGAACCTTCAACCAATTTCGGGAATTCATAAATGTGGAAACTGCCAAGCATACAGTTCAACTATGGAAGGGACCGAATTCACCAATGTATTGGAACGATGAAAACATAAGGGCCCTTATTTATGAGGCCTTGCGTCAGTTTTGCGCCGCCGGTGCGTCACTTTTTGTGACGCACCAGCGGCGTACAAAATGCGCCTTGTTGCGCCATATTTAAAAAGTGACGCATCTAGGTAGATGCGTCACTTTTTAAACCCCTGCACCACATTATACCTGCGTCAGGTATAATGTATGCAGAGGGGGCGTTCCCCCGCAAAAAGCCTTGTAATAGTGACGCAGTGAAATCTATGAGATTTCACTGCGTCACTTTTAGGATGCTGTTGCGTCAAAATCTTGCACCTGCCTCACAGCAGGCGTAAGACTGACGCACGCCCTTTCACATGGGGCTTTCCCCATGTGAAAGGACGCATTGCTGGAGTTGCGTCACTTTTGTGACACACTCCAGCAATGCGTCACTTTTGCGCTTACAGATGCGTCAGAAATACTGACGTATCTGTAAGTCCTTGCGACATGATGCGTCATACATTAAATATGACGCATCATTGGTGTCGCAAGGAGTGCGCAGTGAAAAGTGACGCATCGCTGTTTTCACGCAGTGATGCGTCACTTTTCATAAATGAGGCCCAAGGAATTTTCTACCTGCATGACGAAGAACGTTGTCTATACGATTATTTGCCCCTGCTCGCTGATCTTCATAGGAAAAACATCACAGGAAATACGGCAGCGAATATCGCAGCATCGCTCAAGGGTCCATAACAAATTACCCAATGCACCTCTTGTTGTGCCCTTTCAGAATTACAGCACACAGAAAAAGATTTCCGCTGGACCGTTCTTAGTGTGATGAAACTCAATCACCAAGGGTGTGACCTGGAAATACATTGCTTCAAAGAGAAGCCTATCTAATCATGAAATTTAACACTGCCTCGATGGGTCTAAATGAGACGTCTGAGATAAATAGACTCTAAGGGGCAGATTTATGTTAACTGGCGCATCCCCAGGGATGCGCCAGTTAACATGCGCCACAGTGCGCCACAGCTCCGCCAGCCATGGTGCGCCGCATTTATAATGCGGCGCACCATGGTGCAAAAACGGCACAGATGCGTGACGCATCTGTGCCGGAAATGTGTCGCATTGCTGGAGTTGCGTCGCAAGCGCGACGCAGCTCCAGCAAGGCTCGGGGGTGCCCCATTTTAACAATGTTGCGTCAAGACCTACGCCTGCTTCAAGCAGGCGCAGGCTTTTGACGCAGTATTGGCTTAAAAGTGACTGAGTGAAATCTCATAGATTTCACTCAGCCACTTTTGCGAGGCGCACCTGCCCCGGAACGCCCACACTGCGCCGGAACGCCCACAAGCGGCGCAGGGCTTTACAACGTGACGCATCTGCCTAGATGCGTCACGTTGTAAATCGTTCGTAGGGATGCGCCACGTTTACGCCGCCTTGCGTGACGCAACAGCGGCGTAAACGTGGCGCAAGGGCCTCATAAATCTGCCCCTAGACACTCTTACAGCTTCAGCTTTGTGAAGTCATTGCGGCAGTTGCCGATTACTAAAACTACACATACCAGCGTGCAATGCGTTCTGACCTCGGCAAAATCTACAAGTCATGCCTGTTCCGGGCTGTTCTCTGCTTCTGCATTCTTTCGATGCTAGAGACGTGAATGCTGTGAGAGGCGCTATAATAACTGAAGCTGCCGAATCCAGGCAAGTCTGTAGTGAGTGTTGACTCACAATTTAGAGACTGCTAAAACAACACTGACCCTGATACAATCTCTTTCACCAACAGAATAGTTCTATCAGAAAGTGAAACGACTTGCTACACTGAGGTATCCAACACTGTAGGAATTACCCAGAGCCTCCCCCCTTCTAAAGTAGAAACCAAAAATAAGATAGTGAGTAACAGCTAATGAATAGATTTCCAGCACTGTTAGTTAAAGTTTCCAACACTAACATGTCAACGCGCTGTTCATATACAAGCGCTTACACAGTTTGAAATAACCCCCACACTCTGCCCCACTCCCACATGTATACAATATCGTATTTTCTTTCTAACATTCCCATCCCACCAAGAAAGCCACTACACATTCCTTCTCATTGTGGTGGTCATTTGTTAGCCGCAGTTTATTAGGGATACAAGGAAACATGTATATACTTTGCACTTTGCATAATATGTCATTATACATTTCCTTGGTATTGTCTCTTGGCCCTTCTGAGCCAGTTCTTTTTATATTTTGCGCCTCATGTGCGTGGGAAGGGTGTAGCTTCTGTCCCGTAGTTAGGCCTAAGCATGGGCGGAAAATCCGTTCCGCTCGCGGATTTTGCAGATTTTTGGTAAATTCGCAATCCGCGAACTCTCGCGAATTTACCGAAAATCCGCAAATTCGCACGCAGCGGATTTTTTTTTCTTGGTGATACAATTTTGCGGCGCGCGGCGTTCACTTACCGTAATTCAGCGTTTGCCGAGTTGTTTTTCTCGATATTTTGCGAGTGCTGCGCAATTTTGGATCTTGCTGCGAGATCCCGCAGGAGTTTGGCGACCGCGATTACGTCATTGTGCTCGCCACCTTGCACAGCGAGAGTTTGACAACGCGAGTACGCCGGGATCACGTATCGCGGGAGTTCGCAATTGCAAACTCGTACATGCGGCGAGCAGCAACAATCTCGCACTCGCGAAAATACAAAATGTGCAATTCTGCACAAGAAATCCACCAGCAAGCAGCATAAACCTTCTGAAAATGATGATTTTGATCTGAATAACTCCTCAGGTTGACATTTGCCTGCACTTTTTTTGCAAGGAGTCCATTTTGGGGTGGGGGGGTGGGAGGAAGGAAGTGCCCCACAGTCTCCAACTTCCTGTTCCTGTCCAGCAGGCTCCTCCCAGTGCTTTGTCCATCTCCTGGTCACTTTTCATTTGGATATGGAGCTGGAAGGATTACTTTTTGTGGATGCTGCTGGATATTTGGATTTGAGGCCTTTTTGACTTTCTTTGGATCACTTTTGGATTAGAAATTTCACAAGTAAGTTTGTTTGGGCCATTACAGTTGCTGCAACTACAATTTTGTAATTTTCGATTTTTGGGCTGTTGTTGGGGCCTTTCGCCCAGGGGTACTCAGTGGTGGGTGGACTGAGTCTTTCTGTGGGGTCTCTTTAATAAAAACATCATGGAGGGCCTGGATGGCTTGGGATTGTGCTGATTTTTCTGTGATTTTCGTTTTTTTGGGCTGTTGTTGTGGCCTTTTCACCAGGGCTAGTGAGTGGTGCATGTGCCTAGTCTTTCTGTGGGGTGTCTTGAAGTTAAACATCATGGAGGGCCTGGATGGCATGGGATTGTGCTGATTTTTCTGTGTTTTTTGATTTTTTGGGGTGTTCATGGGGACAGGCCATGTGGCTGGGGGCCATTTTGAGTGCTGCTACAGGCCCTGGCCATGTGCTGGGAGGGAAGGGGCCATTTTGAATGCAGGCAGTGTTCTTAGGTTTGCAACCATTTTGCCTAGCTTTCAACCTTTATGCCCAGGGGTACTGAGTGGTGCATAGGCCTAGTCTTTCTGTGGGGTGTCTTGAATTTAAACATCATGGAGGGCTTGGGATTGTGCTGATTTTTCTGTGATTTTCGTTTTTTTGGGCTGTTGTTGTGGTCTTTTCACCAGGGCTAGTGAGTGGTGCATGTGCCTAGTCTTTCTGTGGGGTGTCTTGAATTTAAACATCATGGAGGGCCTGGATGGCATGGGATTGTGCTAATTTTTCTGTGTTTTTCGATTTTTTGGGGTGTTCATGGGGACAGACCATGTGGCTGGGGGCCATTTTGAGTGCTGCTACAGGTCCTGGCCATGTGCTGGGAGGGAGGGGGCCATTTTGAATGCAGGCAGTGTTCTTAGGTCTGCAACCATTTTGCCTAGCTTTCAACCTTTATGCCCAGGGGTACTGAGTGGTGCATAGGCCTAGTCTTTCTGTGGGGTGTCTTGAATTTAAACATCATGGAGGGCTTGGGATTTTGCTGATTTTTCAGTGATTTTCGTTTTTTGGGGCTGTTGTTGTGGCCTTTTCACCAGGGCTAGTGAGTGGTGCATGTGCCTAGTCTTTCTGTGGGGTGTCTTGAATTTAAACATCATGGAGGGCCTGGATGGCATGGGATTGTGCTGATGTTTCTGTGTTTTTCGATTTTTTGGGGTGTTCATGGGGACAGGCCATGTGGCTGGGGGCCATTTTGAGTGCTGCTACAGGCCCTGGCCATGTGCTGGGAGGGAGGGGGCCATTTTGAATGCAGGCAGTGTTCTTAGGTCTGCAACCATTTTGCCTAGCTTTCAACTTTTATGCCCAGGGGTACTGAGTGGTGCATAGGCCTAGTCTTTCTGTGGGGTGTCTTGAATTTAAACATCATGGAGGGCATGGGATTGTGCTGATTTTTCTGTGTTTTTCGATTTTTTTGAGGTGTATAACTGAACTGATGTCTTCCATTGCTTTTAGGTGCACAAGACTCAAGAGAACCACCAGTGCCAGGAAGAAGTCCTGCAGCGGTGTGTGTGTGCAGCATAACGTCACGCGACTTCACGTCTGGTCACAGACAACTCTGCAACTCGTGCAACTGCGGCCTGCTGTTCTGACCTGCTCTGAAGAAGATGGCCCCCAAAAAAGTTCCCCCTAGCTCTTCTAGCAGGAAAGTTGCCAGTAAGGAGCAGAAGAGGCAAGTTACCAAGGAGACTGGTATGCCGCCCGCCACATTTTTTGGGAGTAAAAAAAAAGTACCCCTGCAGCAGCAGCGGGATCTGCTGGGGACCAAGCTGGGAGCAGCACCCCCGCTCCATTGGGCTCAGTGCCACCACCACCACCACGCCAACTTAAGTCCAAACCCTTGAGTGCTGCAGAGGCAGTCAGTGTACTTCTTCAATCACCATCGACCAGTGATGTTGGCTCATCGCAAGAAAGTAGCAGCAATGTCCCTCAATCAACACAGGTTGTTGTAACTCATCTGACGAGTGTTGAACAACCAGAGCCGCAACAACCACCACATATGCAAGTACAAGCCCAAGTACATGTGGAAGGAGAGGCAGCGCAAGGAGATGCGCAAGCAGAGGTGCATGGAGGGTCACAAGTGCCCACAATAGTTGTTCCTCCCGAAGTAGGGGCACATCAGGAAATCGACCATCAATCAAGCCGAGGTATCATTTGAGGAAGCCACTCCTCCTGATGATCATTCATTGTCTTCCACATCCCTAGCAAGGAAAAGATCAAGGGCGATGTCAACATCTTCTTCAAGCCCACCTCCTTCTGATGATATGGATGAAAATTGGGAACCACCCCGGCCGTCTGAGAGTGAGGCACACCATGATCTGACAAAGGTACTTAAGAGTAAAAGGAAGGTCGTCGAAAAATTCATAGTTATGGAGTGTGATGAGGGTCAACAAGAAGTGGCGGATACTGCTGCTGATGAAGGCTCTCACAATGACAACCCAGTCATCATAAAGGTCACTGCAGCCCCAGCGGGCATGCAGCACACAGACATTTTGACCCTAGCCCGAGAAGCTGCTGAGCGTGATGATGATGTCGACGAGGAGGCAATGGAAACACAAAAATCATTGAAGTTAACTAGTACACCAACACGTACCACTTCCATATTTCTTCCTCGCCAGAAGAGACCTCCATCCACCTCGACCTCAATTTGTGGTGGTGAAAGTGCACAACGTACTAAAGTTCAGCAATCCACATCCTCCACTTCATCTGGCATTAGCAGCATGACCCCCACCACCAGTATCGCCGCCTCCTCCGGCCCCCACAGACAATTCCAGTCCCCAGCTTGGGACTTCTTTAGTGTTTGCCCAAAAAGAGAAAACTTCTCCATTTGTAGCATTTGTAAGGTTGCAGTTAGTCGTGGTAAGGTTGGTACCAACTATGGTACCGGAGGCCAGAGAGGTCATCTTAAGAGACAGCACACTGTCCAATGGTTTGCGCACCTACAGGCGATCAAGGAAGCCCGAATTGCACGTAATGAAAACGTTGATGTTTCATCTGATGATGACGAGGAGGAAGAAGACGTGTCAAACACTTCACTTACACCCAGTACCCCTGTCAGCAGCACACCCCATGTGAGCCACACTAAGAGTGTGGGAGAGAGTGAGACACCAATGCGAAAAAGTTCATCAGCGAGCGTAACTGGGTCGAAGAAATCATCATCATCCTGTAAATGCTTGGTCCAGGGCAACATTAAAAAGATGTTGTTTACAGAAGCGCCATATGAACGCAACCACCCACTGACGCGTCTGTGTAACACTAAGCTGGCTAAAATGCTAGCTCTGGACCTTTTCCCTTTTTCTTTTGTAGAAGGGGTTGGATTTCTAGAATTAGTGCCATCGCTCTGCCCTAAATGGAAGGTTCCTAGCCGGTTCTATTTTGCCAGAGTTGCGGTTCCAGCACTACATGAAGATGTGCTGGAGGTGATTGGGGCAGCTTTGCAGAAGAGTGCTGTTCACACTATACATCTGACAACAGACATGTGGACCAGTGGCGCAGGTGCTGATTACATGTGCATCACTGCACACTGGGTCTCTTTTTCAGGGGTTAAAGCAAAGCTAAACCCAGGTGTTGACCCGGACCAAGTTTTTAAAGCTGCTCGGAAACATGCAACACTAGCCATGTTTGGCTTGGAGAAACGTCACACAGCCCAAAACATTTTGGATGAGTTTAACACAAAGGTCCTTCACTGGCTGTCCCCAAAAAAACGCCAGATTGGTTATGTTTCCACAGATAATGGCGCCAATGTAGTTAAGGCCATGGAGCTGGGTCACTATTTCAGAGTGCCTTGTTTGGCGCACTGTATAAACCTGGTTGTTAAAAAATTCTTGAGTAATAAAGACAGTCCAGCGTGCGAGGTAGTGGACACCTGCCGAAAAATGTGCAACCATTTCAGCCATTCTTTTAAGGCCCGGAAGCATCTGAGGAGCCTGCTACATGAACGTCGAATGCCAGTAAAAGCACTCATCCAGGAGGTGGCAACACGTTGGAACTCAACCTTCTACATGCTTGAGCGTCTGTATGAGCAGTATACGGTACTCGATCACTATTTCTTAAAACAGGGTACAGCTCACAAGGACCTGAGGATGGATGCGGCACAATGGGAGCTCGTTAAAAGCCTGACAGACATGCTTCGTCCTTTTGAGTTCTTCACACGTGCAGTCAGCAAGGAGGACTGTAATTTGGGAAAAGCTATCCCATTGTTGTACATGCTGGAGCACCAACTGAAGCGGTGTCTTCTGTGTTTCAAAAAAATGAAAAAAACCAAGACCCTTTTGTTTTGGCGGAGAAATTATTAGAGCGCCTACAAGGCGATGAACGTCTTAAAATGATCTACTCAAAACAGCATTACATTTGTGCTACTATTCTGGATCCACGCTACAAAAAGGCGCTGGCAGGCCGAGCATTCTTTCCTTTTGATGATGAAGATGTTACAATGTACAAACGTTGGCTAGCCTTGTCAGCCAAGAGGTTTGAAAGAGAACGGCAGCTCATTGAAGGAAAAGGCATCAGCAGGCCATCCCCAGTCAAAACAATCCACTTCTGCACCTGTGGCTGTGGCACAAGTGACCTCTCAGCTGTTAAAGACACCGGCAACCGGATCATCTGCACCAGACACAACAGTAACATTGGATGCTGAAGAGGATTGGCTAACTCTGCTTGGGTTTGGTTCTCAAAAGGTCACAGCAACAGCTAAGCAAAGTGGAGAAACCTTGGAGAAGGACCTTGAGTCGATGGTGCAGGACTATCTGAATGACTCAACAGAGGTCTATGTTAATGCTGACCCATTGGCGTATTGGCATGGGAAAAAAGAATTGTGGCCACAGCTCTCCAACCTGGCTTTAAACTACTTGTCTTGCCCACTCGCAAGCGTGTCTTCTGAACGTGTTTTCAATGTGTTGCTGGTGGCATTGTAACTCCCAAACGGAGCCGCCTCTCGCCCAAAAATGTGGAGAGGTTAACAATGATCAAGATGAATCAGCACCTCATACCACCAGATTACAAAGTACGAGAAAGCACGCCGGATGAAGACGAGGTGGACAGCAACGTAGATGAGGGAATTTCTTCTCTGTTAGGTGACACTGAGCTCACCCTGCCTGAATTCGCAGAGTATGATTACGAAGCCTTATTCTTATTCCTGGACCCTGACACCGAGCCCTGAAAATGAGACAATGAATCAATAACTTTCTTTTTCGTCCTTATTCACTTTTATTCCTGTGTGTCTGTCTTTCTTTGTTGTGCACAGTTAATATAATTCAAACTTTAATCACCTAATCACAAAAACAAGCCCATCAGCAGAACTGTCTTCACTTGTTTGCTTATTGATTTGAAGGTGCCGCAGTCTGCATTCTTCAGGTTCACAAGTTCAGAAGAACATGCTCATCTATCCTCCTCCTCCAGACTCCTATTTCGCTCAAAGCAGAGGGCTGGATTACGCCCAATAAAGAAAGACTCAGCACTCGTGGGGGTGTTCTACTTCTTTGCGGGTGAGTTGATGGCTCTGGGGCCATTGCTGGGAAGCTCTAATACCGGATAAAAGGGGTTTGGACCAAATCGGAGGCGGAATTTGTTTTGTGTTTTTGCTGACTTGCTTGCCTTTGAGGTGCTCTTTGGGGGGGGTTCCGGGTGTTTGTGGGTGAGTTTTGGGGTCTGGGAGCACTGCTGGGACAGTCTAATCTTGATTGCATTTGCTTTTCAGGAAATCCGTGGTGGAAAACGGGAGTAATGGCCTAGCTGCACAGCGCGTTTGGACCGAAGGCCGAGAAATATTGTAAGTATGATATTTTCCTTTTTGGCTGTTTGGGGGTGTTGTGCTTTTGGCGGGTGGGTTGGCGGGTCTTGGGGTATTCCTGGGAAGGTCTAATACCGGATAGAAGTGGTTGGGACAAAATCCATGCAGAATTTTTGTTGTTGCTATTTATGACATTTTGCTCAATGTAGCGTTTTCGGGGGCCTGTTTGGGGGGCTTCCTGGTGTTTTTGGGTGGGTTTCGGGGTCTGGGAGCACTGCTGGATTCGGATAATTTAGTTTGCAAGAGGTTTGAAGCAAATCCATGGTAGCAGAGGGGAGTTAGGGCCTAGCTGCAGAGCGCGCGCGGAGTGATTTGGGAAATTGGCAAGAAAATGACTAAGTCTCCATTTTTGTACTTTTGCTTTTTGGCAGTTTGGGGGTCTTCTACTAGTTTTCTCCTGGGTTGACGGCTCTGGGGCCATTGCTGGGAAGCTCTAATACCGGATAAAAGTGGTTTGGACCAAATCGGGGGCTGAATTTTTTTTGTGTTTTTGCTGATTTGCTTGCCTTTGAGGTGCTCTTTGATGGGTTCCGGATGTTTGTGGGTGAGTTTTGGGGTCTGGGAGCACTGCTGGGACAGTCTAATCTTGATTGCATTTGCTTTTCAGGAAATCCGTGGTGGAAAACGGGAGTTATGGCCTAGCTGCACAGCGCGTGTGGACCGAAGGCCGGGAAATATTGTAAGTATGAGATTTTCCTTTTTGGCTGTTTGGGGGTGTTGTGCTTTTTGGCGGGTGGGTTGGCGGGTCTTGGGGCATTCCTGGGAAGGTCTAATACCGGATAGAAGTGGTTGGGACAAAATCCATGCAGATTTTTTTTTTGCTATTTCTGACATTTTGCTCAATGTAGCGTTTTTGGGGGCCTGTTTGGGGGGCTTCCTGGTGTTTGTGGGTGGGTTTCGGGGTCTGGGAGCACTGCTGGCTATGGATACTTTAGTTTGCAAGAGGTTTGAAGCAAATCCATGGTGGCAGAGGGAAGTTAGGGCCTAGCTGCAGAGCGCGCGCGGAGTGATTTGGGAAATTGGCAAGAAAATGACTGTCCCCATTTTTGTACTTTTGCTTTTTGGCTGTTTGGGGGTCTTCTACTAGTTTTCTCCTGGGTTGACGGCTCTGGGGCCATTTCTGGGAAGCTCTAATACCGGATAAAATAGGTTTGGACCAAATCGGGGGCGGAATTGTTTTGTGTTTTTGCTGACTTGCTTGCCTTTGAGGTGCTCTTTGGGGGGGTTCCGGGTGTTTGTGGGTGAGTTTTGGGGTCTGGGAGCACTGCTGGGACAGTCTAATCTTGATTGCATTTGCTTTTCAGGAAATCCGTGGTGGAAAACGGGAGTTATGACCTAGCTGCACAGCGCGTTTGGACCGAAGGCCGAGAAATATTGTAAGTATGAGATTTTCCTTTTTGGCTGGTGGGGGGTGTTGTGCTTTTTGGCGGGTGGGTTGGCGGGTCTTGGGGCATTCCTGGGAAGGTCTAATACCGATAGAAGTGGTTGGGACAAAATCCATAAGGAAAAGCCTTTTGGCACTTTTTGTAACTTAGGGTTCGTTAGGGTTAGCCCCAGCAGCAGGATTGCATGGGTTTCGGGGTGTTCTAGATTTTTGCAACTGAGTTCTGGAGTCTTAGAGCACGCATGAGAATGTGTAATTTTGGTTGCAAGTCATTTGAAGAAAATCCCTGGTGGGAAAGGGGGGATTTGGCATAGTTAAAGAAAGCCTTTGCCACTATTCTTAACTTAGGGCTCGTTAGGGTTAGCAGTATTTCTATTGCATGTGTTTGGGTGGGGGGGTTTTCGAGTCTTGGAGCGATGTGGATACTTTTGCTTGCTTGCAAGTGGTTTGAATACAGTCCACAGTGGGTAAGGGGGTATTTGGGCCTACTTTTACTTTCAAAGTACGTTTTGCCACCAGTTTTCTGCTAGGCCTCGTTTTTTTAGATCTGATTGTGGGTCTTCTACATTTTTGCGACTGGCTTTAGTAAGGGTCTGGGTGGGAGCACTGCTGGGAAGGTCTAATTTTGTTCTAAAACACAGTTTACAGTACACCTAGCTTGAGGGGAAAGATCCGCTAAATTAATTTGCCCACACTTATTTATCCTTCAAAAGGTGACTCAGACAGAGTACGCACTTTCACAAATATTGTACTGTCTATTAGGAAAATCAAAGTGTGACTTTTTGCACTACACAGCGTACATACCTTATATTTATTTATCAGTGGTGTTGTAATATATCACTTCCTGTTTTTCGTTCAATAATTACAGGCCGGGTTTCAGTCTGTGCAATGGGGAAAAAAGGATGGAGTCAGGCTTCACATTAGCGAGCCGCAATTCAGCATCCGCCAGGCAGGCAGTGGACAGGGTGTCTTCTGGTCACCAACATTGATGGACGAAGCGTCAGCTGGAATGGAGGAGTGCCGCTAAAATGAGGAATTGTTTGCTGCATGCAACTTACTTACCAAATTCAACAGGACAACTAGAACAACATACAGATACAGTATCCATTTTTTTCTCCTATGAGTGTGACTGCATTTCTTGGATCTCTCTCTGCTTCTAAATTGATCCCTACAGCCATTCTATAGGTTTTACTTCGGCTATTTTTTAAACCTAATTTAATGTAAGAAGTGTTTGTCTGAGTGCAGAGATAGGCAAGTGAAAACGCTGCAGCCCTGTACTGTCGCATTCTAGTACTACCTACTTTTCAGTAACACTGCATGCAGTAGTGCATGCACTTCCTTTATGTCACTTAAAAGATTTATGGTTAGCTTTGCACCCAAAGATTTCATTATCTTCAATTATTGCTTGTCCATGCTGTGCTTTTTTTTTCTTCTCTCAACAAAACCTACCCAAAAAGAAACCCCCATTCCCATACATTTTCCAAACCCTAACCCTCTTCCCCCGGGCTGTGTGGTTTTGCTTGATGTGTGACTAAATGACATCAATAATTCCACACTCTTGCTGGGGAGGATAAGGTCAGAGCAACAGGCTTGTGAAGGAATCCGAGGATATATTCTAGACTTACTCAGCTTCAGTACTATTTCTTGTTGTAGTAGCCACTGTCAAAGAAATCCAACACAAGTACAAGTTATACTTTACCATTTGTTAGGCTAAATTGTGGCACTGTTCTACTGTACTGTCACCTGCTATATTCTCTATCGTATCCTTGTAATGCTACAGTAAGGACAAACCAGGTTTCATTTTCTTTTTTTCCATAGGCATGCAACTGCCACTGTGTCACACCACTAGTCAATCAATCAATCAATCAATCAGTGACACTTATAAAGCGCGCTACATACCCGTAGGGTCTCAAGGCGCTGGGGAGGGGGGGTGCCGCTACTGCTCGAACAGCCAGGTCTTCAGCTTCTTCCTGAAGGAGAGGTGGTCTTGGGTCAGGCGCAGGTCGGACGGGAGGGAGTTCCAGGTCTTGGCGGCCAGGTAGGAGAAGGACCTTCCTCCTGTAGTCGCTCTTCGGATGCGGGGGACGGCGGCGAGGGCGTGGTTGGCTGATCGGAGGTGGCGTTTGGGAGCGTAGAAGTTGACTCGGCTGTTGAGGTAGCTCGGGCCTTGGTCGTGTAGGGCTTTGTGTGCGTGGGTGAGGAGGCGGAAGGTGATTCTCTTGTTGATGGGGAGCCAGTGAAGGTCTCTCAGATGACCGGAGATGTGGCTGGATCGTGGGATGTCGAGGATGAGTCTGGCTGAGGCGTTTTGGATCCGCTGGAGTCTCTTCTGGAGCTTGGCGGTGGTCCCGGCGTAGAGGGCGTTGCCGTAGTCCAGTCGGCTGGTGACGAGGGCCTGGGTGACGGTCTTCCTGGTCTCTGAGGGGATCCACCAAAAGATCTTTCGTAGCATGCGTAGGATGTTGAAGCACGCCGAGGAGACGCTGTTGACTTGCCTGGTCATGGAGAGGGAGGAGTCCAGGATGAAGCCCAGGTTTCGTGCATGGTCTGTCGGTTTGGGCGCGGTGCCCAGGGCGGGAGGCCACCAGGAGTCGTCCCAGGCGGAGGGTGAAGAGCCCAGGATGAGGACCTCCGTCTTGTCCGAGTTCAGTTTCAGGCGGCTGGTCGTCATCCACTCGGCTACCTCTTTCATCCCTTCGTGCAGGTTGGCTCTGGCGGCGGCGGGGTTGTTGGTCAGGGAGAGGATCAGCTGGGTGTCGTCGGCGTAGGAGATGATGCTGAGGTGGTGTTTGCGTACGATGGCCGCGAGGGGGCTCATGTAGACGTTGAAGAGGGTGGGGCTCAGTGATGATCCTTGGGGGACGCCGCAGATGACTTCGGAGGCCTCTGACTTGTACGGTGGTAGGCGGACTCGCTGTGTTCTTCCGTCGAGGAAGGAGATGATCCATTCCAGCGCCTTGTCCTGGATACCGATGTTGCTGAGGCGCCGTGTTAGGGTGCGGTGGCAGACCGTGTCGAATGCCGCGGAGAGGTCTAGGAGGATGAGGGCCGCTGTTTCTCCCTTGTCCATCAGGGCTCGGATGTCATCGGTGGCGGCGATGAGGGCGGTCTCGGTGCTGTGTTTGGCTCGGAAGCCGGACTGTGAGGGGTCGAGGGATCCGTTCGTCTCGAGGAAGGCGGCCATCTGCTTGTTGACGGTCTTCTCGATGACTTTGGCTGGAAACGGTAGAAGCGAGATGGGGCGGTAATTCTTGAGGTCGGTGGGGTCCGCTGTTGGTTTTTTGAGTAGAGCGCTGAGTTCGGCGTGTTTCCAGCTTTCGGGGAAGATGGCGGTGTCGAAGGATGTGTTGATGATGTCTCGCAGGTGGGGTGCGATGGCAGCGTCGGCCTTGTTGAAGACGTGGTGAGGGCAGGGGTCGGTTGGTGATCCGGAGTGGATGGAGTTCATCGTGCGGATGGTGTCTTCTGTGCTGATCGGGGTCCAGGCGTGGAGGGTGGTGGTGGGGGGGGGGTGGCAGGTCGGTCGTGGTGTGCGTTGGTTGGTTGTTGAAACTGCTGTGTATGTCCGTGATCTTGTTGTGGAAGTATGAGGCGAGGGAGTTGCAGAGGTCTTGTGATGGGGTGATGTCGTTGTTTCCTGCGCTGGGGTTGGAAAGCTCTTTCACGATGTTGAAGAGTTCCTTGCTGTTGTGTGCGTTGTTGTCCAACCGGTCCTTGAATGCTGTTCTCTTGGCGGCGCGGATCAGCTGGTGGTGTTTCCGGGTGGCCAGTTTGTAGGAGGTCCTGTTGTCCGGTGTCGGGTCCTTTTTCCAGACTTTCTCGAGGGCTCGGCAGTTCTTCTTGGAGCTCTTGAGTTCGTCGGTGAACCATGGGGCCTTCTTGCTGGCGGGTCTGCTGGGCGGGGTCCTCAGCGGGGCGAGCTCGTCCGCGCAGGTGGTGATCCACTTCGTGAGGTTGTCGGCGGCCTGGCTGGGGTTCGCTGAGCTGGCAGGAGGGTGTTGGCTCAGGGAGGTGGCGAGCTGGTCTGCTGTGATCTTGTTCCAGCTTCTGCGGGCGGTGTGTTGCTGGTGTTGGTGGGTCGTCGTTCTCTTGAAGGTGAAGTGGACGCAGCTGTGGTCCGTCCATTGAAGCTCTGTGGCGTGGCTGAAGTTGATGTCTGTGCTGGATGAGAAGACGGCGTCGAGTGTGTGTCCGGCGAGGTGGGTGGGGGTGGACACCAGTTGCTTGAGTCCCAGGTTGGCGAGGTTGTCGAGCAGGGTGCTGGTGTTGTGGTCGTTGTTGTACTAGTACCACCGCAATGAGGAGGACATGTCATCCGCCCAGGATTGCCAACCTTAATCGCCATTTCCCGCCAGCCCTGAGCCTAGCCCTACTTTCAAACACAAATTACAGGTAAGATAAGCGTTTGGTTGGAGGTAGTATAATGGAGTATTAGGAGAGACGAGAGATTGACGGTAGTACTACTAAAGTCCTAGGACTATTCAGGAAAACAAACTTACTGTTAAACCCCCACCCACCAGACTCAAAAGCAGTAAAAAACAGGTATGGTCAGATAAAGTTTCAAAAAGTATATTTTTATAGTCCTAACAAAATAATCTCCCGCAAGACCCTCCCTAACCCCAACGATTGTCCTTCAAAAGTCCCAAAAAAACCCAACTCCCAATCCCCACCCCCCCAAAAGTCTCTAAAAAAGGGGCAAGGGACACTACGGCAGGGTGCTGTTGACTTTAGCGGCCAGGGCATCATGCTTCTTGCGGAGGGTGGCATGGTCGAAGCGGAGGCCCTCCACCAAGTTCTTATAGCTTAGGACCTCCTGCTCCAGGTAGGACACTCTGAGGCATAAGCGGCGCTGGCGTGCCTTGCAAATCCTGTGGGGGGCAGCTGCTGTCTTTGCTGCTCGGCGGTGGCGGTTGGCTTTGGTAGCCCGGCTCTGTACCGCTGGAGCACTGCGCTGGCTGGCAGCCCGTGGGGGCATGGAGGAGGATGCAGCTGTCCCAGTGGATGTTGTTGTTGTACCGGTAGACTGCGTCTCCTCCTCCTCCAGGGCCACCAGCCGCCGATATTTGGCGACAGTGGCATCCAGCCTTTATTGCCGGGCCATTCGAGCCAGCTCCCTCCTCCTTGATGGTGTTTTTGATTTGGAAGGAGCAACTATATGAAGAAAGAAAGACATAGTCTGTAACCAATGCTCCTTAAGATTAACACAAAATGATTGAGGAGAAAGTTGTGTCACAGTACAAGTAGCAAATTGAAAGCACAGTACATAACTATTGAGGACAGTATCTATGTAACCTCCGACTTCTTCATCCTTGCTCTAACATTAGTGGGAGTTTAAGGAACAAATTCTACGAGCACTATGGACTTCCATTACAGTCGACTATGACAGTACACCAGTCTTATTCTTCTTCTTCTCTCTTGTTTAGTAAAATTGGTACGTTATCTTATGCAAGCCGGCATAATGCCAGCGCAGTGAACTTGCACCCGAGAAAAACAGACGCACACCATGATGAGTGAGACAGGCTTGCGTTACAGTACCGGTCCAGTACATGCAGGTGGTGAAGCTCTTACTTTTCTATTACGGGTGGCACTGAGAATACTCTGTTAAAAGGGCTACTGCTTAATTAATTTAGCTTTCACCCTATAGTGCAAATGAGTATTAGAAAAGGAAAATGAAGAAGCTAAATAATCTGATTATCTATCACTTCACATTGGATGTATTTGATGACATGTGGGATGACTTTAGGTGCTTTGCTTATTATTGAGTGAACAGTGATACACCCACACATGAATGACGTACTACTACTAAACTATAGTTATTAAGAGAGGTAGGGAGTGTCCACCGTAATAACCGGATATATGCTGTGCTTGCAGTTGCAATACAAACTACTGCTACTATTCATGGTAGTATTTGGACAAAATTACAACTTCTTTTCCTTGCCTTTCCTACACTGGAACGGACGTGTGGGTGCGGTGTTACATGCTCTTCAAAGTAACACTTAGTTCATCCAGTGACCGTCTACTCTCTCTAGATACACATATGCTATCTAAGAGTCAGATAGTACCATGATCCAGGCATCCATCCATTCAAAGTATATGCACACATACAGTTTCTGTTTCACCCACCCAGGCTGTTCTCCTTCCACCCATCCTTGCTTCATCATTCACCCAGCCATGCACCATACCATATTCTTTCCTTCCCAGCCACCTCGGGGACCAAGCAAACACATATCATTCTTCTTTGCCAGTCATCATTACATTTCTCGTCCTTCCACACTTACTTACACCCTTCTTTCGCTTTTCGTTCATCCCATCCATCAAGTTCATCTCAGATCTGATTGGGATTCTTCTCGCCAAAAACTTCACAGCTAAGTCAAAGTACATTTAGAGGAGGCTACTACCTGGTTGATTTATAATACACCCGTGCAGAAAGCACACTCTGCAGTCTTCAATCTCAATAAGTAAGGAATATATAGCTTACCTCTGCCCGCCACCACCGTGTTATCCCTCACAGGCATGTCCGGCACTTGCACCGCCTCCTCCCCAGAGTTGTTCCCCTCGTCCAGTGCCACCACCTCCGCGCTGGCCCCGCCTCCAGATGTTCTACCTACAAAGTACATTTCATAATGTTAGAATACACCACTCACTACTATATAATATTTGGGATAGGAGGAAGAAAGAAATGTGAAAAAAACAGAATACAATGTAATAATTTGTGACTGTCTACTCTAAAGTAAAAATTTCCCTTTTTCCAGGGAAGGCTGTTGTCTTGCTGCACTTTTTGGCACAACTGATGAATGCTTGCTTTTTATTTTTAACACGCACCACTTTTTCTCCTAACAGACAGAAGCTTGACTTCTAAGAATACGAGCAGGATCAAGTTCGAACCAGGTGAGAGCTCGGCTCGACCACAAGAGATGTGTCCAATTAATCGTCAGCACTAAGCACTTTTCCATTTTCAGTTAAACGTTTACTTTTATGACAAACTTGATTTTAATAAATGTGTTTACTTTTAATAAAGCTTTTAAACTTAAATAGACTCTGTGGTTTTTGGTCCTCCAGACTAGAGTGGATGAGCTAAAGGTTTTGGAATTTTTGCAAGCATGAGTCCGTGCCTCTGACATCATTGGGGATCAATCATCGGTGACTTTGGGAGCTAAATGACTCTGCCACACTATCTAGTCAGTAAGGAGATTGGGGGTTCAACTACAAAGTCTGTTATCACTGAGGTATGTGGAAAATCTAACAGCACCTATTATAATTGATAAGCTAAGCAATGCATTATTTAGTGTCCATAGTTCTGTTTGTGCAGAATTGTCCCTGCAACATTAGTAGAATGGATTGTCCTACTATCCAAACCAAAAGTAAAGTAGTATCTTATTCTTTCTTTACAATCCAATTGGTCGCACACTGCTTGTCCTATCAGCGTGTTGCCCCAAAGCACTGTGGTCCATGTAGTCAGCATCAGCGGGTACGCCTCTGCCAGGGTCTTGAGAAAAAAATCAAAGTCGCGTTGGCCATCCCTGGACACGTGTTTCGAGGTTGTTGCCTCTCGTCAGCATGGAGTAGGAATGTATGAAGGGGTGCTGCATAGGCTGCCAAAAAATATCTTCAGGTTCGGTACCACTCGTGGCACGCAGGTGCGTAACCCGGCTCGTCAGCCCCACCAGCTCCAAGGAGCTTGAATAAAAGTTACAATCCAATTGGTCGCACACTGCTTGTCCTATCAGCGTGTTGCCCCAAAGCACTGTGGTCCATGTAGTCAGCATCAGCGGGTACGCCTCTGCCAGGGTCTTGAGAAAAAAATCAAAGTCGCGTTGGCCATCCCTGGACACGTGTTTCGAGGTTGTTGCCTCTCGTCAGCAGGGAGTAGGAATGTATGAAGGGGTGCTGCATAGGCTGCCAAAAAATATCTTCAGGTTCGGTACCACTCGTGGCACGCAGGTGCGTAACCTGGCTCGTCAGCCCCACCAGCTCCAAGGAGCTTGAATAAAAGTTACAATCCAATTGGTCGCACACTGCTTGTCCTATCAGCGTGTTGCCCCAAAGCACCGTGGTCCATGTAGTCAGCATCAGCGGGTACGCCTCTGCCAGGGTCTTGAGAAAAAAATCGAAGTCGCGTTGGCCATCCCTGGACACGTGTTTCGAGGTTGTTGCCTCTCGTCAGCAGGGAGTAGGAATGTATGAAGGGGTGCTGCATAGGCTGCCAAAAAATATCTTCAGGTTCGGTACCACTCGTGGCACGCAGGTGCGTAACCCGGCTCGTCAGCCCCACCAGCTCCAAGGAGCTTGAATAAAAGTTACAATCCAATTGGTCGCACACTGCTTGTCCTATCAGCGTGTTGCCCCAAAGCACCGTGGTCCATGTAGTCAGCATCAGCGGGTACGCCTCTGCCAGGGTCTTGAGAAAAAAATCAAAGTCGCGTTGGCCATTCCTGGACACGTGTTTCGAGGTTGTTGCCTCTCGTCAGCAGGGAGTAGGAATGTATGAAGGGGTGCTGCATAGGCTGCCAAAAAATATCTTCAGGTTCAGTACCACTCGTGGCACGCAGGTGCGTAACCCGGCTCGTCAGCCCCACCAGCTCCAAGGAGCTTGAATAAAAGTTACAATCCAATTGGTCGCACACTGCTTGTCCTATCAGCGTGTTGCCCCAAAGCACCGTGGTCCATGTAGTCAGCATCAGCTGGTACGCCTCTGCCAGGGTCTTGAGAAAAAAATCAAAGTTGCGTTGGCCATCCCTGGACACGTGTTTCGAGGTTGTTGCCTCTCGTCAGCAGGGAGTAGGAATGTATGAAGGGGTGCTGCATAGGCTGCCAAAAAATATCTTCAGGTTCGGTACCACTCGTGGCACGCAGGTGCGTAACCCGGCTCGTCAGCCCCACCAGCTCCAAGGAGCTTGAATAAAAGTTACAATCCAATTGGTCGCACACTGCTTGTCCTATCAGCGTGTTGCCCCAAAGCACCGTGGTCCATGTAGTCAGCATCAGCGGGTACGCCTCTGCCAGGGTCTTGAGAAAAAAATTCAAAGTCGCGTTGGCCATCCCTGGACACGTGTTTCGAGGTTGTTGCCTCTCGTCAGCAGGGAGTAGGAATGTATGAAGGGGTGCTGCATAGGCTGCCAAAAAATATCTTCAGGTTCGGTACCACTCGTGGCACGCAGGTGCGTAACCCGGCTCGTCAGCCCCACCAGCTCCAAGGAGCTTGAATAAAAGTTACAATCCAATTGGTCGCACACTGCTTGTCCTATCAGCGTGTTGCCCCAAAGCACCATGGTCCATGTAGTCAGCATCAGCGGGTACGCCTCTGCCAGGGTCTTGAGAAAAAAATCAAAGTCGCGTTGGCCATCCCTGGACACGTGTTTCAAGGTTGTTGCCTCTCGTCAGCAGGGAGTAGGAATGTATGAAGGGGTGCTGCATAGGCTGCCAAAAAATATCTTCAGGTTCGGTACCACTCGTGGCACGCAGGTGCGTAACCCGGCTCGTCAGCCCCACCAGCTCCAAGGAGCTTGAATAAAAGTTACAATCCAATTGGTCGCACACTTCTTGTCCTATCAGCGTGTTGCCCCAAAGCACCGTGGTCCATGTAGTCAGCATCAGCGGGTACGCCTCTGCCAGGGTCTTGAGAAAAAAAAAATCAAAGTCGCGTTGGCCATCCCTGGACACGTGTTTCGAGGTTGTTGCCTCTCGTCAGCAGGGAGTAGGAATGTATGAAGGGGTGCTGCATAGGCTGCCAAAAAATATCTTCAGGTTCGGTACCACTCGTGGCACGCAGGTGCGTAACCCGGCTCGTCAGCCCCACCAGCTCCAAGGAGCTTGAATAAAAGTTACAATCCAATTGGTCGCACACTGCTTGTCCTATCAGCGTGTTGCCCCAAAGCACTGTGGTCCATGTAGTCAGCATCAGCGGGTATGCCTCTGCCAGGGTCTTGAGAAAAAAATCAAAGTCGCGTTGGCCATCCCTGGACACGTGTTTCGAGGTTGTTGCCTCTCGTCAGCAGGGAGTAGGAATGTATGAAGGGGTGCTGCATAGGCTGCCAAAAAATATCTTCAGGTTCGGTACCACTCGTGGCACGCAGGTGCGTAACCCGGCTCGTCAGCCCCACCAGCTCCAAGGAGCTTGAATAAAAGTTACAATCCAATTGGTCGCACACTGCTTGTCCTATCAGCGTGTTGCCCCAAAGCACCGTGGTCCATGTAGTCAGCATCAGCGGGTACGCCTCTGCCAGGGTCTTGAGAAAAAAATCAAAGTCGCGTTGGCCATCCCTGGACACGTGTTTCGAGGTTGTTGCCTCTCGTCAGCAGGGAGTAGGAATGTATGAAGGGGTGCTGCATAGGCTGCCAAAAAATATCTTCAGGTTCGGTACCACTCGTGGCACGCAGGTGCGTAACCCGGCTCGTCAGCCCCACCAGCTCCAAGGAGCTTGAATAAAAGTTACAATCCAATTGGTCGCACACTGCTTGTCCTATCAGCGTGTTGCCCCAAAGCACCGTGGTCCATGTAGTCAGCATCAGCGGGTACGCCTCTGCCAGGGTCTTGAGAAAAAAATCAAAGTCGCGTTGGCCATCCCTGGACACGTGTTTCGAGGTTGTTGCCTCTCGTCAGCAGGGAGTAGGAATGCATGAAGGGGTGCTGCATAGGCTGCCAAAAAATATCTTCAGGTTCGGTACCACTCGTGGCACGCAGGTGCGTAACCCGGCTCGTCAGCCCCACCAGCTCCAAGGAGCTTGAATAAAAGTTACAATCCAATTGGTCGCACACTGCTTGTCCTATCAGCGTGTTGCCCCAAAGCACCGTGGTCCATGTAGTCAGCATCAGCGGGTACGCCTCTGCCAGGGTCTTGAGAAAAAAATCAAAGTCGCGTTGGCCATCCCTGGACACGTGTTTCGAGGTTGTTGCCTCTCGTCAGCAGGGAGTAGGAATGTATGAAGGGGTGCTGCATAGGCTGCCAAAAAATATCTTCAGGTTCGGTACCACTCGTGGCACGCAGGTGCATAACCCGGCTCGTCAGCCCCACCAGCTCCAAGGAGCTTGAATAAAAGTTACAATCCAATTGGTCGCACACTGCTTGTCCTATCAGCGTGTTGCCCCAAAGCACCGTGGTCCATGTAGTCAGCATCAGCGGGTACGCCTCTGCCAGGGTCTTGAGAAAAAAAAATCAAAGTCGCGTTGGCCATCCCTGGACACGTGTTTCGAGGTTGTTGCCTCTCGTCAGCAGGGAGTAGGAATGTATGAAGGGGTGCTGCATAGGCTGCCAAAAAATATCTTCAGGTTCGGTACCACTCGTGGCACGCAGGTGCGTAACCCGGCTCGTCAGCCCCACCAGCTCCAAGGAGCTTGAATAAAAGTTACAATCCAATTGGTCGCACACTGCTTGTCCTATCAGCGTGTTGCCCCAAAGCACCGTGGTCCATGTAGTCAGCATCAGCGGGTACGCCTCTGCCAGGGTCTTGAGAAAAAAATCAAAGTCGCGTTGGCCATCCCTGGACACGTGTTTCGAGGTTGTTGCCTCTCGTCAGCAGGGAGTAGGAATGTATGAAGGGGTGCTGCATAGGCTGCCAAAAAATATCTTCAGGTTCGGTACCACTCGTGGCACGCAGGTGCGTAACCCGGCTCGTCAGCCCCACCAGCTCCAAGGAGCTTGAATAAAAGTTACAATCCAATTGGTCGCACACTGCTTGTCCTATCAGCGTGTTGCCCCAAAGCACCGTGGTCCATGTAGTCAGCATCAGCGGGTACGCCTCTGCCAGGGTCTTGAGAAAAAAATCAAAGTCGCGTTGGCCATCCCTGGACACGTGTTTCGAGGTTGTTGCCTCTCGTCAGCAGGGAGTAGGAATGTATGAAGGGGTGCTGCATAGGCTGCCAAAAAATATCTTCAGGTTCGGTACCACTCGTGGCACGCAGGTGCGTAACCCGGCTCGTCAGCCCCACCAGCTCCAAGGAGCTTGAATAAAAGTTACAATCCAATTGGTCGCACACTGCTTGTCCTATCAGCGTGTTGCCCCAAAGCACCGTGGTCCATGTAGTCAGCATCAGCGGGTACGCCTCTGCCAGGGTCTTGAGAAAAAAATCAAAGTCGCGTTGGCCATCCCTGGACACGTGTTTCGAGGTTGTTGCCTCTCGTCAGCAGGGAGTAGGAATGCATGAAGGGGTGCTGCATAGGCTGCCAAAAAATATCTTCAGGTTCGGTACCACTCGTGGCACGCAGGTGCGTAACCCGGCTCGTCAGCCCCACCAGCTCCAAGGAGCTTGAATAAAAGTTACAATCCAATTGGTCGCACACTGCTTGTCCTATCAGCGTGTTGCCCCAAAGCACCGTGGTCCATGTAGTCAGCATCAGCGGGTACGCCTCTGCCAGGGTCTTGAGAAAAAAATCAAAGTCGCGTTGGCCATCCCTGGACACGTGTTTCGAGGTTGTTGCCTCTCGTCAGCAGGGAGTAGGAATGTATGAAGGGGTGCTGCATAGGCTGCCAAAAAATATCTTCAGGTTCGGTACCACTCGTGGCACGCAGGTGCATAACCCGGCTCGTCAGCCCCACCAGCTCCAAGGAGCTTGAATAAAAGTTACAATCCAATTGGTCGCACACTGCTTGTCCTATCAGCGTGTTGCCCCAAAGCACCGTGGTCCATGTAGTCAGCATCAGCGGGTACGCCTCTGCCAGGGTCTTGAGAAAAAAAAATCAAAGTCGCGTTGGCCATCCCTGGACACGTGTTTCGAGGTTGTTGCCTCTCGTCAGCAGGGAGTAGGAATGTATGAAGGGGTGCTGCATAGGCTGCCAAAAAATATCTTCAGGTTCGCTACCACTCGTGGCACGCAGGTGCGTAACCCGGCTCGTCAGCCCCACCAGCTCCAAGGAGCTTGAATAAAAGTTACAATCCAATTGGTCGCACACTGCTTGTCCTATCAGCGTGTTGCCCCATTGGTGGTCTTGGTGGTCATTCACCTTTTTATTGTTGGCAATTGTCAAAGGATAAACATTTAGAAGACTTGAAAAGACATTATGGACAATCCCAGAGGACTGCACTCAGTGCACATAGCTATTGCTGACTAGAATGGGAGTCCAATGGAATTGCCAAATGTGCAATCTTAGTTAGCTACACGGACAGACTAATAAGAATAATCTAGTAATACCACAGGGAGTCATAGTCGAGGCAGGATAAGAATTTAGATCCAGTCTACAAGAAGATCAAAGACGATTTAGAAAAAATCGAATGAGGAACGCTAGGAAAAAATAAGTACTCTATGTTAAAATTAAAACTTACTGGGTCCAGCAAAGGAGCCCTCGCCTGCCCGATCCTGGCCTGCATCCTGAACAGCACCCTCCTCCTCCTCCTGTGTCCTCTTGCCCCTGGGGGGAGCTGATGTACAACATGAAAGAAAGAAAGACCAGAAAACATGGATGATATTTGTCAACCAAATCAAACATTTCAAAAGAACAATAACAAAATATTTTGGCGAAATAGCAAATAGACAACTATTCCACGGGATATATTATTGACCGATCTAATGTGGTCTACTACGTTATTAGTATTGCTTGATTTGCGGACCGTCGAATTGGAAACTTCTTATGTAACTCACTAAACAAAGTACTAAAAAGGTTTGCCTAGGATTGGCAGGCAGCAGTCCGCAGCACGCGAAGTGACAGACAAAGTCCATCGTGATTGCAGATCAGCGACAACACTAAAGTTTCCTACTACATTAACCAGTCATTAAAATACTCAAAATATCAATCCACCTCCACTATTTCTTCTTATTGCCATGTGTACAAAGGAAGGACTGGACTTGAGTCTGTAGGGGCTGATTTAGAAGCCCCTTGCGGCTCTTTTCCTCCATTGTTGCGTGACTTTTGTGACGCAGCGGCAGAACAAAAGAGGCGCAATGGTGCGGCGTATATTAACAATGTGACGCATATGGGAGATGCATCACGTTGTAAAGCCCTGCGCCATCAGGGGGAGGTCCGGCGCAAGGGAGGGCGTTCCTGCGCAGGAACGCATCCTAAAAGTGGCTGAGGGAAATCTACAAAATTTCAATCACTCACTTTAACGACAATGATGCGTGACTCAAACCCTGCGCCTGCTTGAAGCAGACGTACGGCTTGACGCAGCATTGGGGAGATAGGGCACCCCAGAGCATTGATGGAGCTGCGCCATCGTTGCGACGCAACTCAAGCAATGCGCCGCCTTTACGGCACAGATGCGTAACGCTTTGGTGACGTTTTGGGCCCATGGTGCGCCGCATTGTAAATACGGCGCACCATGGTTGATGGTGGCGTGGCGCACAATTACTGGCGCATCCCTGCTACTTTGCAGGGATGCGCCGGTAATTAAAAATCTGAACCTTAGTGTCTAGCATTACGCAGTTCTTTAAACTACACTCATACATAATTTCACAGGCCAATGAAATGAACACAAAATCGAAAACAAATAAGCATAGTAGCAACACTATTGAGAAGGAGAGCAGTGCACCTGAAATGCACAGAAGATTTTGAAATATAATTTACCTACAATGTAATGAGCAGCATTATTGCTCTTGGTAAAAAACAAAAATTTGCAATATAATAACACACAGAGCAGGAGAAAACAGAGTAGTAAAGAAATAGCTACTACTACTCACCAAGCCCGGGGATCTCAAGGCCAAGCAGGTCGAGCAGATCTCGTTCACGGTCCAGGACATCCGTCCAGCGGTGGGTAGCCTGGTTGTAGGTGCGCCGGACCCGAGAGTGGTGGTACATGGCCCGGCACACCTTCTCCCACCGCTTCCGGCGCTCCCGGATCCCGTACCCGACACCGATCCTGCCGCCTGCCATGATGGTCCTGGGGAGGCGGCGCTGAACATAAAAAATTTGTGCGGCCACCTCCTCCGGGCTAAAGATCTCCCGGGGTACGACCTGCTCCCCCCTCAAACGCCCGCACGGGAGCCGGGCACGGAGTGCGGGTCCCTTCCCCTTCTCGGGATGCTTCCCGGCTCTCTTCACCATGGTCTGGGCAGAAAGGAAGCTAAATAATAAAGAAAATAGAATAGGGAAGAGAAGAAAAGTAAAGAGTTGAAAAAAGTAGTTTACAATTAACCAAAAGTAGCAGAAAACACAAAAATATAGAGCAAGAAAAATAGAGAGATTGATAATAAGTAAAATAGATTAAAAAAAACTTCAAACAAGCAAAGGATGGCAGAGATACCAAAAGCATGCCCAGAACCATAGCAATGAATGAGAAACAAGATGGCCGCGCCCGTTCACGACCGCGCGGGTAAGTTCGCGTGAGATTTTCCTCGTGAACACCCGCGAAATTGTACTGGAAAGCCGCACACTTTGCGAGATTACACTTCGCGCCCGGAAACGGAAATACGTCATGCAAACAAGATGGCCGCGCCCTTGAACAACCGCAAGGGTAACTTCGCGCCTTGCGCTACAAGCGGCTCGCTAAAACGCACAAACCCTTGCGAGCTAACACGCCCCAAAAAAACAAATCGCATATTCGCACGAATTCGCGGCTTCCGAATCCGATCTCGCTCGTGTTCGCGCCCCGCGAATCCCGCGAAATTGCAGAAAAACGAGTTTTGCAAAACTGAAAGCACTCAGCAGGTGCAAGAGTTCAAACTCATCATTAGTAACCATTCCCTGTAGTGCTTCCTGACTGGGGCCCCTCCAGAGTTCAGTTGCTAGTTGCAACAATTGTATGACCCTGCTCTGACCCTCACAGCAGGCTCATAGAATAGCTACAAGTAGGCCACAAAGGTCCTGGAAAAAAAATTGCACTGCAACAGAAATCAAATTACTGATAAGGAAGCAGGTGCCAGACCTGGAATTTTAAAACAGTGACACATTAATAAACTAACCCCAAATTAATTCATGTCAGTTGAAGCAGGGCAGGTGTGCTTGCCTTTCCCCCCCATAATCTACAGTGATGATGAACCAGAGGGTGGCATTGATGTAACAGAGGGTGGCATGGGTGAAACAGAGGGTGGCAGTGGTGAAACAGAGGGTGCTGGGAACCTGTGATGATGAACCAGATGTAGAAACAACATAGTCGCGACCGTTGCGAGCCGACAAGTAAGTTCGCAATTGCGAACTGGTACCAAACCCTCGCGAACTGGCAGAAACCCTTGCGAACACAAAAAAAATCCGCAAATTCGCGAGAATTCGCAGATTTTGCGGATTGCGAGTACGCAAATTCGCAAAATTCGCGAACGCCAGATTCGCAAAATTCGCCCATGCTTAGTTAGGCCACCTCGCTACCTTGTCCAATTTTGTTGGTGGGGCTGGGCTTTGAGCGTAGTCTCAGTTTGCTACCCCTTCCTTTTGTAAGCCAGATTACCCAGCCGTGAGGCATCCCAGAGTCGCTGTCCTTAGGCCACCTCACCCAGCAGTGAGGCATCTGAAGGTGAGTGAGTGGACCTATGTTTTGCACATCGCCCTCCGGTGTGCCTCCGTACCAACCAATATCAGCATAGTTCCTCACCACGCCATCAGGGAGGCTACCGTCTTCCTGCGGCTCCCCCCGACTATGTCCTGACTGTTTATTGGCAACCAGCCAACGCCATTGCGCCCCACAGGTTGCACCGGAACATTCCCATGTCCTCCTCTGAGAGGTGCACCCCATCGCTGGCATAGTATTCGGGGCAGCCCGTGTGCATGAGCCCATGCTTGATTGATCCCAGGCCGTTCGCCCTGCAGAATTTGCTCACTGTGAAGTTCAACTTTTTCCTCGAGTTCTCGACTTCTTCGTGGGATTCCGCCCTGCGCCATTCCCTTCTGCTGATCAGCTTGGTCCATATTATTGCCGTATGTTCAAATTCCCTGGCCGTCTCTGTGAGATCTTTTTGCATTCCGTAGAGGAGTGTTCTCCACCCGATATTGGCCAAATCCTCCCCCCTAGGTGTATGATTAGCACGTCCGGGTGCCGCCTCGATTCCTCCCGTACGTCTTTGAGGGTAGCCGGCAGCTGGTCCCATCTCATGCCTGACTGGCCGAAGCACCGGATGCATGTGTGCCCTGGCCTGTCTCTAAGCGTGCGGCCCCTGTATTTCCACCAGGTATCCATCCGTCTGATAAATGAGTGTATGGTCTTCTCCCTGTCAAAGCAAATGGAAAAACGACCATTCACTGCTTGGTTTTCCCTGGGCAGGGTTGGGGGGGTCTCCCCTACCCCTGCAGTGCCTCCTGGTTATAGCAATTGTGGCCTCACGTATGTTCTGTACGCCTGTGACAGCCATCACCCCACCCCATTCCTGCCTCGCTCATCCCATGCTGTGCCGCCATTGTGGCTCCCCCTATCCGGAACGAATGGGACCCGAAACCTCTTGGGGGCAGCCAACTCTGCTGAGCGCGAGGCGCATGACTGCAGTGAATTGAAACTAGCTTAGCTGTGTTCCATCTTTGTGTTTGAAAAGCAGGCCCTCCCCCGCTGGCCGTACGGCCATGAAGGAGAACAAACAGCATACTGTGTAGTGTCTTTGGTCTTGGATGCATTGTAACCTGATTACTGTCCCCTTGCCAGCTTGGTCTGTTTTTGACTGCCGTAACACCATCTCTACTCCCTTTGCCCTGGGTGTTATATTGCTCGCTTGCAGGCAGTGTTCTGCCTGGCCTTCCCTGGCTGGGGCTACTAGTTCGCTGAGGCTGAATGCCCCAAAGAAGGCAGTAGTAAATGCTGCCTTAAAGAGTAAGAGCTCATAGTTGTCTGCTGCTATGCCCTCCAATGCCCGAGCAGTGCCCTTAGTTTTTTAAAATCTATTGGGCGCCTCGTGTCCACCTTCTTGCCCTCTTTCCATTTCCACCCATTCATCGCTGCTCTGATGTAGTGGGATGCAATTGGGTTTTGTCCTGTTTCTAACTTTAAGTGGTGTGCTACGGCAGCCAGGTGGACCTGCGCCCATGACCTGGACTTCTTGCCTTCATAAGCCCACCCAATGAACTGTTCTGTTGCCCTGCGTGTGTCTTCCTCGTCGTTTAGTGATTGGATGCCCCCACCCTCATCACAGTTGCTACGTATCTTTCGTTTCGCTGTGCTGCTGCCTGGGCAAGTGCGTGCAGGACCAGTTCTGATAGGTCTACCCTGCCAGGTCCCACAGCTGCTTCGGAAAGGGTGTCATATTCATCTCTGCCCTGGGCGCCAGTTCCCTGAATTTGTTCATCTTGGCTCTGGATAGGGCATCTGCTATTTTGTTCTCAACCCCTGGTACGTGCCTTTCTTGTAGGTCTATGTTGCCCTCCAGCTGCAATGTAACCAGACATCGCATTAGTCGCCGTGTGTCTGGGCACCTGGCCGACCCTTTGTTAATGGCCTGCACTACACCCTTGTTGTCTGACCATAGGGTCAACTTCATGTTTTGGAGTTCCTTTTTCCATATTGTTAATGCTACTATGATTGGGAATAACTCCAGAAATGTTATGTTGCCTGTTATGCCTTGCCTATGCCATCTGCTGGGCCACTGTCCCGCACTCCATTTGTCCTTCAGGATTGCCCTGAACCCTGTGCTCCCTGAAGCGTCAGTGTATAACTCGATTTGCTTACTACTCACCCAACCTTCCCTCCAGATCAGTAAACCGTTAAAGTCTGTCAAGAAGGTGTCTCACATCACCAGGTCCCATTTTACCTCAGCCCCGAGCCTAACGTGGTGGTGCTTCTGGGTGAGGCCGCTTGTCAGTTGTGTGAGTCGCCTGGTGAAAATTTTGCCCGATGGGATGACCCTGGTTGCAAAGTTTAATTTCCCTATCAGCTGTTGAAGGTCCCTCAGTGTGGTTTTCTCGCGCCCGCAAAGGCTCCTGATGCCTTGCCTAAAGTCCTCCACTTTCTCGGGGGCAGCCTGGATGTCCCGGCGACCGAGTCCAGCTCAATCCCTAGGAATGTGATTTTTGTAGCTGGTCCCTCTGTCTTCTCTTTTGACAGGGGGATCCCTAGCTCGCCTGCTAGCTCTATGAATGTTCTCAAAGTGTCTCTGCATTCTGTGGATGCGGCTGGGCCTGTGAACAGGAAATCATCCAGATAATGGAGTTTCCCACCCGCTGGGTGGATATTCTGCCACGCCCATTCAATGAATGTGCTGAATATCTCGAAGTATGCACGTGACACTGAACACCCCATTGGAATCGCTTTATCATGATAATATTTCCCTTCCCACTGGAAACCTAACAGGTGGAAGCTGTCGGGGTGGACCGGGAGTAGGCGGAATGCTGACTTGATATATTCCTTTGCCAACAGGGTCCCTCTGCCAGTTGCCCTTACCAAGTCTATTTCATCATCAATTGTGGAGTAGCTCACTGAGCAAACCTCAGAATCGATTCCATCATTTACTGACATGCCGTCTGGAAATGATAAGTGGTGAATCAACCGGAATTGCCCGGTTCCTTTTTTGGCACTACCCCCAATGGTGATATAACCATATACACACACAAAAGGGATGGGGAGAACAAAATACACATGTAACAACACAACGCAGATAAAACAAATCTGTTTTGAAAACTGCCCTCACTCACACACCTAAGTGTGTGACATGCTTCATCATCGGGTCTGCTTACAAAACGCCCCGGTGTAGCCACGTTCGGGGCGGAGCATAAGGGAGGGGGAAAAAATAAGAAAAGTTTTTTAAAGGACAAGACGCAACACAAATATAACAAATATAACAAATATAACAAACACAGTGATAGAACAGTTAATATCACCCTGTGACTGGGAATTGTGATAGACCAAGGTGCAGTGTTGAAAAGTGATTTAAAACTGGCTTGTGGACACCAACAGAACGTTTACCTATAGGCGCCACAGCCAGGATTAAAAGAGATAAGGATGGGTCGTGTTAAGAGAGAAATTATGATCTCAAAACACCCCTCCTGATACTGCTTGTGCCAACATGTTTCGACCGACTTACTGTGGCACGAAGGTCACCCCGGACTTCTCCAGGACGTCTATCTCACCCAGTCCTGGAAACAGCCCAACCGCATTTCGGTCAAAGGCCAACAAAGTTTTTCTTGATCAAAATCTGATCATAACGTGTGGAGGAGAATCCCAACAACACGGGAAGCAACATACGAGTTTACCAATGGTTCAAACTCGAAATGGCGCCCAGCAGGTAGGTCTCCAAAGAACACAAGTGTTCCGTAGGAGAGCCTTGCTGAAGCAGCCTGTCCTCGGGTTGCCGTGCAGAGTCTGCATGGCGACCCGAGGAAAGGCAGGATAAAACCGAATACGTCTTCCTCGTTCCACTCCATTTATGGGTGCGTATGCATTTTTAGTCTGAAACCCTTATTGTATTCTATGTTATAATGTTATGTTATGTTATGTTATGTTATGTTATGTTATGTTATGTTATGTTATGTTATAAAAGCTTTTATAACGTGCTCTGTTACTAAAAAAGTATCCTGGCGGGGAGAAGAGGAGGCAGAGATAGCGAGGGGGTTACAGGTTCATATTAAACAGATGGGTTTTCAGCCCGTTCTTAAAGGCGCCGATGGATTGAGCAGCCTTGAGATGTAATGGAAGAGCGTTCCAGGCCCTGGCAGCCCTGACTGAAATGGACTGGCCTCCAACTCTGGAAAGCTTAAATCTAGGTACTTTCATTTGGCACTGATTAGCCGAACGGAGGCAGCGCTTCGGAACATACAGGGTAAACCGCTTCCTCAAACACCCAGGTCCGAGCTGATGGATCGCTCGGTAGGAGAAAACCAGCATTTTAAACATAATCCGGTGCGCCACCGGAAGCCAATGGAGGCTGCGTAAGTGAGAGCGGACGCTAGACCTCCTGGGCAGTTTAAACAAAAGTCGCACAGCCGCATTTTGAATAACCTGAAGCCGTTGGATCAAATACGCAGGTAAGCCACTAAACAGGGCATTCGCATAGTCAAGCCTAGAAAGAATTAAGGCACACAATACAGTCTCCTTGGCCTCTTTTGTAAGCAATGGGAAAAACCTACGTAGGACTTTGAGAGTAGCAAAGCACACACACAAGAGTTTTTTGCTGTGGTCCTCAAACTTGAGATCGCTTCCAAACCAGACCCCCAAGTTCTTAGCAGGGCCGCCCATGGACTTTGGGCAGGACAGATCTGGTGGCCAAAGGTGGTTTTTAAAATTATCCGGAAAGGAACCATAAAAGAGAACCTTGGACTTGTCTTCGTTGCACTTGAGCTGAGCAAGTGCTAGCCAATGAAAAACAGATGAAAGACAAAGCCGAACAATCGACGTGTCCGAGTTATCATTTGGCCAAGTGAACAAAAGTTGGGTGTCGTCAGCGTAAGCCATTATTTTTGCCCCCAACTGTTCGGCCAGATGAATCAGAGGCGTAAGATAAACATTAAAAAGTAGGGGGCTCAGAGTAGACCCCTGTGGGACACCTGTTGTGAATTTCTTAGGCAAGGAGGCATCGGGTGGCATCCAGACCTGTTGCGTCCTGTCATCCAAGAATGACGTCAGCCAATCAAGAGCTAACCTAGAGATGCCAACGGCAGCCAATCTGGTAAGGAGTAGGGTATGGGGCACCATATCGAAGGCGGCAGAGAGGTCTAGTAAAATCAGAACCGCTCTACCACCTCCATCTAAGCACTCCCGAATCGCCTCGGACATCTCAACCAGCGCCGTTTCGGTGCTATAGGCAGCACGGAACCCTGATTGAGCCGGGTGTAAAGACTGAGATGCCTCAATAAAACGGTCTAACTGTCTGAAAGCAATCTTTTCACAGACTGTAGCCAAAGCTGGCAACAGTGAGATAGGCCGATAGCTAGATGGAGCAGCCGGATCCAATCTGGTCTTTTTTAGTAGCGGCAAAAGTTTTGCTTGCTTCCAACATGACGGAACAGTAGCAGAGGAAAAGGAGAGATTAACAATCTGGGTAACCTCTTTACATACCGTATCCGCCAACCCCCCAAGGACCCTCGCTGGGCACGGGTCAGAAGGGGACCCCGACTTCAGGGCCTCCAATACTGCTAGGATGTCGGACTCAGCAGAAGGAGAGAAGACATCAAACTGCTCAGTTGGCTTGGGCCCAGAAAGAGAGGCTAATGCTAAAGAGGACTTGGATCCGCCACAGACAGCGCGCAGGTCCTCTTGAATCTTAGCAATTTTATCAGTGAAGAAAGAGGAGAGCTCTTCACACCAGTGATCCGATGAGGGCAGCCTAGGTAGCGCGGCACATGGGGATACAAAGCTCTGAACAATAGAAAAAAAATTCTTTACTATTGTTGTTTGCTTTTTCTATTCTCTCTGCATAGTAGCTACTCTTAGCTAATCTAATCGCAGCATAGTAGTCCTTTTGGGCAGTGCGCAAGTCCTTCTTAGCCTCAGGCAGGTAAGCTTGTCTCCACACCCGTTCAAGTTTCTTACATCCAAGTTTTAATTCTCGTAGGGAGTGGGAAAACCATGGTTTGGAGGGGGTAGACCGTAGCCTACGAATACAATGATTATTAATAGAAGCCGGTGACCCCTGTTCCATCCATATGTTAAAAGTACTGACTGCCTCACCAATCTCCGAGGTCAGAATCGGACGATTTCGGGATAGGGATTCAGACAGGGTGAGTAGGTTGATCCTCTGGGGGTGCGCAAGTGGGGGGGTATCCTCAATCCTCGTGGCTCTGTCCAAGGACCAGGAAAACCTGATCAGCTCATGGTCTGACCATGTCACACTCTCTTGATCGGTCATTACAAGATCAAAATTGGAACAAACCAGATCTAAGAGGTGGCCACCCACATGAGTTGGAGCATCGACCCACTGTTTGAGGTTGGCCATGGTTAAGGCTTCTCCTAGGCGGTTAGCCTCAGTGGAATTTAGAGCATCAACATGGATATTAAAATCCCCCAAAAGGAGAAACCTAGAAAATCTTAGAGTAGTGGCACTATAGCCTCCTCCAATGCCCCAAAAAATTGCCCACATTACCCGGAGGACGATACACCAAGGTACCTCCCAAGGTGAAATGTGGGGTCAACACAAGGGAAAAGTGGAGCATCTCCGCATCCCCCAGCTCGTCCTGGGGATCGCAGGAGAAGGCCCATATATCCCTATGAATCACAGTGACTCCGCCGCCCCTGCCACACGGGCGTTCCACCCTCGTGATCTTAAAGACCCGTGGGATCGCTAACTCTACCACCGGTGCACAAGTATCATTCAGCCAGGTCTCGGTAATAAACAACAGATCAAATTGGTCCTCCGCTAAAATTTCAAAAACGTCGGCGGCATGTTTTACCAACGACTTGGCATTGATTAACCCCTCCCTAAACAACATCGGACATTGCTCCGGAACATCCATTAAGGGATGAAATTGAAAATTACACACAGAGCATACCCGAGATGTGTTATCAGCCCCCCCCAAGGATTTCCTTCTCCACATCTGAAAACATTCAATGCAAGAAGGTCATCATGGGAGTACCTTAATCTAGTAGTCTGATGCTTCCTATGCAGACTGGCAGGGGATCTGGCCCTTGACCCGTCCGGGACACGGACGGGCACAAACGGGCCATCCTTTGGCGCTCCTTCGGCACGCAGATGGCGCGCCCGCTGCGCACGTCCGCTGCGCGACCGAGCAGCCATCACTATTTATGTTCGAAGCCCCTCCCCACGCAAGAGCGCTAACTCTGTTAGCGGCGGGATCCGGCCCTCAGGCAATATGGCGCCGTACCCTGCCCTCCACATCAAACGGCACGAGAGCCGCGGTGGAACGGGGCTGGTGGGAGATTGCACACAGAGCAATTGGCAACAGGTACAATACCAGTTAAAAAGACATCACAATTATTAAAATAAAGTTAAAAATGATTTTCAGCGAGTTTTATAAACTAGTCCAGCTGGGGTCAATACAGGCAGAGGAGGATCCCCTCGCAATCTGCCAAACTCCGAAGCAACACACAAGGAGCTGCCACCACCTTGAGAAATGGCCCGGGCCCCCAAAACTGCACTCTATTTATGTTCGAAGTCCCTCCCCACGCTAGAGCGCTAACTCTGTTAGCGGCGGGATCCAGCCCTCAGGCAATATGGCGCCCTACCCTGCCCTCCACATCAAACGGCACGAGAGCCGCGGTGGAACGGGGCTGGTGGGAGATTGCACACAAAGCAATTGGCAACAAGTACAATACCAGTTAAAAATACATCACAATTATTAAAATAAAGTTAAAAATTATTTTCAGCGAGTTTTATAAACTAGTCCAGCTGGGGTCAATACAGGCAGAGGAGGATCCCCTCGCAATCTGCCAAACTCCGAAGCAACACACAAGGAGCTGCCACCACCTTGAGAAATCGCCCGGGCCCCCAAAACTGCACTCTATTTATGTTCGAAGCCCCTCCCCACGCTAGAGCACTAACTCTTTTAGCGGCGGGATCCGGCTCTCAGGCAATATTGCACCCTACCCTGCCCTCCACATCAAACAGCACGAGAGCCGCGGTGGAATGGGGCTGGTGGGAGATTGCACACACAGCAATTGGCAACAGGTACAATACCAGGTAAAAATACATCACAATTATTAAAATAAAGTTAAAAATTATTTTCAGCGAGTTTTATAAACTAGTCCAGCTGGGGTCAATACAGGCAGAGGAGGATCCCCTCGCAATATGCCAATCTCCGAAGCAACACACAAGGAGCTGCCACCACCTTGAGAAATCTAGCCATGCATTGCCCTGGAACTGTCTCTGTGCGCTGTGTATGTTTGCCTTGTAAAGCCATAAGTCGGCCACGCAGCACGGATACTTTTCTACTATGATGCATGCCATAATCTGGAATGCGTCCAACCAATTGTCAAAGGTCCTTTCTTTGCGCTCCTTCCTCCTTTCCCTCCTATCCTCTTCTTTTTTTGTCGCATGTTGCCAGGTTTAGCCCTTCTAGCTGTATTTCTAGTAAGGAGAATATATCTATAAATTCCTTCCTACAGATTCTCTCTTTTACCGCTAACGGTATGAGGCTTGCTAATCCTGTGGCCCTGGTGATCAGGGACGCCGGGCCTGGCGAGGGCTGCATGTATACCTCAGGTATCTCTATTGCTGGGGAGGGTATACTCGCGGGCTGGGTGTTCCCCCATGCCACCGTGAGTCAGTCATAAAGTCATAAAATTTGTATAGCGCACTACATACCCAGAGGGTTTCAAGGCGCTTAGGAAGGGGAGGAGGATTATTTGTCAAATATCCACGTTTTAAGCTGCTTTCTGAACGCTAGGTGGTTCTGGGTGAGGCGAAGGCAAGCGGGGAGTGAGTTCCATGTTTTAGCAGCTAGGTATGAGAAGGATCTGCCTCCCATGGTGGTCTTGTTGATGCGAGGTACAGTGGCGAGGGCTTGGCTGGAAGAACGTAGTTGGCGGGAGGGGGTGTAGAAGGACAGTCGAGAGTTGAGGCAATCTGGTCCGATGTCGTAGAGTGATTTGTGTGCGTGGGTAAGTAGTCGGAAAGTGATCCTCTTATTGACGGGTAGCCAGTGGAGGTCTTTAAGGTGACCAGAGATGTGTTCGTTGCGTGGGATGTCTAATATGAGTCTGGCTGAGGCGTTTTGGATTCGTTGGAGTTTCTTTTGGAGTTTTGCGGTAGTACCCGCGTAGAGGGTGTTTCCGTAGTCTAGTCGGCTCGTGACCAGAGCGTGGGTGACTGTTTTTCTTGTTTCGGAGGGGATCCAGCGAAATGTTTTTCTGAGCATGCGAAGAATGTTGAAGCAGGAAGAGGATACGGCGCTGACTTGTCTGTTCATTGAGAGTGAAGAATCCAGGATGACTCCAAGGTTCCGAGCGTGGTCTGTCGGGATGGGTGCTTTTCCGAGGGCTTCCGGCCACCAGGAGTCGTCCCATGCAGAGGGGGAAGTACCTAAGATGAGGACTTCTGTTTTGTCTGAGTTCAGTTTCAGACGGCTTTGTTTCATCCATTCGGCAACTTCTTTCATTCCTTCGTGTAGGTTAGTTTTGGCGGTGCTGGGGTCATTGGTGAGAGAAAGGATCAGTTGAGTGTCGTCCGCGTAAGAGATGATGTTGAGGTTGTGTTGGCGTGCGATGGCCGCGAGGGGGCTCATGTATACGTTGAAGAGGGTGGGACTGAGTGAGGATCCTTGAGGTACGCCGCAGATGACTTCAGAGGCCTCGGACTTGAATGGAGGAAGGCGGACTCTCTGGGTTCTCCCGGTGAGGAACGAGGTGATCCATTCAAGTGCTTTTCCTTGGATTCCGATGTTATTGAGGCGTTGTAGAAGGGTGCTGTGGCAGACTGTATCGAATGCTGCAGAGAGGTCGAGGAGGATGAGGGCGACTGTGTCACCATTGTCCAGTAGAGTTCGAATGTCGTCTGTTGCTGCGATGAGGGCGGTCTCAGTGCTGTGTTTTGCTCGGAAGCCGGACTGTGAGGAGTCGAGGGATTTGTTGGCTTCGAGGAAAGCGGCGAGCTGGTTGTTGACGGCTTTCTCGATGACTTTGGCCGGGAATGGAAGAAGCGAGATGGGGCGGTAATTTTTGAGTTCGGTGGGGTCCGCTGTTGGTTTTTTCAGAAGGGCGGTGAGTTCAGCGTGTTTCCAGTCTTCTGGGAAGGTGGCGGAGTTGAGGGAGCAGTTGATGACGTCTCGGAGGTGCGGTGCTATGACGGTGTCTGCTTTGTTGAAGATGTGGTGAGGACATGGGTCTGTGGGGGATCCTGAGTGGATGGAATTCATCAGGCGGATGGTGTCCTCAGTGGAGATTGGGTTCCAGGCGTTAAGGGTGTTCACGGGGGGAAGATGGTCAGCAGATGGTGGGGTGGGTTGGTTTTCGGGTTGGTTGTCAAAGCTGTTGTGGATGTCTGCAATCTTGTTGTGGAAAAAAGAGGCTAGGGAGTCGCAGAGGGTTTGAGAGGGGGTGATGTCGTTGGAGTTGGCCGATGGATTGGAGAATTCCTTGACGATGTTGAAAAGTTCCTTGCTGTTGTGGGCGTTGTTGTCAAGTCGATCCTTGAATGCTGATTTCTTGGCTTTCCGGATCAGTTGGTGGTGAGTGCGGGTGGCGCTTTTGAAGGCGTCCTTGGTGCTGGTGGTTGGGTCTTTTTTCCAGGCCTTTTCAAGGGAGCGGCAGAGTTTCTTGGACTTCTTGAGATCATCGTTGAACCATGAGGCTTTCTTGTTGCCAGGTTTGCTTTGACGTTTTTTCAGTGGTGCTAAGGTGTCGGCGGTGTTGGATAGCCATAGGGTGAGGTTGGTGGCGGCTTCGTTGGCGTTAGAAGAGAGGGCTGGGGAGTTTCGAAGAAGCGATGCGGAGATTTGGTCCGTGGTGATTTTGTTCCAGTTTCTTTGCAGGGTAGGTTGGGAGTTGTTGATGGGTTTCGGCTTGTTGTAGGTGAAGTGAACGCAGCTGTGGTCGGTCCAGAGGAGATCCGTAGTGTGGCTGAAGGAGACATGATTGCTGGAGGTGAAGATAGGGTCGAGAGTGTGACCTGCGATGTGGGTGGGGGAAGTGACTAGTTGTTTAAGTCCGAGGTTGACGAGGTTGTCCACGAGGGTGGCGGTGTTGTGGTCGTTTATCTTTTCAAGGTGAAAGTTGAGGTCTCCCAGAAGAATATAGTCTTTGGAGGGGAGCGCGTGTGGAGAGATGAAGTCCGTGATGTCTTCACTGAATTTTGCGCGGGGTCCTGGTGGTCTGTAGAGGAGGGTGCCTCTGAGTGTGGTCTTGGGGTCGATGTGGATCTGGAAGTGAAGGTGTTCGGAGTTGGCGAGGTTGGCGTCAGAGCTGGTTGAGATGCGGATAGATTTCTTATGGACGATAGCGATTCCTCCTCCTGTGTGGCTGGTACGGTCTTTGCGGGTGATCTTATAGTCTTCTGGGATGGCTATGGTGATGTCTGGGGCGGAAGAGGCGTTCATCCATGTTTCTGTTAGGAAGGCGACGTCCGGAGAGATGGTGTCTAGTAGATTCCATAGGTCAATGGCGTGCCTGTGGACCGAACGGGTGTTGAGAAGGATGCATTGTAGGTGGTTGGGGTCGAGAGTCTGTGGTGTGCTCGTAGCGGAGATGTTGTCGGTGCAGCTGAATTTGCAGGAGTAGCAAGAGAAAGGTCCATGGGTGTGTCCAGGAGCGGCTTGGACGCAGTTGGGGGCGCGACCGGGGTTAAGGGCTAGGAGGGAGGCGGCATCGTAGGTAATGCGGGAGGGCTGGGAGGGACGGGGGCCAGGGGGTCTGGCGCTGGGCGCGGTCCAGGCGCGGACGGGCGTAGACGGGCTTACCTTTGGCGCACCTTCGGCGCGGGTTGGGCGCGGTCGCTGCGCGTGAACCCTGCGCGCGGGAACAACTGTCATATATGGATAGTGGAGGGGGAGGGGCGAGGGCGGCTCAGCTGGGAGGCGTGGCGGGCTCAGGGGAACACAACAACAGCAGGATCAAAATGGAGGGGAGGTCAGAGCTGGGCGCCGGGGGAATTCACACACAACAATGCAATCTAATGCAAGCAAAGCAATGTAAGCGCTGTGGGATAATAGCGCTATGAAATTACGAAGCTTACTAAAAATGGTGCTATGCAAATATCACAACTTGGTTACAATGCAGCAATACGATACCACGCTGTAAGGAGCAGCGAGGGGAGCGATCACTCAAGGCGGAAGCGGCGAGTGAATCACAGCGCTGCAAGGTTTGGGGAATGCTTTACAATGCTTGTGGGAGGGCGGCTCAGCTGGGAGGCATGGCGGGCTCAGGGGAACACAACAACAGCAGGATCAAAATGGAGGGGAGGTCAGAGCAGGGCGCCGGGGGAATTCACACACAACAATGCAATCTAATGCAAGCAAAGCAATGTAAGCGCTGTGGGATAATAGCGCTATGAAATTACGAAGCTTACTAAAAATGGTGCTATGCAAATATCACAACTTGGTTACAATGCAGCAATACGATACCACGCTGTAAGGAGCAGCGAGGGGAGCGATCACTCAAGGCGGATGCGGCGAGTGAATCACAGCGCTGCGAGGTTTGGGGAATGCTTTACAATGCTTGTGGGAGGGCGGCTCAGCTGGGAGGCGTGGCGGGCTCAGGGGAACACAACAACAGCAGGATCAAAATGGAGGGGAGGTCAGAGCAGGGCGCCGGGGGAATTCACACACAACAATGCAATCTAATGCAAGCAAAGCAATGTAAGCGCTGTGGGATAATAGCGCTATGAAATTACGAAGCTTACTAAAAATGGTGCTATGCAAATATCACAACTTGGTTACAATGCAGCAATACGATACCACGCTGTAAGGAGCAGCGAGGGGAGCGATCACTCAAGGCGGAAGCGGCGAGTGAATCACAGCGCTGCGAGGTTTGGGGAATGCTTTACAATGCTTGTGGGAGGGCGGCTCAGCTGGGAGGCGTGGCGGGCTCAGGGGAACACAACAACAGCAGGATCAAAATGGAGGGGAGGTCAGAGCAGGGCGCCGGGGGAATTCACACACAACAATGCAATCTAATGCAAGCAAAGCAATGTAAGCGCTGTGGGATAATAGCGCTATGAAATTACGAAGCTTACTAAAAATGGTGCTATGCAAATATCACAACTTGGTTACAATGCAGCAATACGATACCACGCTGTAAGGAGCCTTGGTCAAGCAGGTGCCATGGCAACCCTGTGGTCTCACCTCCCCCCTGTGGGTTGGTGGCCTCCTCCACCTGCAAGGATCCCTGCCAGTTGTTTGACTGTGCCCTTGGTGGCCTTGTACCCTGCACCCCCAACCCTTGCAACAAAAGTGGTGCCATAGTTCTGCAACATTCTTGAAAGATCGTGCTAATGTGCTCACCGTTAGCTGTGTTGTCACCGATCCCGCGGTCTGGTCCCGCCACCGCCATGTTGGCTGCAGGTGGCTGGGCCTGCTCCTGGGGAGCCTTGGTGGGCCTGGCAGCATCCGCGAGCTTTGCCGGTGCCCTCCTCCTTCTCTTGGCCGCCGGTGGTGTGCTTGCATTGGGCTGTTGTCTGCTTGTTCCTTCCCCTGCGCCGAGCCCCAGATGCGGCTGCAGCCAGTCGCTCCCGTGCACCTCTGAAGCTGCCCTTATCCTCCCCAGCAGGTCATTCAGGTCGTCCTGCCCCTGCGGCGTGTTCCCCTTTCTCGCCATTCTTCGTGAGCGGGGTGCTGCCGCTGCTTGTTTATGCACCAAGCTTTGTGGTCTGGGCGGGGTGCTGCCCCCCAATGCCTTGCACCAACTTGTCATTGAATGCTTCGTTAGTGGGGTGTTGCCGCTGATATATGCACCAACTCTGGCTCTTGCCTCCCCCTCACTTTGTGGTCTGCTGTGCCCCCTGGTCCTTTTGATGCCTCTGGCTGCACTTGCTCTGGCCTGCCATGCACCCCAGTCCTTCTGGTGCCACTGGTTGTCTGGTGTTGCCTACAGTCTCCCTCTGCCGCCAGGCTCAGCGATCTCCTGTAGGCTTTGTTTAACTTCAGGGCTCAAAGCCCCTCCTGCCCCCAGATGGTGCCCGATGTCCTTGTTCAGGCCTGAGGGTGCTGTTCCTTGCACCTCCTTTGCCTGGAGCTCGAGATCGGGTCGTGGGACGATTCTCTGCTGACTGTGAGAGTCCCCACTCCCTCGCCGCACGCCTGCCCCGCCCACTCACCTCCAGCTGCTTCTTCTTTTCGTCTGGTGCAGCTGCTAGGAGGTGAGTGGGGGTGGTAGCGTGGTCTTGTCCTTACCGGGTAGGCTCTGGTGGTGTCGCCCACTTCTTTGTGGAGCATCACGGGGTAGGCTCCTGCCGGCCTCTTCCTCCGCTACCGGGTGGGCTCTGGTAGTGTTAGTTCTATGTCTGGCCACCCGGCATCACACGGGGCCGCAGCGCACCCTCCTTGGTACCGGGCCAGCTCCGGTGGCTCTTTTGATGCATCGCAGGGTGGGCTCCCGTCAGTCGCTTTCTCCGTTACTGGGTGGGCTCCGGTGGCGATGGTCTTGCTCCCACTCAAGGCGCCGCAATGTAGACACCCGCCGGTCGCTTTCTCCGCTACCGCGTGGGCTCCGGTGGCAACAGGCTTGTTTCCTGTTGAGGCACCGCGGGGCGGCCTCCCACCGGCCTCTTCCTTCCAGCTTTCCCTGTCGCTACCTGGTGGGCTCTGGTGGTGTGGGGATTACTTCCTCTGCAACACACCGCGGGGTGGGCTCCCGTCGGTCGCTTCCTCATGCCGCTTTTTTCCTCTGGTTGGGCTGCACGGCGTCCTGGGGTGGGCACCCGTTTTCCGGTCCTCTTGCTGCTGAGTGCTGCCGCTTCTCACGAGCTCCGCTGCGCTGGGCTGCCCGGTCGTCCGTGCAGGGTAGGCTCCTGCTGGCACAGTTTCAGATGTCGTCCACCAGCTCCTAACAAGATCCTTCTCTCTTGCCATGCTGCTCCCCTGCTCCTTGAAGATAGGAGCATACCTGGGGGAGCAGCGCTTATATGCCCCCTAGCTCGCGTTCTTGCTGCAGCCCCCCCACGCCATTGTTGGGTGTGAACCCCACCTGGGCCGTCCTTGGCCGGGGTGGTTTGGGCCACTCGGGCGGCCTGCTACAGAAAAGGGGGACACCTGGGGGCTATCACCGCCCTTTGTCCTCTGCTACCGCTTTCGCGCCAAGACTGGGGTCCCTGCCCCTTTTGCCTGGGGGCGCGACGCTGGGTTATGGCGCCGGCTCCTGAGCCCCCTTCGGGGTCCGCCTCTGCAAGATTGCTTCACACAGGTCAGCCATAACGACATGCATCATGATCTATTTTACTCCTCCAGAGGCGTTTCAAACACAAAGACGATAACTGAGTGATGGCTTTCACATTTTTTTCACACATTGTTTGCTTTATTCGCTATTTGCAGTGAAAGGTAGTTGATATTCTAATTTACCATGCAGGTCTCCTTAGCCCAAGGATTCACACACGCCGGACAGCGCCTCCATCAGCCACAGATGAGGTTAGTTCAACGGGTGTGATTTAACCAGACATAAGATTGCATTGACACATTTATAAGTTGAAGCGCTGCTTTTACAGCGCTATTTGAGACATTGTCGTGTTTCAATGGAGTGCACCTAAAAACATCAAAAAACACAAGCCGAAGGGTCTAAGGCTTGTTTAAGCTTTCTATCCTTTCTTTTCTTTTCCAGAACTTCTTGTTAAATACTGCAGTCTTAAGTACTACTAATTGGTCATCACCACTGTGCGCACCTTAGACTTTTGAATAGGTAAGGAATTACCCTTTACTGGAAACAAGTTAAGTAGGGTTGGCATTTGTTTAGGGACATAAAATGTGACATACTTTTCCATTTTTTCAATATTTGTTTTAGTGCTCGTCCTAGTCCTGGTCCTGAGGAGAACCCTAAAGAAAAGAGGGGTTCCGAAACTCGTCAACCCTATTCAGCTAGTCACAATGTTTACTTAATTCACAGAGTAATATGGTGTTCAAACACAGTATTTTGCCTTTTGTAACTGCATCATATCACATATGACTAGCTGTCACTTGCAGGTTGCAGTATTGAGAATTGTAAATAATCTGTGCTGCCATTGTTTCTTGTCTAACTGAAGGACTGGTCATTGTTTTGCATTTTCATGTGTTGTTTTGTAATCCGTTTTGTAATTGTCTACTGTAGATGTGTTGCTGTCATTTATGTTGTGTTTCATTTCTCAACTGATTGTTTTTCTTCATTCTGACATGATATAAATGTTATATGTGCATACCAAAAAGTAACTGAATTGTTAATGTGTAATAAAAACTCCAAACCACTTTATCTGTCAAAGCGGTTTTGTCTAAATGTTATTAATTTGAGTCACTTACCCCAACATTTTCCTGTATAAAACCTTTAGAAAGTTGGTGTGTCTCTGCCTAAACTTCCTGCGGCTTTTATGTGAGTGGCCAGCTACCTTTGCTAGGGATGAATCTCCCACTGGGAAATGTGTATTGGAGCCAGACAGTGAACAGAAGGGACTGGATGTAGAGAAGAATGTGTCTCCTTGACTGGATGGCTGAGGCAGAGCTATGCTCTGCCATGATTACACTTCAAAGGAACCTGGCTCCAGCACACAAAAAGAAACCTAACACCAGGCCTTCCCTTGCCTTTGTTTCAATAGCCAGGCTGAAGCCAAATCCAGGGGAAAGGAAGAAACTGACCAGAACCAGGTTTAGGTTAGACAAAGGGGTGTCCTCCACCCAAAGACCAGCACTGAGCATAAACATGGCATTCCTAGTACTTGAAGGAGAGCAAGACCATGGACTCGAACAGCAGCAACACCGTGGACAGCTAGAAGGACAAGCCACCTGGCACCCTGATGGACTAAGGACTCACCATCTGACCTCCAGGACTAGATGGGTCTCTCCAGGTTCAGTGACACTGGTCTCCTTGCACCCCCTGGCTACCAGTTGAGGAAAGACCTGGACTTCTACACCACAGCTGGAAGAGCGTAGCACCTCGAGTCAGACACAGGAGAAAGTTGACGAGGGAGCCAGTGAAACCAGCTCCCTTCAGAGTTTGACTTTTTTGCAACCAGGATGCTGGCTGAAATTACTCATGGCAGCTAGTTCTCTGCACCAGGAGTGAATGAGCCCAGGATCGTTGAATTTGACCCAACAGGGTCTGAGATATTTACTGATAAAGTGTGTGACCTTTGAACTTTTTGCAAAGAAAACAGAGGTCCTGGGGCTCTGCCATACTTCTAAATATTTATTTAATCATGAAGTGTGCCATTGCCCAAGGTTGGCATAAGCTTAATTATGTCCTTTGCTAACTGAGAGCATGTGTGTAGGCCCCCAAAAATGAACCAAAGCTTCAGGAGCCCTGGGTGGGCCCAGGGCACCCATTTAATAAAATAAAAACAAAGTTAGAAACGTGTGGTGCATGGCAGGAGAAAAGCCACTCATCACTTATTCATTTTTTTCCATATGGAGTGCCTTGTGGGGCTTAATTTGCATATTTTGTTTTTATTTGTGGTGTGCCAAGGATTGGGAGAGGCACCACCAATGTATATTGGGGGCTGTAAGGAGAGCAGCAGCTCTGGTTGTTTCCATCGATGTGTATGGTGATTTCTTAGCATGTGATTATTTTTTCTTACAATGTGGTGATCCCTTGACAAAGCCAATAGATTTCTATTATATTATAATGTTGTGATCGCTTGACAAACCCAATAGACTGACTTATATTTTAGTGTGGTGATCCCTTGACAAAGCCAGTATGCTTACCTTATATATTGTTGTGGTGACTCTTTGATAGCTCTAATAGGCATGCCTTATATATTAGTGGTGTGACCCCTTGGTAAAGCTGATAGTTTGCCTTGTATATGGAGGTGAGGACCCTTTGATAAAGCCAATAGGCTTGCCTTATATTTTAATATGGTGACCCTGTGACACAACTGGTAGGTCCGCTAATATGAGGTCTTTTAAATAGTATTGGAGACAAACCTAAAGTGGTCTACAGAAGGGGTCCTACAATAGGTAACATGATCTTAAGGAACTATATTGAACCTGTACGGAACACAACTAATATCTGGTTGCCCTCGCCACCTAAGGGCTTTTTCATTTGTGGGTCCTGTAGTATCTGTCATTTTGGTCTGAATAAGACGAAGCAATTTTGTTACTACCAAGTGCTATCAGGTCAAAGAGTTTATCAATTGTAACAGCACAGGTGTATTGTACGCCATTATTTGTGCGTGTAACCAAGTATACATTGGTAGCACCAAGAGAAGTCTTAAAGTTAGGATCCAAGAACATAAACGTGCTATACTTAATCAAGATCCAAAATCACCTATTTTTCAACATATTAAGGAGAAGCATGAGAGTCAAAAAGATTTCAAGTTTCATGGGATACAGAAAATTATCCCTAGAGTAAGGGCTGGAGATTGGGAATTGCTAATTAGACAGCAGGAAGCACAGATGATCAGTCAGTGTAGAGCGGTCAAGTGGGGTTTGAATAGTGATTTAGAACTACATTACTTCTTAAAATAACTCTTTATTTGAGCGGAATACTTGCGGGATTCTCCTTCAGGTGAACTTAATGGTGATGAATCTGGGTCATGCATATGTGGAGATGTTTTGAACCATGACTAAAGGGATGTGTTATATAAGGCCACCCCTTCACTATCTTGAATCGCATGTAAATGGCCAATAGAATTAACAGTAGTGGACGGGAATTGAGCAGTTTCCCAAAATTGTCTATTTGGTGCCAAGGATGTTTTAATAGGTTTTGTAAATACGCTGTTTGAATGCACATTCATTTTGGAATTTCATTCCCTGGCAGTTCCTTTAATTCCAGGGAGAATTAATGGAAATATAATCTTTTTATATAGTTACATTAGATATATAGTGGTTCCCCGACTGGGGAAGAAGTGAGCAACTAGTAATTGTATTTCTTGGGGCTCATGCTGGATGCGAATGGTGCTCCAATGGGGTGTGTGTAAACTCGTTGTTTTAAAGCATATCATTTTGAACCTTTCTCCCGGACACTTCCTCTAATTTTAGGGAAGTCCATTGGGAACATAATTTGGGCATTTAGTCACATGGGAAACTGCGTGACATATAATGTGTGTTACTACAAATTTTCATGTGGCAGGCTAAATGTGTCGTAAAACTATTCGAAATACGTCTTAGTCTTTTTCCGTGATGGTTTACTGGACAGGAAAGATCCTTTCCTGTCCGTTTATAGTCGGCCTTAATGCAGGCTTCTGACAGCAACGGTAATGTATTACATTCGTTCAGTGAACGGGAGTCATGGGTGTTGTACAATTGAGCATTGGGATGTGCGCCGTGGAATATCCAATGGTGTAAAGATGGGCGAAAGGATAATAGTAGACCTGAGAGGGAACAGGGTGCTCCTTTTTACTCTAGCGTGTGATGAGATAACCGGAAGCAGCACACGCTAGAATGAGGAATGCTGATAGGTTTGTGCTGGGGAAACAGGAAATTATCCCTGCACTTTTCGTTAGAGACATTAAGAAGGGCTCACAGCGACGCAACTTTAAGATATTATTGTGAACCCAATGGGGATACTGCTTTGTGAACCGCCTCTTTGCGGACCACATAGGGGCATAGATGAGTTTGAAGCTCCTCGCCGTATGATTGGTCAAACACTCGTATAAATTACGTGTGAGGAAACGCCACTTCAACGACGGGATTTATCGAGCCTCACGTGTGTGGCGGGAAGAGTATTGAGGACGCAATGGAAATATTATGATGTGAGACGGAGTTGTAGCTAGCTCTTACTAGAATGCACGGAGTCATTTCTCATGATTTTTCATGATAGCACCAATATATGTGCGTTAAAATAATCACGATTTCTGACGCTCCTTCTATCTTTAGTTGTTTTTATATATAATGACACCACTCTTTTCTGATTTTCTATTAGGTATAGGTGTGATTTTAGATAATGACACAGTAGGGGTAAAATGTGATTTCAGAATGGCACCAAAGGTAATTCCATCTACTGGATGTATAATTTTGTGAATTAATATGTGGTATTTAGTAGCATGTGTCCAATAAGCCCACTTTTCCTTTTCAAAGAAAAGCACTGACCAGACAATTATTTATTGAGTGTAGTTATTGAATGTTAACGAATGGAGATTACTAGCCGACACTACAGCCTATTTCCCAGGAAGGAGGCAATTTTGGGCCTACTACTTGTGCAGGGCTCACATCCTACACAACTAACAACCCCATTTCTTACAACCGGATGCTAGGCACAATTTCAGGTCAGATACAACAAGGCCCATATTTCACAATATTTCACACAACACAATGCAGGAAGCGACCTTGCTGCGCTGCATGAAAGGGAGAGGGCAAAAATGCACCATATTTATCATTATACAGTGCATTTCTGCTCTCTGCCTGCACTGGCTCACAAACTGCTGCCTAGTGCCAACGCAGATACCCTTGCACCATGGTGCCTTCATTGTAGGCAGGGTTGTTTTTGTGCAGGAAGGCCACCTTCCTGCACAAAAACAATTCTCAGAGGCATTTTCCTCTTTCTAAGTGTGCTACAGAATGCAGCACGCTTAGAAAGAGGAAACAACAAGGAGAAATAAAGATATTTCCCCTCCATGCCCCTCTGGTGGGGAGATATACATTTCTGATGCCTTCCCGGGTCTACCAGTGTTGATACATCTGGGAATGTTTCAGAATGCATGGGTTGATGCATGGGAACATCCACACTCCACCCCTGGCATGCCTCCCTGTCGCAGAAAAACAAATGAAAAAACAACAATGTCATGGATGGAATGCTTGACTTAATTTCAGCCACTGGTAATCACTCCGGACCTGATCCACCATGCCTCCTCAGTTTGGAACCGAGTGATTATTGGTGGCTGAGATTAATGTAAGCATTCCATCCATCACTGTTTTGTATACTTATTATGCCGCTCTAAGAAGGAAGGATATAACCAGACATGGGTCCCTGGCACACTGTGTCACTGGAACCAAGCTGTACCCGGCTGATGAGCCCATAACTAGAGTGAAACCGGTCATGGGAGGCTTGTGTTTCAGTTCAGGACATCTCTATAAATATCAACGAAGCAGGAAGTTGAACGTAGCCTTTCAGTATTACAATTTAAAAATTTCAGAAATCTCATTGAGGCCATTCACTGCTGTATTCAATTTCAGGATGAGCATTGCCTAATGTTGCGACAGATGCAGTTCACTGTTCCCTCCCCGTGGATCCACTTCAATCTTTGAAATCACAGTCCAAATGGACAGCCCATGGCTACTCCCTTTATTTGGAAGAAAAAATCATTGCTGAAGCTGAAATAGTTTTGTTGTAAAGCAAATTTGGCCAATTGAATGATAAACCTTGTTGGGACCCTAGTCGGTCTGATCCTTGTTTCCAGGAAGTGCGTCAGCACCCCTATCGCTTCATCCTGGGGGATCTGAGTGTACAAAGACACTATATCAAGGGTGACCATAAATTTACGAGACTCATCAAAGTCGATAGTTTTGATCCATTTGATAAAGGCTGTAGTATCTTGTAGATGAACCGGGATGTTATTGATGAATGGTTTCAGAAAATGGTCTATATATTTTGAGATGGGCTTAATTAAAGAATCGCATCCAGAGCCTATCGGTCTGCCCAGTGGTTTAGCCTCATCTTTATGGACCTTGTGCAGGACGTAGAAAACTGGCACCCTAGGGTATTTATTTTGAAGGAGGCAAATTCCTTAGGTCCTAGAAACCCTTGATCATAGCCATTTTTCCAAGATCTCAAAAAGTTTTCCCTGAAGTTCACAGGTCAGATTTTTTGCGATTTTTCTATAGCAGTTGATTGACCATGTGTTGACTGAGGCGGAAACATCTGTGCTTGAAAAAGGACTCTATTTTGTCCTGTGTGAGTCACCTTGAGAGAGACAATTCTACCGATTATTTCCGTCCCTAAAGTCCTTACGTGAATTCCACGTAGGAGTAAGCCTAGATATGTATGACACAGAGCACCTTCCCGCCCCCCTCCCCTTCTGAATCATGCTAGCCGCATATATAGCAAGGACACAATTTTACCGGTATCCAGTGCTGGTATATGCAAAAACATTGTTAGACCTAGGATTGTTTTTTACAACGTTTTTGCGTCCAATTGGGGGGTTGCACTAATACCATCTAACTGTTTCCTAGTGCCTGTAAAATTGATTACGGTAAATATTTCATCACCTCAGAATGGGCACGTTCAACCTCTGTTTAATAAAGTTTTTTTGCTGTGGGAGATATAAAACTACATTCCCCATGATCCTGAAACACCCACAAACCCTTGCAGGACGTTATACGACAAGCGACTCCGGGCAGAGAGCACTAACGCCGGTTGGAGACTTTGTAAATTGACTACTTTTACCAGGTCAGTGCACGCTTTGCTTTTGTTAGTAGACGTTTGTGTTTGGGTTCACGCAGGTTTGGTGTTAGTGTATAGCGGGACACATAGGGCACCATGATCCACTACTGGGTAGTTCATTGGTGAACCCCGTCACGGGCACCATGGTAAACTTCCAAGCAAAAAGCAGAGGGTGAGTTTGTCCAAACTGCTTGTCGAGTATAACGCGCAGTGCGCCGTGTAATAGCGGTAGTGCGTGTTGATGGCACAAGGGGGTATTTTGGATTTGAGCAGTCGATGTTGTGTGTAAGTTAAACCGATGAAGGGATGCATTTTAACAAGTTCGAACCTCTACATTTGTAGATTGAAGCCATTGTCTGGGACAGTGCCGATGTGTACATCAAGCAACTGGTTTCTTGCGCTGGATTACTGAAAGGTATGTCTGGTTGCAGACGGAGGAATTATTTCAAGGATCAAACAAAGACTTTAAGCTAATACAGAGGTAACTTACCTGCTTCCCTAGATACATGGACATCTTACATTACGAGCTGAATTACAAGGATTGTGGAGAACATCACAATGTAAGCCTATTCATCCTTGTTTGCAAGGCATCTACTTTCAGACATATGACTAAAGGGGCAGAGATTTTTTATGAGTTCCTTTTCTTCTTTTTTGATCTTTTAGGTACACTTAGGATAGACGAGGATTTGAACAGGTTCACTCTTTTCGAGCAAGGTAGGAAGTTGATAAACCAGTGAGGTGTAGTCACGCCGTGGTGTATATATTTTTTTGTGATGATCAGCATAGTAAGAGTATGTCTCTTTTTCTTTCTCTTGTAGATTTTGTTGGTCCTGAGGAGAACCCTGCTAATAAATGGGGTTCGAAACGAACTTACACATTGTGTAGCAAAATTAACCTATTCACAATTTTAGTTGTTGTTTGAAATGCATTCTTTGCTGACATAATTTTGTTAATTTTTTGAGGATTGTTTCTGTTTAACTGATGGGACATTTGGTTGCTTCTTGGGCTACATGCGTACTGTTTTCCCTGTGGGTTGTGCCATTGTTGATTAATTATGAATGAGTTTGGCGTAGCCCACTGGGGAACCTTGTGAGTGTGTGGAGCTGATGATGTTTCAGGAATGAATGGCGAATGGAAGAAAGAGAAGTCGGTTTGTTTGTGGTGTCTTTTATGAGAAGTGGTGCTATGTGGGATGAATTCAATTGTGCTTAAATTTGTTGTTTGTCATGTATTATCTATTTGCATTTTTTATATATGATTTGAAAAATAAGTAAAAGCTTCAAAATAATAAATTGTATGTGAAATTGGAATTTCATGGCACCTTTGACTGATTAGCAATTGTACCAGTGATTGAGTAACTTACCCCGATGACCAGCATTCCATCAGGCCGTTGGATTAATCTTTCTATTGACAGAGCCAGCAGGGTCACTGCTAGAGGAAAGCTTATGGTCTGACAAACTTTAACGAGGGCAGGAAGACTTAGAGTTTGGCGAACATGATACTCTATCATGTTTGTGATCGAACACCCTCTCCACAAGACTCTAAATCGGGCCCTAAATTTGCATGTAAAGTCCCTTACGCATTACCTCTGGGTGCAGCTATTGCACCCCAAACTAAACAAATACTCCCTCTGGCAGAATCTGGGCAAATGAGTCAAACCTACAGTGTGAGGATAGCAATTTAGGGTCTCACCTGTCCTAAAGGACACCACAAGTCCACTGTGGGAGCTACTGAGCTGCAATATGGGTGGGATCCTTTGTAGTGAGGTGACCTTCGAATGTAGCCAATAAAGGAAATAAATAAGGAAAAAAGGACCGTGAAATGTCAGGAATTTAACTGCTGCATCTCCAGACTTTCACTGTCATATAGTGTGATCTTGGAGTAGCATGCCAGTGTCTCCTCTCCATGTAGAAAACAATCAAATAATGCCTCAACTTAAAGTCACAGATGTATTAATTCATATATAATTATTATAATATTTTAGAAGAGCCTATAATATGATATGATTCTATGTTACTTGCTCACCTTCAACAGTTAGGTACCAGAGAATACTTCTAAAGTCTTCTTTAGTTGGTTCCTAAGTGATGTTTTAGACAAGAGTATTCCAGAGCCTCTTTCCATATTTTTCCGATGTAAATATTGTTCAAGTATTGGGAGTCCAGATTCAACAAATTAAGAAATCCCGTTAGACTTCTGTCAAAGCAAGGTTTCAGATTGCCTCTTGCAAAGAAATTTGAAATGCATGAATGATTACATTTTCCACAAGCTATTTAAATTCAAGTGAAAATGAAGCGAGGCATATATAAATTTGGCATATGTGCTAAAGCTGCATTTTTGAGAAGCAAATAAACTCAGCTATAAACAAATTTGCTCAACTGTGAACTGTACATAATAATGAATATTTAAGCAAAAGTTACTTTATTTGACCGATATTTGATGCTGACTATAAAAAAGCATATTTTAGACTTAAAATTGTCGATAATTATACATTCCAGGCAGAACAACTTTGTAAGAAAGCTGTCTGATATAATATTATCTCAACTGTTCCCTTTTTCCTCCTCCTTTTTCTGTCACCTTCCAGTATCTTTGCCCTGTCCTATTTGGAACCTCTACATTCTAACCTGCAGGTAAACTATCCGATGTCCAGGTGAGGATGGGGATCTCTGTGTGGCTTGTGGATTTTAGTGGTGCTCCTTTCATGTAATTCAGTAACGCTTCCTCTTACTTTATGTCATGATCTTCTTTATTAACACACCTGCACATAGTCACAGTGACTTTAGGAATGCATTGGGTAGAAAAAGATACACAAAGGAGGAGAATTGCAATGATCAAATAGTGCAAGGTCAACAGGATTGTATGGCCAGGGAATAGCCCTGGTGTGTTCAAAGAGGAACATTTACTTTACATACTTTGGTGACTATTGATGGAGCGTAAATGTTTAATGACAGTTGCCTCTATCAATTCTCACCATTAAAAGATATTTTTGATAATTATTTTTAATGAAAACAATTAACTGGCTAAGTAAAGAAACGTGAGGTCTTGTAAAAGCATGCAGAGTGTTTTAAAAATGATAATAAAAAATGTAAACAAAGATGAGTACATGTGTATGTATTTATGTGTTTTGAGAAACAAAATATAGCTAACAGAGAGTGCCATGACGAAAATATTCTAATATGCATGGAAATTTAAATACATGTCTGCACAGTGAAGCTCCAGAAACGCTAAAATGCTTAACTAGTAATAATCGATATTATGAAAACCTGCAGCTTTCTGTAAAGATTTATGTGATAAATGTGTATTTTAGAATGGCACATTGATAATATGTTTTGCAAAAACGATATAGTGCAATTAATGTTATGAAAAGATTCCTTCACTTTAAATTTTAGTAGTACCTAATATTGACATGTAACCTCTAAATGAATAATAGTAATTGAATTAAGAGATGTTAAAAATGCATTTAATAATGTCTGTTTCATAATGAAAATAACACAACAGTGATTCAGCAGGTTTTCCTGTAGGCCTCAAAACCTTTTCTTTCCTATGCAAGTGTATAATTCTATGAGGCAGTTACTTTAGGCACTTTAAGAACTTTTCATGAAGTTTCTTTTCTGTATAGGTTAACCATGGATTCACTTCTAGTTAGGCAACACTTTTGACAGAAATGTAACAATATTATTGCAAACCCGGGAGGAGTGCTTGGGAATGGCCAGACTGTGAGCAAAGTGAAGTTCCACCAACTTCTGTGGAAGAGACGGAAATGTAATCCAAACTGAAACGAAGAAACCTAAAGAATTTGCAAAAAAGGATTACTAAATTCTTCCATATTTTTGGGTGATGTATTGATCACCCCATGAGCAGCCTACTGTGAGCAACCAACTGGAATCATATGGATTGATGAAAAGGATACTTTGTGGGTGGAAACCGTGAACCTTTGGAAGTATAATTGCCCCATGAAGGAGGAGTCGGGCTGGCTGTAATTTCCATTTTCCTGCCAGGCATACTGACGGACTGACACTTGATTTTCCTCAATGCTAAATCCCTGAAATAAACTTTCCTAACTGTATTTCCTAGAACCTGTACTTTATTAGCTTGTAAAGTTAAGCAGGAAATAACCTTTCAGATGAAGGGTTAACTGACTTCTTCTGTGGCCGTTGTGTGGCAGTTCTGACTTGGCCAGATCTATATTGAAGATGGACTACATTTACTAGCCTGCTTTGGTTTGTATATTCTAATAACTGAGTCTTGAATTGCCATTGTTTCTCTCTCACTTTCTCAACAGGCAACCTGCAAATGTTCATTATGTCTCTGAAATGTATTGTGAAGCTACTTGTACTGATTATTTGTTATTAAATTTGATTTGAAATGCGATATCATGTTCTGTTCATTCAAAAGAGGCTTTAGATGAATGCTCTTCATGAGTTATCTTTACAGTGCTTGTCTCATTCATTTAGTTATATTTCTTGTCTCAAGACTTGTGTTACAGCATCTGAGAAAGGAGATGACATAAGTACATGTCTGGTAATTCCTTATTCCAGGTCCACATGAAGTAATTGCATCATGTCTCTAAGTATTTCAATCCCTGTTAGCGCAAAAAAAAGATCCATTGGAGGACCGAGATTGTGTTAACTAATATGATGATCTATGAGTAATGTGTTTCTTATTGGGTTTATTGAAAATGGGCCATGAGTAAAAAGGAAAGCTTGATTGTGATAAAATGATTTTAGTTTTTATGAGCTTTCTGCTGCACCACTATTATCAAATGGATTGTGCACTTTTGGAAAAGTGGGAGTGTGAAGACCTAGGGCCAGATGTACAAAACTTTTTTCAGCTTGCAACCGTCCAATTTCCATAATCAGGCTGTTTTTGACCTGAAAATACAATTTTTAAATGCACAAAACCCTATTTATGATTTGGTAAGCTATTACCGAATCGCAAATTGGGTTTGCGAGATGCTATTAAGAAGGGGCGTGCCACGAGGCATGTGTGAATGTTTTACCAACTCCATGAAGGAGGTGGTATCCATTTGGAACCCTTACCCTTTGTAAATGTGGGCACCAACATTTTTTAAGGGCCGGCAGTGGTCCCATGGAAACTTTTCTTTTTTCTTTTTTAAATGCATCCAATTTTCCTTTAAGGAAAAATTGCTGTATTTCAAAATAAAAAAACTGCTTTATTTCAAAAGCAGTCACAGGCATGGTGGTCTGCTGACCCCAGCAGGCTATCATCCCTGTGAGTGCTATTCCCAATGGGTTGCAAATTGTGACCTTCCTCATGAATATTTATGAAGCAGGTCCCTTGCGACCAACTGGGAGTCGCAAACAGTGTAAAACCCACTGTTGTACATAGCTGTTTACGATTTCCTAATAGCGAATCGCAAAAATGTGCTATTAGGAAATTGCAAACAGAAGTCTATGTACATCTGGCCGCTAGGGATTTGGACAGACTTTTGAGGTGCAAAATTGCTAGAGACTGGGCGACTTAGTTCCCTGGATCTGAAATTGGTACTAGCATCCTAATGGACACACTCACCCCTTACAAACCCCTTACAAACATGTGCCTATTGACTATAATATTGGAGAAAGATCATCAACATTCATAGGTGTCTGTTATCAACTGCACTGTGCACATTTTGAGAACCAGGAATGTGAAAATCTAATGGTTTGAACTCAAGTGTGTTAGCGGTTGCCAGAGACCCGTAGACTGGTGCCCTTGATCCGGAATCACCACCAATATCCTGGTACACACAACCTCACCCTACAAACATGCAATAGCTGTAAAATAAGCAATTTTCGGAAAGCTCAGCAACTGGGTGACTGTTGTCAACTGCACTGTGCTCTGTGGAAATACTGGAATGTAAAGAACTAGGGATTAAACTCTTGAATGTGTAATCGGTTGCCAGAGACCAGAAGGCTTTCTATGCTCGATTTGGAACTGGTGTCCTGGTCGACACAAGCCAGTGCTCACTGACTATAAATACAGCTTGCTGCTGATGCAGGGCATCACCATATACACACAGTGACAACTTAATGCTACAAGTATGTTAAATTGCACGTTATTGAATCAAGGTGTGGTAGGGTATGTTAAAAACAGTAAAGACAGTAACTAAGTTACAATCAATCCAGTATCACCTGTTCCAGAGTTTGAGTGATGAACTCATTAAAGGTTCTTGGAAGCTCTATTACATTAGAAATGGTCATTTGGAATATACATGGCGTGTCACATTTGTTAGCAAATCATACACCATAGTCTTCCATAATCAATTATAAAATGTTGCTATTTTATAAGACTTGATGGCTCATTTAGCTCTAGATTGGCTGTACTATGTTCTGCCAGGGGGGACATACTCCACTGCTCTGTTGAACAATCATCTATCTAGCTGAGATATCTGTGCGTGCAGAGGCATCGTTGGGCTTCTTAAGGCACTGAAGCTTTGTTGCATGGACACCATGTTCAGCGCGAGCCTTTTGCTTTTCAAAACAGACTTACAAAGGAGGAGGTAGTTTTCACCCCACATGAAGGGACAATTTATTTATTTTACTATTAAAGCTACCAGGCCTTTCCTTGTTGTTTAAAATGGAAAAAAGAAAAAGTATACTAGAATGTCTGCTGTATGCAAGGCTGAATTTTTGAAAAAAAAAAAAAATTCTTTTTTTTATTAGAACCAGCATTTAGCAGAGGATAATACACATTCAGTGAAATACAATACATTCACTATTTACATTTAAATTCAGAAAAATTCAGAAAGATTCATACAAAAAAAAACATTAACAGAAAGTACAAATAGGGCTTCCAGTTTAATTTACCCAATTCCACTAGTACAAAGACCTTCTTTCCAGATTGATATAGGGTGCCATAGTTCTTTGCCACAGAGTTTTGTTTTGATTCCCCTAGTCGCATATATTGCCAATTCAAAATTAAAAACTGCAAGAAAGCGGGCTAGCCACATTTGGAAACACAACAGGTGATGGACCGAATGTGGATCAATGTCACACACTCACCCCAGTCCGAAGATCTGGGCCCAAATTCATCGTTTTTTTGCACTCCACACCACCCCGGGTTAGACAATGGCGATATGCAAATCAGCTCTGACCCTGTGCCCCATGGGAACAGTCCAGTTCGAACTACAAAAGCCATGTCCTTCCCAGAACGGAATCAAGCATCCGAGGACCGGACCGGTTTCGAGGTAACACCTCTCATCAGCCCGGCTAGCTTGACTCCAGTGGTGTGGAGTGCCTGGGACCCACGTCTGGGCATCCCCAGCACACTTAGGGCGGAATTTGCAAACACAACAGGTGATGGACCGAATGTGGATCAATGTCACACACTCACCCCAGTCCGAAGATCTGGGCCCAAATCCATTGTTTTTTTGCACTCCACACCACCCTGGGTTAGACAATGGCGATATGCAAATCAGCTCTGACCCTGTGCCCCATGGGAACATCCAGTCCAAACTACAAAAGCCATGTCCTTCCCAGAACGGAATCAAGCATCCGAGGACCGGACCGGTTTCGAAGTAACACCTCTCATCAGCCCGGCTAGCTTGACTCCATTGGTGTGGAGTGCCTGGGACCCACGTCTGGGCATCCCCAATTGCCGCCATAAGTGCGCTGGGGATGCTCAGACGTGGGTCCCAGGCACTCCACACCACTGGAGTCAAGCTAGCCGGGCTGATGAGAGGTGTCACCTCGAAACCGGTCCGGTCCTCGGATGCTTGATTCTGTTCTGGGAAGGACATGGCTTTTGTAGTTCGGACTGGACTGTTCCCATGGGGCACAGGGTCAGAGCTGAATTGCATATAGCCATTGTCTAACCCAGGGTGGTGTGGAGTGCAAACAAACGATGGATTTGGGCCCAGATCTTTGGACTGGGGTGAATGTGTGACATTGATCCACATTCTGTCCATCACCTGTTTTGTTTGCAATTGCCGCCATAAGTGCGCTGGGGATGCTCAGACGTGGGTCCCAGGCACTCCACACCACTGGAGTCAAGCTAGCCGGGCTGATGAGAGGTGTTACCTCGAAACCGGTCCGGTCCTCGGATGCTTGATTCTGTTCTGGGAAGGACATGGCTTTTGTAGTTCGGACTGGACTGTTCCCATGGGGCACAGGGTCAGAGCTGATTTGCATATCGCCATTGTCTAACCCAGGGTGGTGTGGAGTGCAAAAACACGATGGATTTGGGCCCAGATCTTTGGACTGGGGTGAATGTGTGACATTGATCCACATTCTGTCCATCACCTGTTTTGTTTGCAATTGCCGCCATAAGTGCGCTGGGGATGCTCAGACGTGGGTCCCCGGCACTCCACACCACTGGAGTCAAGCTAGCCGGGCTGATGAGAGGTGTTACCTCGAAACCGGTCCGGTCCTCGGATGCTTGATTCCGTTCTGGGAAGGACATGGCTTTTGTAGTTCGGACTGGACTGTTCCCATGGGGCACAGGGTCAGAGCTGATTTGCATATTGCCATTGTCTAACCCAGGGTGGTGTGGAGTGCAAAAAAATGATGGATTTGGGCCCAGATCTTTGGACTGGGGTGAATGTGTGACATTGATCCACATTCTGTCCATCACCTGTTTTGTTTGCAATTGCCGCCATAAGTGCGCTGGGGATGCTCAGACGTGGGTCCCAGGCACTCCACACCACTGTAGTCAAGCTAGCCGGGCTGATGAGAGGTGTTACCTCGAAACCGGTCCGGTCCTCGGATGCTTGATTTTGTTCTGGGAAGGACATGGCTTTTGTAGTTCGGACTGGACTGTTCCCATGGGGCACAGGGTCAGAGCTGATTTGCATATCGCCATTGTCTAACCCAGGGTGGTGTGGAGTGCAAAAAAACGATGGATTTGGGCCCAGATCTTTGGACTGGGGTGAATGTGTGACATTGATCCACATTCTGTCCATCACCTGTTTTGTTTGCAATTGCCGCCATAAGTGCGCTGGGGATGCTCAGACGTGGGTCCCAGGCACTCCACACCACTGGAGTCAAGCTAGCCGGGCTGATGAGAGGTGTTACCTATCCTGGTTTTTGCGGGGTAGCATGTTTCTATTAGGTCGTTCTTCTGAAGATTAATTAGATCTTTTTTAGCTTTTAATTTTGCATGCAGTTGAGCAAATTTGAGAAAGTCCCCTTCGGGGAGACCAAATTTTGTTTTGACATCTTGAAATGTAGTCTGTGGACCATTTATCCGAACCTCATTAATTGTTCTTATGCCCAGGCTATACCACTTCTTGGCTGTATGTTCAAAATCAAGATCAGAGGTAATAGTCGAATGAAATAAGGGCGTATATCGGTTGAGTTTGCCAATCTGAAAATGTTTAAGTATCTGATTCCAAATCAGCCAGGCACTTTTAATGATCTCACCCTTGATTTGCTTATAATGGGCATTTTCAGTTTTTCTTAATAACATGCCATCAGCTTCATGCCCAAGCGTTAGTTCATAAATTGTGGGAATAGTGGTGTGAATAATGTCCATGGCAAGGGGTGTTTCTAGCATCATTGGTTTTAGGTGTTTTAAAAAGGCTGCCCAATGGTACAAAATAATATTCGGTGCAGTAAGCCCACCTCTGTTGAGCGGAGTGGATAAATAAGGTAAAGATCCTCTGATCTTCCCGTGTTGCCACACAAATTTAGAGGTGAGTTTATTAATTGAATTAATTATCTTAGAATCTATAATTAAAGGGATAGAGCGAAAGAGGTAAAGACATTTCGGTAGTACATTCATCTTTAAATAATTCACTCTGCCTATAATGGAAAGATGTAATCCATTTACCCTATCCAAGTCGTTCTTAATTTTATTTATTAGTGGGTCAAAGTTGTTTTTAGCTAACGTTTTTATGTCGGCGGAAAGAATCACCCCAAGATATGTCGCAGTTTTTGCTCTTCTTGTATCTGAGCATATAGTATTGTCTGTGCACAGTACAATGGTCTTTCCCCTATTCAAAGAATAACCCGAATATTTACCATATTGGAGAGAGTACAGTTCGATTTTATATAGCGCTTCGACTGGGTGAGATGTTAATACCGCGATGTCATCAGCATAAGCTAGAACTTTGGTTTCATAATGGTTATATAAAATCGGCTTTATATTATTATTTTCTATTAGTTTTAAGATGAGGGGATTAATATAAAGGGCGAAAAGTAAAGGAGAGCAAGGACAACCTTGTCTTGTGCCGCTTGTTATATTGATGAAGCTTGATTCCAATCCTAAAATTGAGACTTTTGCTTTGGGTTGATGATACATAGATATTAAAGATTTAAGAAATTTGGCGCCGAGATTAAGACGTGCCATGGCAACCCACAAAAAAGCTCCATGAGACACGATCAAAGGCTTTCTCAGCATCAAGCAGGATCATAGACATCTGGTCCCCCGTGACCGACATGGCATTGAATAAAGAGATAGTACGGCGAATATGATCAGTTGTCCCCTTGCCCGGAACAAAGCCATGCTGCCACGGAGAAACCAGATGTCCAATGACCCTGCTGAGTCTGAGAGCCATCACTTTGGCATATAATTTGGAGTCCGCATTTATCAATGAGATGGGTCGATAAGAAGTCAACTGTTCGGGTGATTTTCCCTTTTTAGGAAACACTATAATGCTAGCCTCATCCCAAGAAGGTGGAGGAATGCCATTATACTGTACACCAAGAAATAAATCCAATAATAGGGGGCTTAATAGGGAGCTAAGAATCTTATAAATCTCGATTGGCAATTTATCCGGGCCTGCTGCTTTGCCTGAAGATAAAAGTGATAAAGCTTCTACAACTTCATCAATTGTAATCTCAGCTTCAAGTACTTCTCTCATCCCATCATCCAACAAGTTAGTAGCTGCCGTATCGTTAAGAAAACCAGCCAAAAACGTGTCAATATCTTTTTCAGAATTATTCCCTTCCTCAGTGTATAGATTTTGATAGTACTGTTGGAATTGAGTAATAATATCTGTAGACTGAACGTAAGTGCGTCCACCCTCTACAATACAGGTGATATTATTATACACATTTTTTTGACGTGTGCGCAGAGCCAGTTGTTTACCTATTTTTTCGCCCGTCTCGTGGATCTTCTTTCTAAAAGTTCTGTAAGTTTGAGCAGCTTTTTGACTTAATTCAGTATTAAGCTCAGCTTTCAAAACCGCCACCCGAAGCCATTGATTATTGGATTCTTTATTCTGTTCTATTAAACAAGTATGCTCTGTTTCGGCTTTTGTTAAGTCCTTTAGCTTTATTTCATAAAGTTTTCTAGCTTTGATTCGAGCTGCATATTGAAAACTAGAGATCTCGCCTCTTAGAGCAGATTTATATGAATCCCATACTATATTTCTGGAGGCACTAAAGCGATTTATGTTGAAAAACTCCTCAGTCCATTTTTTAATATGTAAAATAAATTCAGTATTGGAAAGTAGTTTCCGATCAAACGACCAGGATCTAAATTGAATAGTAAGAGGATTAAAAGTAATTGCACAAATTAATGCATTATGGTCTGAAATTATTCTTGGAATTTTTTTTATAGTTGAGAGTGGAAGAAGGTCTACAGTTGCAAATATATAATCAATTCGAACCTGCTTTTGATGGGGATAAGAGAAGTAGGTAGAGCCTTGATCATATGGATTATTATGTAGCCAGATATCTATTAATCCAAGATTGCTGATAAGTCTGCTGAGAGTTTTATAAACTCTGGGTTTGCGTCCTTGGTATTTTGTTTTTGAGGGGACATTAGACACCGGTGGTATTATTGAGATATTAAAATCTCCACATAAGATTAGCGGGCCCTGCCATGTCGGCAATTCGGTCTCTAGTTCTTCAAAAATTGTGGGATCGTCTAAATTTGAGCCATAGACTGTACAGATGTTTATACCACAGGCCAGTTTTGAAATAGCCCATCTGCCATGGGGATCTGATAAATGTCGTACACTTAGACCCAGATTTTTTTTTCCAAGTATTGCGACCCCCCTTATATTTGAGGTCTGTGTGGAAACAGCCAATAAATTATACCCATTAATATTTAACCACGATTTTTTATCCCATGGCAGATGCGTTTCTTGAAGACAAAGTATGTCTACCGGATTTAATTTAAGCAATTCAGCCATTCGTCTTCGTTTATCTCCTGTTAACAAACCTCCAACATTCCAGGTCTGAACATTTAACCTACCCATTATTGATTGAAAATGATTGTCGCAGTGCCTCATGCAAATAATATTCTAGTTCTGTTACTGTACTGTCTGATCTATTTTTTCCTATTTCCTCTGCAAAAAAAGCTGGTTAATTTTTTTCTTTTTTAGTTTCCACCTCCCTAGGTGACCCACCCAAGCCCCCCCTTACCAACCCAACCCCCCTCCCCCTTGAACCCCCTCCCAATTCAGTGGGCAAACAGACTCAACCAGAGTCTGAGTGATGTGATTACAGCAATGTGTCTGAACAACCGCTTCAAGAGAAAAAACATTAGATAAGAAGGAATAGAAATAGAAGAGAGAAAGTAAGGAGTAAGAAAGACGGATTAATAAAGGGAAGGTCAAAAAGTAAAGAGAACCTTTAGTCAATATCAATGCAATATAGTGTATAAAGCTTGAAATACTCCCAAAATAATGCTAAAATACATAATAGCAAATATGACGTGTCACTTAAACGTGTATTAGAGCGTAAAGCTATTAATTCAACAAAACAGTTTTTCAGTTTCATTCACATTCTGATAAGCATATTACGAAATCTGATCTAAGTACGCTTTTGCTTTGATCTCTGAAATGAAAAATTTAGTAAGACCGCCATGTACAATTTTTAACTTTGCGGGGTTATTAAGATATGCTTGGGCACCTTTGTCTTGAAACGGTTTAATCAAAGATCTCAGTTGCCAACGTCTTTCCACCGTTACATGGCGGAAATCTGGTCTTGAAAAATACGCAAAATCATTATATTGTACCTTGTGATCTGGCCTAGCTTTCTCAGCTACAACCTGTCTCACTAAGAAATTACCAAAATAAACCAAAATGGCTCTAGGGTATATGCCAGGTTTTGCTGGAATATTAAATGGCATCCGGTGAGCTCGTTGAACCTCTATATTCAAGTTCCAGTCTTTGAGTGCAGGGATAGAATCTTCTAATAGTTTAACCACAAATGCTCTGGTATCACCCCCTTCGAGTTTCTCTGGGACACCTAAAATGCAGAGGTTGTTCCGACGCTGTTGGTTTTCAAATTCCTCTAGCTTCCATTTGATGTCAACTAATTTGGCGTCTTGAAGCTTGACACGTTCAGCATTCAACGTGGTTTCTTTTTCATTGGACATAACCCTAGCTTCCATCTCGGTCACTCTTTCACCTATTAGGTTACAGGATTTGGAAAGTTTTCTGACTACTCCTTGCATTTTTCGGAGTGCAGCTCTTGATTTTGTACTGTCTTGTGGAGCCTCTTCTCTGTGAGCCGTTATGGCTTGTAAAATGTCTGTATATCCTTAGCGCCCTTTTCCTGTATTCTGGTAGTAGTTTTAGATTTGGCTCTAATCGTATTAATATTAGAATCTTGCTCATCAGTACTTTCATCATACGAGCTAAACTGTAGTTCAGAATCTTCAAGACCCTCCAGTGAGTCAGTATCGTCTGACCACTCCGCCGGTACATTTAAACCATTTTCATCAGAGAATGAATAAAACTCACTAGATTCCTTCTCCTTCTCCTCAAAAACCTGATTCTTTAATATGCCTTCCCCTTCCGTTGTTTGAGTCAATATACGGTCCCCCTCTAACATATCTGAATCCTCGGAGGCAACTGTTTGTTGTATAGGGGGTGTAGCTGTATTTAGGAGCTTGGTTAGAGTAGTTGTGAGTCTATTAGGGGTCACCTGGCTAGATTGAGCCGTGCCTGGTGAGGGTGAGGTTTAGTCTAGTTGCACCCCCAAAATATTTCCCCCTATTCCAGAAAAAGACATAGTTTGACGTGCAGGCTCTGATGCATGGCTTGCGCTAGTCGGGACCTCAGAAATACATAGGGCAGGGGTGTTACTTACAGTTTCGATGTTTACAGTAGAATGTTGCAGCTCAGGAGTAAGGCAAGTTTCTGTAGTTGGCTGACCTGACTCAACATCAGTGTTATTGGTGATAACAGGAGGCAGAGTGGGGGTCCCATTCTCTGAGATTTGTTTATTGGAGCAGCTGGGAAGTCCCTTCTTGAGAAATAAATCGAGAACTGTGTTCCCAGTTGAATTTAGTTTCCTGCGAGCAGCATGGAGCTCCTGTCTTGCTGTAGAATCCAATAGTGCCTGTTGGCTTCTTGTCTTAGTCTTATCCATTTTAGATAGTAAGCGTGATCTTCTGTCAGGTTCCTCTAGCTGTTCATGCTGCTCATGTTGTTGTTGCTCAGCCTCTTTACGTAAAATCCTGGCAGCCTTGACTACCCTTGCTCTTGTTGCTGCAGCTGACGCAGAGGACTTTGCTGGCATTTTTTTTAATGAGCGGGGATCAATAGTAATTAGTTCCTTCTCGCTCTGTACTTTAGTAAATTGCGCTGAAAAAGGCCCTCCAAGTTCAGCCTTTTCCAATCTGGTACCGCCGTGTGTAGCAGGGCTTGATGCAACAATGTTACCGCAGTAACTGACACACTGTTGCCGCTCCGTAGTCAAGCTCGATCTCTGAGCCGGAGCCCCGCCCTGCTGCTCCGCGCTCGAAGAACACAGAACAGCTGCGACAGGGAAAGCCAGAGAGATTGATAGCGGTACTGCTGCAAAGCCGAGTGAAGCCTCCGGTGGTAAAGGATGACCGTAAATCTCAAAAGTAAGCATGCGTTTTTACTTTCCCCCTCTCAATTCAGAAGGATTTTCATTGATGAGTTGGTCATGGTTTCCATTAATGGAGCGAATTGAGGCTTGCACAAGCAGAAACATGGCAGTTTGAAGGCCTCTGCGTGGATCATCAACTTTGGTCTCAACTAATATAATCAGCCTTATTTAAAGCTATATATGGCAAAAGAAAGTGATATTGTGATGCTAATCCAGCTCAATGAAAAAACAAATCATTTTGATGATTTAATTGTTAAAATCTTTATTTTAATCTGATATATATTAAGGTCTGACAGGGGCTGTCCCATCTGAATTCTCATCTGCTTAGTTTGTCTAGTATTTAATCTCTGGCATACGCAATAGTTGGAGAAAAAGATGTTACCTAGCAGATAGTTATAGACTTTGAAACTGGTTCAATTCCTGGCCTCTCCTTAACACCCTGTGGATCACTGATATAATACTGATATCACTGATATAATATTGATGCATACAATATTGAAACACAAAAATATCGGAAATTAAATGTAGATAACAAAAATATTGACATTCTGTTCTTATCTAATAAAACCACAAATATTGAGAACACAAATATCGTTGTTAAAAAGATCTATTTTTACCTATATCAAAAACAAAAATATTGTGACCTTTAAATAAACATATGATAAGCCAAAAATATTGATTCATACAATATTGACTACAATATTATCACCAAAATAATGAAATAATCATAAATATTAAAAGAAATACTTTTTACATAAAACAATCACTTATTAGAAACCTAAAACATTGCATACACATATTTAAATTAAATGAAAATATATAACATCAACAAAATATTTACCATGCACCCTTTAAATTATATCATTAAAATATTAACAAAACAGCCCACAAAATAAATTAGCAATAACTACAAACATTTAAATCCAACCTTATTATTTAAATACAAATAAATAAATATACACACACACACACACATACACATATATATATATATATATATATATATATATATATATATATATATATATATATATATACACATTTAAATTCAAAACTATCAATCAATATATCATATATCAAAAATAAAACCTTAATTGGCATTTACCATAAAAGGACTCAACTGATAAAGAAAATCCAAACTAAAACTAAATCAACCAATGACATTAAACTATACCCAACTTTAACCAAGAAAATCAAACAATTACATCAGCAATATAAAAGGCACTATAATTTATTCAGCCAAATGCTTCAAAATGACAAAGGCTGCAAGACGAGGAAACTCTGCCGGATTGTCCCACCAGACCATTAAAGAAGAAATATACATCCAAACAACTACCTAACCACGTAATTAAACTTATATTTAAACAAAAATGTAAATGTTATCAAACTTAAAAATGTAAAATAGCAAATAAATATTAAAACAGTCTCCAACTTCTACCTTTTCACTTAGACTTTCTAAAAATAATCTTTGTGAAAAACAATAAACTTCCAGCACATACAACTATCCCAATCCAGAAAAATAATACAAAGAAGTTAGTATATATATATATATATATATACATTAATAAAAAAAAACTAAAAACTCAACCAAATAGCAAGCAAAAATAAACCTAATGGCCTTAAACTCTAGAAACTGCCAGCAAAATAACTTTTAAAATAAAACTTACGTTGCAATAATTAAAATAAATATACAATGCCATTAATATATCTTCATTATTATGAAATTAAAGTGTATGAAACATACTAAAGAGCAAACGTAATTTCAAAATTAACTTAAAATAGAATTAAAAGTATACATTTTTCAAAAATCTCCCCAACCTTATCTCCTAAAAAGCCAATATCCTGCTACTAAAAAAGAGTCAATTATTTATATACATTTATGCAGCAAAAAATACTAATTTCAACAATTTCATTACTAAAAATGTATAGTACTAAAACACTAATAAATAGAAATAATAAGTGTATAAATCAAAGACAATTCAGTAAATTATATACTAATTAACACTTAGGAATGATATTACATACACTTTAATACATATAATGATTTTTTCTATTTTCGAAGCTTATTACAACAATATTTAAAACAACAAATAAAAAGAAGGGCCTAGTTTACAAAGATTTTGCGTCAGGCACTGCTGCAATTCTTTTTGCGACACTGCCCTACACCAATTCAAAACAGCAAGAATGCACTGTATTTACAAAAAAAAGTGAATTTCTGTCCTTTTCAGCCAGTGCCAACGCACAATTTGGTGCCTAGTGCCAATGCAGGCCTCCGTGCACCATGGTGCAAAACCGTCTGCTTTGTTGACAGAATTGTTTTTTGGAGAAAGGGACAACTTCCTGCACAAAAAGGATCCATGGCGGGATTTTCCTCTTTCTATGCATGCTTCAGAATGCAGCACACATGGAAAGAGGAAAAAACTAGGAGAAATAAATATATTTCTTCTTGTAGGCCTCCCCTGGGGAGGCGTACAGTTTTGTCACATTCCCAAGTTTATAGATCCTTGTAAATCTTGGAATGTGTCAAAAATCATGGGCGTTGCTTGGGAAAACCCCCTGCAACACCAAAGGAACGCTGACAATACACTGTAAGGCAACACAGCGACTTACGCTGCATTGCCTTACCCCATATCTACCCCTTCCACAATCAGCACACTGCCTTTTCCAGGCTCTAGGCAGATCTACGATAAATACCTGTTACCTAGCAACCCTGACATATACGTGCCAGGCATGTATGCGGCTTCTGAGTATTTAAGACTGACACCTGACACCAATCCGGTGTTAGCTGTCAGAAGGAGCATTGCAACCATTTTAATGCTCCAAGCATAGTGTACAGGCTCATATATATGATACCTTCAGAGGTTACATTCGCACTTAGTGGATCACTTTCTTAGTGTAATCGCACATTGCCCTCCAGGATAGGTTCCACTGACCTGATAACAATTTTTTGTTGCAGCTATAGGTTACTAATCAACCTTGGCAGACCCTTTACGGATATCTTTGTGACCCTTGACCATAGTTTACTGTGAAACTTTGGATTACTGACAACAATTATTTGTGCTAACCGTGAGTAAGTGTTGGCCTATTTCTACTCCTCGTATCGGCTAGCCTGAACATTGTACCCTAACGGATTCCTTATGTCTCCTCGCTTCCCTTTCTGTAGGAGCCTGTCAGCCGACTTCTTCGCATTCCAGTCTGAAGTTTTCTCACTGCCACAGGTAATTCTTATTCCAAATTAGTTGTCTTTTGGATACATTTCCCCTGAGACACACCTCACTAATCGCCTATCATTGTCCTCAGGTGCCTTTCCCCTCCCCCTGGTCCTGATGAAGACCTCACTTCCAAGACGTCAAGTCTGCTGGCTCCCATAGGGGTCGAAACGTCGACTTTTCTCCTTTTGTTTGTGTCAAACTTCAGTGACAGAGAATTTACATCTGCATTCTTTTCTGTTATGATTTTGAATTGCTTTGTGTTTGCCAGACAACTGGCAGGAAAGGTCTTCACCACTGATTGTTGATGTATATATGCACTACCTTCCCTTTGCACTTTGAAACTGGTTCAATTCCTGGCCTCTCCTTAACATCCTGTGGATCACTGATATAATACTGATATCACTGATATAATATTGATGCATACAATATTGAAACACAAAAATATCGGAAATTAAATGTAGATAACAAAAATATTGACATTCTGTTCTTATCTAGTAAAACCACAAATATTGAGAACACAAATATCGTTGTTAAAAAGATCGATTTTTACCTATATCAAAAACAAAAATATTGTGACCTTTAAATAAACATATGATATGCCAAAAATATTGATTCATACAATATTGAATACAATATTATCGCCAAAATAATGAAATAATCATAAATATTAAAAGAAATACTTTTTACATAAAACAATCACTTAATAGAAACCTAAAACATTTCATACACATATTTAAATTAAATGAAAATATATAACATCAACAAAATATTTACCATGCACCCCTTTAAATTATATCATTAAAATATTAACAAAACAGCCCACAAAATAAATTAGCAATAACTACAAACATTTAAATCCAACCTTATTATTTAAATACAAATAAATAAATATACACACACACACACACACACACACATATATATATATCAGAAGGGATGTATTTAATTTCTTTAGACATTGAATCTTTGTACACTAGTATAGACCACCAGGCAGGATTATCAGCTGTTAAGTTCTTTTTGGACCAAAGACCGTGCGAATTTTACCAGCACAATAAGGCTATAGTAAGCATGATGCAGTGGTGTCTCCACAACAACTTCTTTCTTTTTGGAAAGGAGTTGTTTAAACAACTAAGGGGTGTGGCCATGGGAGCTTGCTTCTCCCCCAGCTATGCGTGCTTGCACGTTGGCTGGTGGGAGGAGCAGGTGCTCAAAAAAGACTATTCTGCCATATACGAGGAAAACATCATACACTATTACAGGTTCATCGATGACATTTTCATCGTGTGGAGGGGTAGTAAAGACAAGGCGGTGGAATTCATCAATAACATTAATAAGAATAATTTGAATCTCCACTTTACCCACCACATAGACAGTTCCAATTTGGAATTTCTTGATGTTAAGCTGTATATAGCCAATGGTAGAATAGAAAGTACATTATTTAGAAAGCCCACGGCTGGTAACGTCACACTCCATGCCACAAGTGCCCATCCCAGGCACTTGATAGCCAGTATCCCCTACGGGGAACTGCTACGCTTAAAACGGATATGCAGCACGGAAGCTGAATTTAATATCTGTGCAGCAGAATCCATGCGTCGCATGAAGGCTAGGGGCTATTCTGATAAAATTGTGACATCTGCCTTAGCTAAGACAACGGCTAGATCCAGAGCCAGCCTGTTACCTGATCCCGTCGGAGAAGAATCTGCCCCACTAGACCAAGCTGTTCCATTGAGAACATCTGGGGCAGTTGAAAAGGTCCATTGTCCAAGACTGATCACAGCCTTCAGTGAGAACGAGCGCAAAATTAGATCGATCATTAACAAGAACTGGAGAATAGTCCTCACTGATCCAGTTCTGAAAATGAGCTTGCCTTCCAGCCCTATTATAACATTCAGTAGAGGAAGAAACATGGGAGCTGAATTAGATCTTACTAGTCCTGAGATTAGAACTAGCCCCAATTGGTTAAAACCCAAAGATGGTTTTTTCAAATGCTCCTCGTGCCGGGCGTGCAAGTTTGGGATTAGCACTACAGAATACAACACCCCATTCAGCCCTATACCACACAAGATAATAGGTAACTATAACTGCAAAACTGAGTTCGCAGTATATGTCCTCACTTGTACCTGTGGGCTAAATTACATCGGGAGCACGAAGCTACAGGTACATGAGAGAAATCTCCAACATCTCCGTGCCATCCTACACAGTGATCATAATTATCCGGTGGCACGCCACTTCAAGCAAGTTCATAATAACAACTTAACTTGTTTGAAATATTATGTGGTATCAGCAGTCCCCAAACCACGGAGAGGGGGTAACAGAGAAGCCTTGCTAAGGAGATTAGAGACTAAATTTATCCTAAACTTCGATAGCAAGTGCCCTAACGGTCTGAATAACACCGAAGACATGTACACGTGCCTGTAATTCAGTATTCTGTATGCAGCCCTATATGAAAAAAGATACATACTGTACATCATTTGAATTTGAATTTGAATTTGTTTCTTGTTTAAATCGTGATAATATTATCCGATTTATTGAATGTGTTCAGATAGTCATATTCGTGACCAAAATAGAGACGTAAATTGTCCTTGGATATATGAATTATGACGTTCAGTTATTATTCACCTCACTTTTTGTCACTATGGTAGAGATACTATATCATGTCTCGTACTAGTCGAGGTTAGGTTGAAAGATGCAATTGTATCTTTCCACTATTTTTAATACATTTAACACGTAACTTATTATTTACACTGGGTATCTGTGTTTTGTAGAGAAATCTAGAAAGCAGCTTCTTTATGCACTTATTTTTTTGTATATCCCCCCCTGTTTTTCACTGAAGTCACAATTCGGAGTATAACAATATGCATTTATGCAGTTGAAATTGTATCGTTGCACTTTATCAAGTGTTTTTGGATTTAACCAGGAATGTTGGCGGAATGCTAAAAATGCAATATGTGTTTTTGAAATTATTTAATTATAGTTTCATTTTGACCTGCTTTAACGCCTTGATATTGCAAATGAATTTTCCTATGTAAATACCGATATATTTGGAATTACAGTGTCAAAGTTTTGCAGAAATGAATTACGCTTTGATGGGACAGCCTAATTACATTGATGAATTGTAAATCATGCAGTCTTTCTGCTATGTCCATTGTTTTGTTCTCTGAACATGTGACCCCGGTGGGAAGGGCATTTTATTTAAAATGGCTCCAATCATACACAGCCTTTATGTGAAAAAGGGCGCCTGAGCCCGAAACGCGTCATCTGTCGACTGCTGTTTGGTAACATTAAACATCTTGCCTGAATCCAGAAGTGGTTTGTGTCTCTTTCTTCGCCGCCGGGGCTCTCTGGTGGAAGTGGAAGGAGTAACCTGTTCGTCATATATATATATATATATATATATATATATATATATATAAATTCAAAACTATCAATCAATATTGTTGCGTTCTAATCTAGGACCCTGATCGATACTGTGACCGTATGCCTCTATACGGCTATAATCCCCTTGTACCCCTATATTGGCATAACCGATCAAATGCAATGTTCAGAAACTCGTCTCTGGCCTCACACGAACAGAGCCACATTTCAGAATCGCTTCCTCTGCCACTTCCTTTGCAGCTAATTAGTGCAATGACATAGCAGAAGTTACTATCTAAGATTCCTAGATTAACACTCCGAGTTCTTCAACAAGATAAAAACTCAGCAACCTGGGAAAGCCCCGCTTGCTATGTTTTGATTAGTAATAGAACTCTAATGAGCACTGATAGACGATCACTTCCTAGTGACATCTTTATTGACGTCTTATGCCCAAAAACTTACGTCAAACAAGGCACCTTTCAGGTATAAATATTACCAATATTGCCTTAAGCAAACGCTGATGTTGCTGCTGTTTCACTGAAGCTGAAGCTGCTATTTCACTGAAGCTGAAGCTGCTGTTATGCTGATGATACCATAGCTGCTATCGCTACTGCTATCGGTGCTAACGAGCGAACAATGGTGTGGTGAACTTAGGAGCTGAACAGCCGTCCCCTGCAAGAGCCCAGCAGATGCAAGCTGCCCACGGACGCTGCCCCTCCTCCTCCTCGACGCGCTGAGAGAGAGGCTGTCTTTTCTCCTGCAGAGAAATCCAGCTCTGGCGTTTCCAGTCTACTCTTGCGAGTGACTGGGATATCGAGTTCCCTGAAGGAGATACCAGACCTCCATCATTCTATTCCAGAGGTATGGTGTTGACTAAACCCTTAGAGAGAATTCTTGAAGCAAACCTTGGCAAAACCAACTTAACTTAAAGCTACTTACTTACTCCCCTCCCAAGTATTAGGCTTAGGTCAGGTACACTGGGGTAGGCGTAGTTAGAAGCACCAGTTGAGTATTTTAGCCTAATGTATATATGAATGTATATATGTTTTATTCATTTTAAACCATTATATGGGTAAGAAACCATATCAATGCTTTTACAGTATTATTTCGCAATACTCATCTTACTGTACGTACTTTTTATAATAACAAGTCTTGCAATTGTGGCAATTCATTTCTCTTGTACGAGAAGAAAGACTGTTCAATAAATGTTACCCTTTATTGAAAACGCCCGTCTCTCTATTCTCTACATATTGTGAAAGTAATCTGCACAACAACTGACTGAGTAAAATAACTGTCTATTGTTTCACACGACCCTAGAGATTGACTCTTATCTGAGGAGCAAAGTTGTCATGTTGCACAGTTGTTGGAAAACTGAATCCCTTCTTGTCCTTACCAGGGAAGCTGATCACTTCCTATTCAGTCAAGAAAGTTTCCAGTGACCTCTGAGCTAGTTGGTAACAAACCCAATTAAGTTTAGCATAGTCAGTGGAGGCCTGGAAGATCCGCACTTCTACGTCGATACTACTGTTTATGTTATTCCAATGCGCAGGGCCTATTGGGAAAATAGGAACTACACTACATGGCGCCCAAACGTTTAGTAAGGCGATAAACTAACGCAAGACGTTAGAGTAACTCAGTCGTGCATTTTTCACACAGACCCCTTTCTCCTGTAAATACTCCAATAGACGTCTGGAGTGGGTGAAAGGTTAAAATCCCCCCGACCTTAGTAGGAAGAGATTCCTATGTAAAGCTCTGGTTTATTCAACGTTGAAGGATACAGTGTTCCAAAATATTGTGCACCTAATCTTTGTCTCCTTGGAGACCTACTCTGCAAAACCTGCATTTATAAAATGTCAGAAGAAAACAACGGAACCACTGGGGGTGCAGTAAATGCGACTCAGGAGGGTCCCGACGGTAGTACTGAGCCGGGTGCGATAATCATCCCGGCACATTTAAGAAAATCTATAACGTTAAAACTTATAGAAAATGGACTGACCACACAAGGTGGCACAGTCGTCTTCGTGATAGAGGCACACGAATATCGGCAGACAGAGGTATTCTATTCATGGATAAAATTTCCAGCGGCAAACGCCACAACACAGGAGTTCCATTACTATGTAGTAGGAGTTCCACCGAATGAATACGCTCCTTTCGAGGAGATTGAAATCCCATTAAAATACCAAGAACATTTACTTTGGTTTAAAGGCGCCCTAAAACAAAATGATCATATTACCAGGCTCGGTCCACTAGGTAGACCAGGAGCAACGTGACCGGTTCTAGCCAGCTACACACCACATCCGGACATTGCAAAAATGTCACGTGAAGAACTCTTAGTTAACATAAGAGAATTAACAAAAGCATATAGAGAGTTAGTAAAATTATTTATTAAAAATAATTCAAACACTCCTAAAAAGAGCTGGGATGGAAATAAACAATCCACTCCCAAGGAAAAAGTTTTCCAGTCCAGAGGAAGGTCTCCTCGACGGAGGGAAAGAACTCCGACTCGAGAACACCAGTCTCCCCAAAGGGAGCCCTCTGAGAAAAGATGCAACCTTAGAAACAGGGATAATTTGAAAAAACCTGATAGATATCAAAGTATTGATACACGTCCCTCTCGATCTTTTTCGCAGAAATCGGAAAGAAGAGGACGGTCAGACCCAGGAGAGCAAACCAAGTCCAAATACAAGGAACCTGCTCAGAGTAAAAAATCTCAATTTCCAAAAAAGAAGGTAGCCAGTATTAGAGTAATCAACCATGCCGAGAATACTGAGGACACAGTTGAAAAAACGGGGAGTGGGCACAGACAATGTTAGACAGTGCAGCAGAAATCACTATAGCCCGCAAGATCTTGATGAGTCATCTGGAGACAGTGGACACGAATGAATACATTCAGGTTGAAACTGCCGACACCAGACTTAGCGAGCCCCATAAGATATACGAAATAACATTGTGTATAAAGGGTGATAAGACTAGGCAAATAAGGGGTCTATTTTGGGAAAAACTCTCAAAAGGCTTTGATATTCTGTTATCTGAAAAAGATTGGCCCCCAGAGTTTGTCAGGGAGTGCCCTCGTGGCGAAGAAATGATTATGCCTGCCTTCTCGAATCACATTCCGATTCACAAAAAATATACTTATGCAAGGAAATGGGCAGTAGCCCAGGCACCGGCATTATATAAAAATTATGTAGGATGGTATGAGGACTCTCCTCCTCACAAAATCCAGTTAAAAAGTGAACCAACTGCACAAAGGCAGTATCCCATTAAGCAAGAAGCTAAAAAATAAGTCAGGGAGATCTTAGATCAACTTGAATACCAGGGGGTGATTGAAACATGCACCTCTCAAATGAACAATCCTTTGTTTCCTGTCTCCAAGCCAGACAATTCATATTGTCTAGTTTTGGACTACAGACACCTTAATGCATGTTGCAAAACATTTGCAGTACAAAATTCGCATAGTGCTGCACTAATGAACAACATAGTTAGGAAAAAATATAAAACGACATTAGACATATCGAATGGTTTCTTTTGTCAAAACATTGCACCAGAAAGCAGGTATTTGACCGCTTTCTCCGTAATGGGGTCTCAGAAAAATTTCTGTAGGCTCCCACAGGGGTTCAAGAACAGCCCAGGACTATTCTCAGCTAGAGTAACAGAGTTATTACAAATATATGATGATGAGGCATTATCTTACGTAGATGATATATATCTCACAGATGACGACTTGGATACTCACTTGAAAAGAGGAAACACCATTATACTTGAGTTCGCAGCAGAGGGTTACAAATTCAACTTTAAAAAGTCTCGAATTGCCCATCTGACAGTATTATTTTTAGGATACGAATTATCAAGTGAAGGAAAAAGCCTAGCGGACAACTTCTTAGAGAAGTGCGCTGTACTCCAAGCTCCAAAACGCTAAAGAATTTACAATCGATTCTAGGTTTTCTGAATTTCGGAAGAACTTACATCCTAAATTACACAGAGAGGGTTAAACCTCTCTACGAACTAATTAAACCTGATTTTAAACAAATCACCTGGACTCAAAAACACACAGAAATTTTGAGATCACTGCAAACAGACATGTTAGCAAAAACAAAATTAGATACACGTGACAACACACGCGATCTTGTAATCAAAGTCATCCCAGGAGGATGCGGATTCACGTACCTGACCTCTAATGAGGGAGAAAAGGTACCAATTTCAATTAAATCTCACTTGTACACACAAGTAGAAAAAACATTCAGTCCCACAGAAAGAACTGTGAAAGCAGTGCAAATTGCATTAGCAAATGAACGAGAATTAGCACATGGTAAAAGGATTAATATCCTCACAGCGGAATCCGCCTTCGAGGCGCTATTCAGCCCAGTAAACCTGCATACAGTGTCACTGGATCCGAAATGGATACAGTGTGTAGATTCTCTTGGAGCGGAAGATGTGAAATACTATTTCGCCCCGCAATTCGAAGAACTGAATGATTTAGAATATGAAGAAGAATATCCTCTGCCAATCGAATTTCTGCCTCTCCCACAGTACGCCTGTATAATCTATACAGATAGATTTGTACAGCATTTCAAAGTAGAGAGCAAATTCTACGATGCAGCCTGTGCGATTGTTAAAGGTCGCTGGCTGTGCGGTAAATTCAGACCGAAAATAACAAAAACTGAATCAGTTAGAAACTGTTCGGCTCAGAGAGCTGAAATCAGATCTTTAAAGATGGCGCTCGAAAATGCAGAACGTGAATTCCCCACACTAATCGTGTGCGATTCTCATTTTTGCGTCAACTCTTACAATAATAAGTTGCAGAGCTGGATTGAAAACGATTACAAAGATGACACAGGTGCCACAATAAAGCATACATTGCTCTGGAAACAGGTAGCTCTTTTTCAGAAAGAACTACAAAAGACTCACGTGATACACGCACAGAGTCTTCAACGTGATGGTGTTCACGTTGCAGGGAATTCATTAGCTAACACAGCCACAGCAGAAGCAACTAAACCGGCTTCCGTAGCCACAAAAAGGCGTGCAGAAAAATACATAGACGGGGAAACCATGCTGGCAGTAAAAACGACCGTAAAAGGCGACTGTGCAGCACTGCCCGTGAACTATCCACTCAATTATGCATACGTAATCGATGCAAACTCCGTTCCTTTTGCTCGAATCCCAGGAGTGGGGGATAGGGTAATTCCAAACATGAACAGGAGAATATTTTTAATAGCAGACGCACACATGGGATTGGGACCTAGGCACCAAACAATCAGGGACTCTCTGAGAGAATTGGAATCAGTATACTGGTGGCCGGGAATGAGTGTGCAACACCAAATATATGCAAACAACTGTGAAAACTGTAACAGGGATCGCAGTAGTGAACTATGCTACCGGCTACCAATCAGAACCAGCGTAACGCTATCTACATCCCATCCTGCGTCCTATTAATCATTAAGGCTAAACACACTTAAATAATGTGGCCCCTGCGCTCGGCTGACGCCAGAACGGTTATAAAAGATCTGCGAGTCTTTATCGGCACATACGCAATTGCCATGTTCCATTCTGACCAGGGTCCTGCTTTCAGCTCTCGAGCTTATAAGGAAGCCATGGCCAGCATGGGAGTTGGGTTGCGGTATTCTTGTCCGTCACACCTCGAAGGGAACAGTGTGGTAGAAAGAAAAAACCGGGACATAAAGCATTCTATAACAGCGAAGGTATTAGGTTCAGGCGCTGGGTGGGTCAAAAATTTAATAAGTGTCCAGATCAGTCTTAATAATTTGCCAAGAAATTCTCTAAAAGGTTTCAGCCCATACGAACTATTGTTCGGAACTAGAATGAGAGTTCAGGACCTAGATAGTCAAGTATCAGTGGTACAAGATAAGAAAACAGACTTTGACATCAAAGATCGTTTGGCTGTTTTACAGGACTTGAACGGAACAAGAAAATCCTTAAGCAACATAAAGTTAAAGCAACAGCCAGATACCACTGACGAGGCACCACAAGCAACAGCCCCAGCAAGGCCTGTCTAGATTCCAAAGATTGGGGATCTAGTCAGAGAAAAAATAGCGGTGAAGAAGGAATTTGGGCCTTCTTACAGAAAAGCAGTACCTGTCTTGGCAGTCACCGGAACAAGATCAGTAGTACTACCGCCCCTTGCTGGTAAAAAGGAGAACAGAGTTGTATCAATCGACCTGGTAAAACCACAAGCATGTGGCCTATAATCAACAGTAGGCCCAGTGGACTCCCAAGAAACAACAGAATACCCAAACTTGCAACAATCCAAGAGGTTCAAACTGAAAGACTAATCACATTAGATCAGCCTGCAGTACACAGAGAAGGACTATGCAATAATGCCATGGAACTCGTGCCTCTTGAGACACAGATTGAAACTGTTCGTCAAGAAACACCAGTCTACAATGATGTGGCATCAGAAAGTGCTACCGAAAGACAAATTGAAAGAACAATTCCAACAATTGACAGAACTGCCTCTGGTTATTTCATCGACTTCAACAACTTTTCCGAGGAACAAAGCAACCCCGAAGTGATGCCAGAAACAAAAAAGACTTTTAAAGAAAAAGCAACAGAACTCTTTCACCAACTGAAGGAAATCTACATTATTTCTCCATGGATAGAGTTCTGGTACAGTCTAGGTGTATTTTTCCTCCTGCTTTGGCTCATCATGGTACTTTGTTTGGGAAAATTCATTGAGGGAAAATATAATCCAATGGACACAGCAAGTCAGAACATCAACTTAGTCCTCAAACCACACAGATCATCCCACGTGAAGAAAAGAGAACTGTCAACAGTAAATGTCACAGCCATTCCAATACCCGGTTGGGTAGTATGGGAGAAAACTGACTATGAGATCTATGGTCCGGTCGAGATCCTGAAATATCCTCATCAACTAAAGGTTTCCTTAAGTGACTTTGTAAAACCTAGTACATTCTCTGATGATTGGGACTTTGACAGTATTAATAACATGATGTCTGATTTAGTAATGTCAGCTAGATTCACAGATCATGATTATTTACAAGGTTCGTCTAGTTATGAACAGATGTTCTGTTTTACACATTATGGCGATCATTACTTGCATAAATCTGCACAGCCTAGAAATCTTTTTAAATATAATCAATGGGAACATTGTGCTACACCACCTAAAAGCAGTTCTAAAACATTCTTTGAGAAATTCAAGTACTTCTCAGGGTTTAACACCAGTGATGCAGAAACGTTTTATTACAAACTGTTAGATAAAACAGGAATGAAAACAATGCTGACAAACACTAAATTGATATATTCAGAAGCATTTTATGAAAAAATGATGACATTTGGTTTTGATTATTGGAAAAATAACATTGAAACAAAAACCATCTGGGGTACGAAAGATTGGCAGGTACAAGGCCTAGAAGCATTATTCAGAACCTGCATGATACCAGAACAAATTATGTTTTTACATGACACAATTCACCAAACATCCTGTCTTGGCCTAGCTAAGATCAAAGACCTAAACAAACCGTCTATTCCAAAACCAATACCTGAAAATGCAACAACAGATATTGAGATAGACGTAACTAAAATTTTACATTTTAACAGAACACATACTGATTGGAAAAAGTGGTTAATCTGGCCTACTGACACAAACAACTGTCAAGATAGATTCCTGAATAAAACACAGGGGTTAAAAATGACCAGACAAGACCCTAGATACTCCCAGAGACAACATCCAGGGATAGTAACAACATACAGTGTAGGGAAACTCTGCCTCGAATGGCTCGGATCATCCACACTGGCTGAAATTAAGCAACACTTGTCTTTACTTAAAGATGGTGCTGATTTGCGCGATTTCATTCTTGGACCACGCAAACAGCATCAAAAGCGTTTCATAGCGACCAGTATCTATGCTGCATACAACGAGGCTTGGAAAGTCACACAAATTGAAACAGCTGAAAAAATACGAGAAATTGATCGTATTAATTTGGAAAAATCACTTTCTGTAGTGGACAATGGGTTAATGACTCTGTCCTCCAGAATATATTCGTTGGACAATATTGTATCCTCTGCCTTTGATATAATAGACAGAGACTTGCTAATGTTACAGCATGGCCAGTCACAATTACGTTCTATTGTACAATTAGGCTGGACTCTGCAAAATCTTCGTTCAGGCTATGTGCCTTGGCGTTTAATAAACACAACGTCATTGCTTTCCATTTTTAACCTTACTGATAAACAAATCAGCTTGGCACAGAAAGGAGCAGACTATACAATCCTGAGCATCGAAAAACTTGAGAGATTACCATTGACAATGTCAGAGAGTCCGGTCATTGAATGGATAATACACGGGATTATCACAATTCCGATAACAACTTTCCGATTTAAAAAGTGCCTTGAATACATACCTACTGGCCAGTATGAACGATTGGGTAAAGGATATGTTAAGTCAGCATGGAAATTACCATACACACATTCATGCTATAGTGACAGCGACAAAAATATATTCCTTAGTGGTGAAAACTGTAAACGTTCACTAAGCGGTATACTTTTGTGCCAGGGTATTAATTTACATGGAGCCTGTGAAGGTAATTCTAACAACCTTTCATGCCACCAGCTTGTCACACCTGCAACGCAGATAGAGCCTTTCTTTATGCAACTCGCGAATGGGAGTTACATTCTAAGAACGGATCACAGATGTTGTGGCCTTTTGCCAGGGAAAGAGTATCTCGTAAGCGTAACTTCCATGGTCAAATGCTGTATGCAAGCATTGTTCCCGAGCGGCCCTGGAGACATAGAGACTCCCATCTGGCCTCGTCTGCATTTCTCTTCTATACGAATTGATACTTTAAGCAAAATGAAGTCTGTGCTTTTTCAGACAACAGTGCCCATCACGTCATCAAAAGAGACGTATGATCTCCTAGTTGCAAGGACGGCTACGGAGGTTCATGACCTTTTATCAACAAATTGCCCCGTGCATTTCGTAGAAATGTTGAGCCAACTCCTAAACATGTCTAGTGCCACAGGCATCCCAGGCATATTTAAGACGATTTTTACGGGACTGCTAACACCATTTCAAGCAATCCTGGGAATCGTTCCCAATTTTGTACATTCAGTCTTTGGCGGCATACCCCTATTTTTGGGACTTGTAGCAGGGATTTTATTTTTGACCCTCCTGCTCCGATATGGCAAGCCACAGCTCAGACATGACTCCTATGGGAATGGAAGAAACAATCCTAGCAGTGCCCTACCAGGACAGAATAACTAGAGTCCTTGGATTGGCCAGGCTGAGAGATCTAAACATGACCTTGTTCCTTTCATTCAGACCTATATGGCAAAACTGCATCTTACCTGTACTACGATGTATGCTATTCGGAGATGAGTGCCTGTTGGACACCTGTCTTGCACTTCCATCAGCTGTACCAATGGATATCGATACTTTGCTCAGTCCGATAACGGCTCACGCATTGTGTTGTCCCCAGCGGCTACAATCCTGATGACGGCATTCGTTGAGACTCCTGTGCTACGACTAGGTGGTAACAGTGGAGCGAGTGACAAAAGCAACATCACCCAGGTACGACCTTCTGTGAACATTGCTGATCCAGCCTTTGATGACAGCAATCATTCTCACACCTGCCAAGTTACAGCACTATCGAATTTGGTCGAACTGTCACCTGATTTTGTGGACCAATTCTTTGAGAGCCTGTTTGATATGATGTTCTCACCCGAACAGAAACAATAACTTTAGAGAAGCATTCCGACACACAGCGTTCCCATGAACTCTGAATTCGGCCTTCAGTTTTGAACAACAAAAACTGCTAAAAGCGTTGGAACTCTATTTTCCCCGTTCAAGCAATAATTCTTTTGAATTGAACACTTTTTAATATTCACCTTTTTTCTGGCACGAAAAATTCTTTGCTTAAAGTAGAACTATTCATAGAGAACAGATGCTTCTACTTCTATTTTTAGATACATCTAGAGACATAATAACTTTACACCAGCCTCTAGCACATTTTACTGAAATGCATTTATATGTGATGAAATTATCTCGCCCTTTTTTTTCTGTATTCAGAGATATTTCATGTGTAATTCTTTTTGCAAAATCGTTCATTGATTCCATATGCTATAATTTGAATGATTTCTATGCTTTAAAAACGTACAGTACCTACATTTTCACGTATTACAAATACGCCTATTTCAAATGCATATATGTATTTTGGGGTGGGCAATGTTACACATGCATCTTATTGCTCTAGTTTTAGTAATTTGATGGACATGAATTCGTGGAGTGGGTGTTGCGTTCTACTCTAGGACCCTGATCAATACTGTGACCTTATGCCTCTATACGGCTATAATCCCCTTGTACCCCTATATTGGCATAACCGATCAAATGCAATATTCAGAAACTCGTCTCTGGCCTCACACGAACAGAGCCACATTTCAGAATCGCTTCCTCTGCCACTTCCTTTGCAGCTAATTAGTGCAATGACATAGCAGAAGTTACTATCTAAGATTCCTAGATTAACACTCCGAGTTCTTCAACAAGATAAAAACTCAGCAACCTGGGAAAGCCCCGCTTGCTATGTTTTGATTAGTAATAGAACTCTAATGAGCACTGATAGACGATCACTTCCTAGTGACATCTTTATTGACATCTTATGTCCAAAATCTTACGTCAAACAAGGCACCTTTCAGGTATAAATATTACCAACATTGCCTTAAGCAAACGCTGATGTTGCTGTTGTTTCGCTGAAGCTGAAGCTGCTGTTTCACTGAAGCTGAAGCTGCTGTTATGCTGATGATACCATAGCTGCTATCGCTACTGCTATCGCTGCTAACGAGCGAACACTGGTGTGGTGAACTTAGGAGCTGAACAGCCGTCCCCTGCAAGAGCCCAGCAGATGCAAGCTGCCCACGGACGCTGCCCCTCCTCCTCCTCGACGCGCTGAGAGAGACGCTGTCTTTTCTCCCGCAGAGAAATCCAGCTCCGGCGTTTCCAGTCTACTCTTGCGAGTGACTGGGATATTGAGTTCCCTGAAGGAGATACCAGACCTCCATCATTCTAGTCCAGAGGTATGGTGTTGACTAAACCCTTAGAGAGAATTCTTGAAGCAAACCTTGGCAAAACCAACTTAACTTAAAGCTACTTACTTACTCCCCTCCCAAGTATTTGGCTTAGGTCAGGTACACTGGGGTAGGCATAGTTAGAAGCACCAGTTGAGTATTTTAGCCTAATGTATATATGAATGTATGTATGTTTTATTCATTTTAAACCATTATATGGCTAAGAAACCATATCAATGCTTTTACAGTATTATTTCGCAATACTCATCTTACTGTACGTACTTTTTATAATAACAAGTCTTGCAATTCTGGCAATTCATTTCTCTTGTACGAGAAGAATGACTGTTCAATAAATGTTACCCTTTATTGAAAACGCCCGTCTCTCTATTCTATACATATTGTGAAAGTAATCTGCACAAGAACTGACTGAGTAAAATAACTGTCTATTGTTTCACACGACCCTAGAGATTGACTCTTATCTGAGGAGCAAAGTTTTCATGTTGCACGGTTGTTGGAAAACTGAATCCCTTCTTGTCTGTACCAGGGAAGCTGATCACTTCCTATTCAGTCAAGAAAGTTTCCAGTGACCTCTGAGCTAGTTGGTAACAAACCCAATTAAGTTTAGCATAGTCAGTGGAGGCCTGGAAGATCCGCACTTCTACGTTGATACTACTGTTTATGTTATTCCAATGCGCAGGGCCTATTGGGAAAATAGGAACTACACTACATGGCGCCCAAACGTTTGGTAAGGCGATAAACTAACGCAAGACGTTAGAGTAACTCAGTCGTGCATTTTTCACACAGACCCCTTTCTCCCGTAAATACTCCAATAGACGTCTGGAGTGGGTGAAAGGTTAAAATCCGCCCGACCTTAGTAGGAAGAGATTCCTATGTAAAGCTCTGGTTTATTCAACGTTGAAGGATACAGTGTTTCAAAATATTGTGCACCTAATCTTTGTCTCCTTGGAGACCAACTCTGCAAAACCTGCATTTATAAAATGTCAGAAGAAAACAACGGAACCACTGGGGGTGCAGTAAATGCGACTCAGCAGGGTCCCGATGGCACTACTGCACCGGGTGCGATAATCATCCCGGCACATTTAAGAAAATCTATAACGTTAAAACTTATAGAAAATGAACTGACCACACAAGGTGGCACAGTCGTCTTCGTGATAGAGGCACACGAATATCGGCAGACAGAGGTATTCTATTCATGGATAAAATTTCCAGCGGCAAACACCACAACACACGAGTTCCACTACTATGTAGTAGGAGTTCCACCGGATGAATACGCTCCTTTCGAGGAGATTGAAATCCCATTAAAATGCCAAGAACATTTACTTTGGTTTAAAGGCGCCCTAAAACATAATGATCATATTACCAGGCTCGGTCCACTAGGTAGACCAGGAGCAACGTGACCGGTTCTAGCCAGCTACACACCACATCCGGACATTGCAAAAATGTCACGTGAAGAACTCTTAGTTAACATAAGAGAATTAACAAAAGCATATAGAGAGTTAGTAAAATTATTTATTAAAAATAATTCAAACACTCCTAAAAAGAGCTGGGATGGAAATAAACAATTCACTCCCAAGGAAAAAGTTTTCCAGTCCAGAGGAAGGTCTCCTCGACGGAGGGAAAGAACTCCGACTCGAGAACGCCAGTCTCCTCAAAGAGAGCCCTCTGAGAAAAGATACAACCTTAGAAACAGGGATCATTTGAAAAAACCTGCTAGATATCAAAGTATTGATACACGTCCCTCTCGATCTTTTTCGCAGAAATCGGAAAGAAGAGGACGGTCAGACCCAGGAGAGCACACCAAGTCCAAATACAAGGAACCTGCTCAGAGTAAAAAATCTCAATTTCCAAAAAAGAAGGTAGCCAGTATTAGAGTAATCAACCATGCCGAGAATACTGAGGACACAGTTGAAAAACGGGGAGTGGGCACAGACAATGTTAGACAGTGCAGCAGAAATCACTATAGCCCGCAAGATCTTGATGAGTCATCTGGAGACAGTGGACACGAATGAATACATTCAGGTTGAAACTGCCGACACCAGACTTAGCGAGCCCCATAACATATACAAAATAACATTGTGTATAGAGGGTGATAAGACTAGGAAAATAAGGGGTCTATTTTGGGAAAAACTCTCAAAAGGCTATGATATTCTGTTAGCTGAAAAAGATTGGCCCCCAGAGTTTGTCAGGGAGTGCCCTCGTGGTGAAGAAATGATTATGCCTGCCTTCTCGAATCACATTCCGATTCACAAAAAATATACTTATGCAAGGAAATGGGCAGTAGCCCAGGCACCGGCATTATATAAAAATCATGTAGGATGGTGTGAGGACTCTCCTCCTCACAAAAACCAGTTAAAAAGTGAACCAACTGCACAAAGGCAGTATCCCATTAAGCAAGAAGCTAAAAAATAAGTCAGGGAGATCTTAGATCAACTTGAATACCAGGGGGTGATTGAAACATGCACCTCTCAAATGAACAATCCTTTGTTTCCTGTCTCCAAGCCAGACAATTCATATTGTCTAGTTTTGGACTACAGACACCTTAATGCATGTTGCAAAACATTTGCAGTACAAAATTCGCATAGTGCTGCACTAATGAACAACATAGTTAGGAAAAAATATAAAACGACATTAGACATATCGAATGGTTTCTTTTGTCAAAACATTGCACCAGAAAGCAGGTATTTGACCGCTTTCTCCGTAATGGGGTCTCAGAAAAATTTCTGTAGGCTCCCACAGGGGTTCAAGAACAGCCCAGGACTATTCTCAGCTAGAGTAACAGAGGGGCATATTATCAAGGGGGTTTATCTCCGCTTTTTTGGCTTTAAAAGCCAAGAAAGCGGAGATAAAATTATCTCCCTATTACCAAGCTGTCGCTAACACCAGTTAGTGACAGCTAATAGGAGATAGCGACCATCTTGGGCCCCGCTTTGCATGTCAGTGATATTTATCACTAATGACATGCAAAGTGGGCGTGCCAAGATGTTAGCGACTGGAAACAGTCCCTAACATCGCTATCTCCTATTACCAACTTTTGGAGATATTCGCGCTAAGCGCGAATATCTCCAAAAGCTAACACCTGCCCTGAGCAGTTCTTAGCCATGTTATCCAATGGGAGGTGGATAACATGGCTAAGAGCATTTGCTTGATAATGCATGAATATCGCTGACTTTTCAGCGATATTCATGCATTGCGGCCGTTTTTTATCGCATTTGCGATAAACCTTGCTAATAGCAAGGTTTATCTGCGATAAAAATCGCTGATGTGCGGCGATAATTTTTGTCTCTAAGCAAGTTAGAGACAAAAATTATCGCTAGTTGTTGGTAATATGCCCCAGAGTTATTACAAATATATGATGATGAGGCATTATCTTACGTAGTTGATATATATCTCACAGATGACGACTTGGATACTCACTTGAAAAGAGGAAACACCATTATACTTGGGTTCGCAGCAGAGGGTTACAAATTCAACTTTAAAAAGTCTCGAATTGCCCATCTGACAGTATTATTTTTAGGATACGAATTATCAAGTGAAGGAAAAAGCCTAGCGGACAACTTCTTAGAGAAGTGCGCTGTACTCCAAACTCCAAAAACGCTGAAGAATTTATAATCGATTCTAGGTTTTCTGAATTTCGGAAGAACTTACATCCTAAATTACACAGAGAGGGTTAAACCTCTCTACGAACTAATTAAACCTGATTTTAAACAAATCACCTGGACTCAAAAACACACAGAAATTTTGAGATCACTGCAAACAGACATGTTAGCAAAAACAAAATTAGATACACGTGACAACACACGCGATCTTGTAATCAAAGTCATCCCAGGAGGATGCGGATTCACATACCTGACCTCTAATGAGGGAGAAAAGGTACCAATTTCAATTAAATCTCACTTGTACACACAAGTAGAAAAAACATTCAGTCCCACAGAAAGAACTGTGAAAACAGTGCAAATGGCATTAGCAAATGAACGAGAATTAGCACATGGTAAAAGGATTAATATCCTCACAGCGGAATCCGCCTTCGAGGCGCTATTCAGCCCAGTAAACCTGCATACAGTGTCACTGGATCCGAAATGGATACAATGTGTAGATTCTCTTGGAGCGGAAGATGTGAAATACTATTTCGCCCCGCAATTCTAAGAACTGAATGATTTAGAATATGAAGAAGAATATCCTCTGCCAATCGAACTTCTGCCTCTCCCACAGTACGCCTGTATAATCTATACAGATAGATTTGTACAGCATTTCAACGTAGAGAGCAAATCCTACGATGCAGCCTGTGCGATTGTTAAAGGTCGCTGGCTGTGCGGTAAATTCAGACCGAAAATAACAAAAACTGAATCAGTTAGAAACTGTTCGGCTCAGAGAGCTGAAATCAGATCTTTAAAGATGGCGCTCGAAAATGCAGAACGTGAATTCCCCACACTAATCGTGTGCGATTCTCATTTTTGCGTCAACTCTTACAATAATAAGTTGCAGAGCTGGATTGAAAACGATTACAAAGATGACACAGGTGCCACAATAAAGCATACATTGCTCTGGAAACAGGTAGCTCTTTTTCAGAAAGAACTACAAAAGACTCATGTGATACACGCACAGAGTCTTCAACGTGATGGCGTTCACGTTGCAGGGAATTAATTGGCTAACACAGCCACAGCGGAAGCAACTAAACCGGCTTCCGTAGCCACAAAAAAGCGTGCAGAAAAATACATAGACGGGGAAACCATGCTGGCAGTAAAAACGACCGTAAAAGGCGACTGTTCAGCACTGCCGTGAACTATCCACTCAATTATGCATACGTAATCGATGCAAACTCCGTTCCTTTTGCTCGAATCCCAGGAGTGGGGGATAGGGTAATTCCAAACATGAACAGGAGAATATTTTTAATAGCAGACGCACACATGGGATTGGGAGAGAATTGGAATCAGTATACTGGTGGCCGGGAATGAGTGTGCAACACCAAATATATGCAAACAACTGTGAAAACCTCCCCAACCTTATCTCCTAAAAAGCCAATATCCTGCTACTAAAAAAAGAATCAATTATTTATATACATTTATGCAGCAAAAATTACTAATTTCAACAATTTCGTTACTAAAAATGTATAGTACTAAACCACTAATAAATAGAAATAATAAGTGTATAAATCAAAGACAATTCAGAAAATGATATACTAATTAACACTTAGGAATGATATTACATACACTTTAATACATATAATGATTTTTTCTATTTTCTATGCTTATTACAACAATATTTAAAACAACACAAAAAACAAAGGGCCTAGTTTACAAAGATTTTGCGTCAGGCACTGCTGCAATTCTTTTTGCGACACTGCCCTACACCAATTCAAAACAGCAAGAATGCACTGTATTTACAAAGAAAAGTGCATTTCTGTCCTTTTCAGCCAGTGCCAACGCACAATTTGGTGCCTAGTGCCAATGCAGGCACCCGTGCACCATGGTGCAAAACCGTCTGCGTTGTTGACAGAATTGTTTTTGTGGAGAAAGGGACAACTTCCTGCACAAAAATGATCCTTGGCGGCATTTTCCTCTTTCTATGCATGCTTCAGAATGCAGCACACATGGAAAGAGGAAAAAACTAGGAGAAATAAATATATTTCTTCTTGTATGCCTCCCCTGGGGAGGCGTACAGTTTTGTCACATTCCCAAGTTTATAGATCCTTGTAAATCTGGGAATGTGTCAAAAATCATGGGCGTTGCTTGGGAAAACCCCCTGCAACACCAAAGGAACGCCGACAATACACTGTAAGGCAACGCAGCGACTTACGTTGCATTGCCTTACCCCATATCTACCCCTTCCACAATCAACACACTGCCTTTTCCAGGCTCTAGGCAGATCGACGATATATACCTGTTACTTAGCAACCCTGACATATACGTGCCAGGCGTGTATGCGGCTTCTGAGTATTTAAGACTGACACCTGACACCAATCCGGTGTTAGCTGTCAGAAGGAGCATTGCAACCATTTTAATGCTCCAAGCATGGTGTACAGGCTCATATATATGATACCTTCAGGGGTTACATTAGCACTTAGTGGATTACTTTCTTAGTGTAATCGCACATTGCCCTCCAGGATAGGTTCCACTGACCTGATACCAATTTTTTGTTGCAGCTATAGGTTACTAATCAACCTTGGCAGACCCTTTACGGATATCTTTGTGACCCTTGACCATAGTTTACTGTGAAACTTTGGATTACTGACAACAATTATTTGTGCTAACCGTGAGTAAGTGGTGGCCTATTTTTACTCCTCGTATCCGCTAGCCTGAACATTGTACCCTAACGGATTCCTTATGTCTCCTCGCTTCCCTTTCTGTAGGAGCCTGTAAGCCGACTTCTTCGCATTCCAGCCTGAAGTTTTCTCACTGCCACCGGTAATTCTTATTTCAAATTAGTTGTCTTTTGGATACATTTCCCCTGAGACACACCTCACTAATCACCTATCATTGTCCTCAGGTGCCTTTCCCCCCCTTGGTCCTGATGAAGACCTCACTTCCAAGACGTCAAGTCTGCTGGCTCCCATAGGGGTCGAAACGTCGACTTTTCTCCTTTTGTTTGTGTCAAACTTCAGTGACAGAGAATTTACATCTGCATTCTTTTCTGTTATGATTTTGAATTGCTTTGCGTTTGCCAGACAACTGGCAGGAAAGGTCTTCACCACTGATTGTTGATGTATATATGCACTACCTTCCCTTTGCACACCACCTGCACTTATCCCAATTACGCATCTATCACTTCACATTGTATGCACCTGGTTTTTATAAAATGCTAAATTTGATATTCATTAAGGCCCACATGCATCAAGCATTTTTGGAGTCGCAAACGGTGCGATTCTATAAAATTGGCCGTTTGCAATTCCAAAAATGCTTTTTGAGTTGCATCATGCTTTTTTAGAAATCGCAACTTTTTTGCGATTTCTAAAAGTGCGATAGCATTTCAGAAATCGCAATTTTGCGATTTCTAAAATGCTATGCATCATTTGATTTCAAATTGCGAAATTTGAAATTGCAAGTGCAAATTACCACGAAGTTGAACCTCGTGGCAATTTGCAAAATTGTTTAAAAAAGCACAAACATGCATTTTTTAAACTGTAAAGTTACAGACACACATGTCCTTAGGACATGTGTGTATGTAACTTATACTCAAAAGTACATTTCATGGGTGAAGGGGGGGTCATTTGGACCCCCCTCTCCACCCTTGAAATGCATTGCTGAATTGCAATTTCAAATTGCGAATTCGCAATTCCCATTCATTCCTATGGGCATTTTAGCCCATAGGAATGAATGGGCATTGCGAATTCGCACTTTGCTAATCGCATAATATTTGAGAATCGGTAAAAATTGCTATTTTTACCGATTGTCAAATATTTTGCGAAAATGTACATGCATCCCATTTTGCATTTCCTAATTTGCGATTCCCTAAAAATCGCAAATTAGGAAGTGCAAAATGAAACAATGATGTATGTGGGCCTATATCTCTATAATTTGTACATGCGGTCGTTTCATGTGATATTTATTAAACCATAATCATTTGTTGAATGAGATATTTGGTGTTGTCATAATTTGTTTAGTATAGATTGTGTGTTGTTCTTTGATGTATTGTGAATACTTACCACTGTGACTTCTCTTTTTGTATCACTTGGTAGTTTGTAAGCATCAATGCTGTGACTGCGTGTGGTGCAAATCATGGGTGTGTTTTAAATTCTTAGTATGTATTTTTTCCTCCGTATCATTGTTTTTGTTCTGTTTTAAAAGGCTTTGCACTTTGCAATAATAATGTTTATCATGTTATATTGAAAGTAACAGCCTATAAAAATTCGTAACGACTCCATCTCAGAGATTAGGACATAAAAAAAGGAATTGCTAACAGGGTGTACCCTATTGTTAACATTGCTCAGTATTAACACAGCATTGGCTGAAGTATATTCTGCAGCAAGTTCTCACTAGTTCAGGTTCTTCCTAAGCAACACAAGTTAGATAGTGATTCCTGGAAACCTCAGAGTACTTTATTCTTCTCTGGACTTTAATGTTGTCCATTGTCTTCTCATTCAACGTCTGTATAACACCAGCAGTACATCTAACAACCTCACCCAATCTGAGCATTCAAACATTTTTCAAGGACACTCAGATTCATATACTGGTGGTTAGAAGGATGTTTCAGTACACCACAGTCCAAACAATGCTTAATTTATGACAGCACTTCTTTATGACGGCTTACTAGATGCAGGAACTGTCTGCCTGTGTTTGAGCTGAGAACATAAGAAGGTTGTTTGAAATTTCATTACACCTTTAAAAGAACAATTATACCAACGCGTTTCAGGCCATTTTGCCAATTTGGTATTGACCAAATTGTCACGTTTGAAGGGCTTTGGTGGTTAGTAGGCAGCGTTTGTACTCACTTTTGACAGCGCTGGTAGGTGCAGCGGGTGGTGAAAGATGTAGTGGGTGCATGAGAAATATTTGGGCCCTGGAACTTAATTTAAATTGTTTACAAAGTAATTACTGATAGCTGCTTTCATGTATCAAAATGTGGATGTTAGTCAGCAGATTTCAACAGTACAGGAGTAAATAATAGTTTTAGTCGGTTGTCAATCCGAGACACCCCCACTGTTCTCGTCAATAGGCCTTTCTAGGTAACAGAAAGTAAATATTCTTGAATTTGGAGTGAACACATTGCATGCATTTGTTAGTAGCCCATTTAAGGTTGTCTGCTCTTTCACCTCTGAAAATAATTCATTTACCCACTTTCGCTACTAGAAGAATTTGGTGTAATGGCTTCTCTGACAAACCAAGAGACAGCCTTTTAAGCTGTCTCTTCATAAAATAATACTTCATCTTTAGGTTGTTTAGAAAGAGGCAGGGATATAAAGATTTGAAGAAATTAACCACTTCTGATGAATTCGACTGGCTGGCTGATTGCTTCAAGTAAAAATAAAGCTAAGGTTAGATTAAAAATCACGTCTGACCTCAGTTATACGCTGTTAGGGTTGTGTCAGAGATTTAAAGAAAGCAAGTTGACCATTGTATACCGAAGTTTCTGATCATCTGCCTGCCGACTGCACCTAAAGCGGTACAAAAGGGGGTGGTGATGGACTGAGCACCTACACACCCTATATTCCTGCCTCCAACCTCCTCCCCATGTAATTAACTTAACAAATAACAGAGTCAGCCCATGTGAAATCAAGTTTACCAATGTGGATGGAGGTGAGGAAGTGCATGTTGTTGTGTTTACAGGCTGTACTACATATGAGCTTTCAGTGACTTGAGACTATTAACTTTGTTGTGAGAATGTGTATATTAGGCTACAACTGGACATAAATGGCTACATTTCATTTGGGTTAGAGACGGTTCATGGGGTTTCCAGGTGATGCTAGACATCTCTAGACCTACTACCTGAGAGAGCGTAAACTGAGTAAAATGTATGAGTATATCCGAATTACATGTAGTACGCACAAGTCATGAGGAGAAATGCCATGAGTGCGAATATTATATTCACCTATATCTGAACTGTGTAGCCAACGTAGAGAATATATATATAGAAGTGGAATTAATGTAGAAACGAGTATGAAATGTATAACCTTATTAGACGTGATTAATCAAGGTCCATGATAAATGTAGCTGCTAATGGGAAAAGGTCGTGCTGCAAAGCACAGAAGGGAACAGGCCACATGGCCATGCCTGAAAGAGTTAGAATGGTATACCTTTCATTTACATGGACGGCACAAATGTTATAATTAATGTTGTTTGTTCGTTAGATTTATATTCCATAGATGTGAGTTCTTTTTAGTAATTCAGAAATGATGCTAACATGTTATTTTAGTTAACTGCTGCAAGAAGGGTTGTAGGCCTAAAGGTTCTAATCTGCACGTAAAGGCACAGGCCGACTTGTGTCTAGAAATTGTTGCAAACTTCTGTTAGAAGTCTATGGGAATGGGGATCCAGCTACGGATGTCTGTCTGCAAATGTGAGGGGGTTCAAATTAATAATGAGATGAATAGAGAGCTGTTCAGGAGTACAAGGCAGACACGTAGGAGGGTTCAAGAATGTTGGGGTGTATCAGCGGGCCGGAGACGAGTCTGAGAAGCAAGGTCAACTCTAACGCACGAAGCCCAAACGAGGAAGATCATGGAAAAAGCCAGAAGAAAACATCACGTGAAGGGGCGTCTCGCGAGGGGCGTCCCAGAATGTTATTGTTTTGTATTAGGGACAGCACCCCTGGGTGGAGGCAGAGCAGATGCCTGAGGACCCTTCAGAGAGCGGATGGGTAGGCAGAGAGGGGTCATGACTGGCGAATATAGGTTTCCACTTAGAGATTAAGAGTGGGTGATCTTCTTAGGAAGTCATTCACAACTGACACCTTTTGGTAGGATGAGAACTTGTTAAGTAGGGATACCATCCAGATCAGGGTAGGGACAGCCTAACCTGTATTTTCCCTCCTGCTGTAAATGACTGAGAGATCTCAATACGTGTCCATGCTAGTAGCCTTATTATTTTTAGAATTGGTACTTGTAGTTTTCATTGCTCGTCTGAGGGCTTTCAGAGAGCACATGTATGTAGTTGGGCCTGTATACCTCGTGAATCTCATTTTGAGGTGCCTGTACTTGCAACTTATATTGACTTTATAATAAACCTTTGAAAGCTAGAAGTAGTCTGTGGTTCTTCCGAGTCAAGCCGTTATTGATTGAACTGACCTGGTATTAGATGCACCTTCTTTCCTCAATGACAGGCAATAAAGATTCAGTCGACCAGAATCGGGGTTAGATCAAGAGTGATAAGATATTGATCGAATCTCGAGCCCCAGCAGTTGGTAGCTATAGAGGATGGTTGCCTTCTTGAGGACGGTGACCTAGGCCAGGTTAGCTTACCCCAAGGCCCCTAGAGATCGATGATCGGAAGAACCGCCCGCCGAAGAGGATCCGGATGACGCGAGACCAGAAAAGCAGCAGTATCGGTCGAGAGTGAGTATAAAGGGTCATGCGTGTTAGATAGCGGTGTTTCTGTATTGTATTTATGTTGTAATGTCTAGCGGAGTTGAATGCCTGTAGAGTGACTGTGAGACAGGTTGTGAGCGCGCGCAACCGGTGCAAATCTTAAGTTCAAGGAGAGCTTAAGTGGTTCGGGTGTATCGGACATCCAGAGTAATTGTCAACCAGAGTGAAGGGGGTCATGAGGTACCATTGATCGCCCGCAGGACCGAGATAGGGGGAACGTAAGAGTGAGTGCGTGAGTAACGGACGCTGGTCGGAAGTTACTGTGTGTAAGGAACCTATCGGAGAGACGGAAGACGCTTCGTCAGTTGTGGTGACAATTACAGACAGACTGTGGACGTACAGTCAAAAGAAGTGACGGCTTGGTCGGAAGTAGTCATTTTTCAGTGTATGAATGGGACGCATGCATGACCGGGAGACGAGCTGAGAAAGGAGGGGTGCTGCTGCGAAGCGGAGACTAGTGACGTCAGAGAGTGCCGCGCTGGGATTGGCGGGTCGGAGCAAGACCGCGCTGTGATAGGCCAGCTAGAAAAGCCGCGCTAGGATTGGTGGATTGTCATCAGGAAGTAAACAGAATAGCGAAGTTGAAAATTGTATGTTTAATCATGAAATGTTTTAAATGGTTAAGAGCGGCATTTAAGAGAGAAAGGCGGAGATCTTATGAAGGGGAAGAAGCCCCGCCGGAGGGCACGCCGGCTTATTATATGGCGGTGAATGTGGGGCTACATACAATAATGTGGATCTCGGAGTGGAGTAAGATTACAGAAGGAAATGAGGAACTGACGTTTCCTAAGTACGGGACGTTCAGATTAGAGGTGCTACACCGATTAAAAGCAGTTATGACCTCAATGAGACCCATGCCTAGACCGACCCAGTTCGAAGCTCTCAATGCCTGGATTAGGGCGGCGCACGAGAGAAACCTGAAAGTCGCCAAGAGTGGGGCGAGAAGGGACAAGATAGTAGCAGAGACCCTTGCCCTACCAGAAGCCCTGAGTGTGAGGGGGTGTCTCGCCGGATTCACAGCGAAGAGGATAGGAGAGCACAGGAGTATAGAAACAGCTTTAAGTGCACTCACCATGCGTCTGGACAGGACGGACAGAATGGGAGTCGCGAGAGACCTTGCCATAACCACTGGGATCGCGGACAAGAACGCAGTCCGGGGGAAACAGGGAGCCGGGAAGGGTCTTACAAGATACTGAGTGACACCAGGCAGAGGGAGAATAGCGATAGGGTGGAGGACAGCAAAGAATCCTGTCGCGAAATAAGAGAGCCCAGAGAGAATGGACAAAGTGGGAATGAGGGAAACAGGCTCGTGTTCCATCATCCCCCGAGGCAAGATGGGCGAGCATGGGACCTAGAGAGATGGGAACAAGGGAGGACTCCCCTTAATTCCCCTGAGCCTAAGCGTAGAGCCCGGAGCTGGGACGGAAGAGAAACCAATGGGCCACCTAATAAGGACATACTGAGAGCAGAGATAAAAGCCAAGAGACTCGACGTTGCTACCTTAAAGTCTGATCTAGACGATATGGTGGACGGTACCTTGCCCTTAGAAAGAATGGACATGTATGAACAGGATGAGATATTGTTCATGTCGAAAGATGTCACTCGGAAAGCAAGAGCAGCACATGAGAAGTTAGTCGAATTAGCAGAAAAATATACGGTAGACCTGTCGAGGACCAAAGCATTACAGGGTAACCATAGGCTACATTATACGGATCGAGATTTAGATGAGAGAAGAACAATAGGGTTAAAAACACACATAAGGGAGCTGATCGCAGGAATAAGGACGTGGAGGGCATTGGACAAATGGGAAGAAAGGTGGTCCAAGAAAGGGACCGTCAGGAGAAGCATGCTTGGTACGACACCTGGAGGATTGCAGGGAATAGAGGCATACCCTTTGCGTGAAGTTGCAAATGGGAACTACGTGCATGTGCCATGGAGTAGGGGAGATTTAGCTGCTTTTACCAACTCCTTCCCAAAATTGAGGGAGAACCCGGTCGAGTGGTACAAGCAAGTGGAGAGGTTTGTAAAAATCTCTAAAGTCCTATGGATAGATCTGAACACTCTGTTCGATATAGTGGTACCAGGAGACTTGTGGACAGCATGCAAAGTTAGTGCTGAGTGGCCCACATCGGAACCAGAGAGAGATACACGGACTAATGGACCGTCCGAGACAGTAATGGCCAAATATGAGAGAGTGATGACTTGGCTGAAAGATAAGGTGCCAATGCAGGACATAGATTGGGTCAAAATAGATCGAACTAGACAGGAACCCAAAGAGACAGTTCATGAATATTATGAGAGATTGCTGAAAGCATTCAAGCAGTACAGCGGGCTGGACGTAATGGATCCTAAAGACATAGGGCAGTTTGTGTCTAAATTTGTTTTGGGTCTAAGACCAGACATTAGCCTAATGATTCAGCAACACTTGATTTGTTGGCAAAACAAACCTTTGGATGAAATCCTGAGGTATGCTAGGTACTGTTGTGATGAAATAGATTCTAAAGCAAAGAAACTAAAGGAGAAATTGATGGTGGTACAGATGCAGTCAGCTAAAGGGGGGCCACAGCAGCAGCAACAGGGAACAGGAACTGGGGGTAAGAAACAGTATAACCAGAACAAGGGCAATGAGGAGAACTCCACCTTTAAACCCAGGATCGACATAGCTGCCTTGAAGAAAACGACTAGGTGCCACCAGTGTAACGAGGTGGGGCATTGGAAACGCGAGTGTCCCTACAACGTAGAAATTGGAGAACAGGAGGTAGAGGAGGAAGAGGTCCAGAGTACGCCTGCGAGAGGGGTAACGCCATACCAGGGAAAGGTGCTCAAAGGGGGGACTCCACCTCCACGAGCCCAGTTCCCTCAGCCACCCAGAGTAGGGACTATGGGTAAGACATATAGACAGATGCCCCTGTTTGTAGGAGGAGAGGAATGCTACTACGTTGATCCACTGACTGGACAACGAGTGGAAAGGGAGGACTGTACCCTTGGGGCAGCCCTAGAAGTGGATCAAAGGGGACCCTATGTAGAGGCAGAAGTGGCGGGGTGCCCCACAACATTCCTGGTGGACACAGGAGCCACTAGATCCACGATCAGATCAGCTGCAGTCCCAGGCTTGCCCATGTCTGGAGAGATGATACAAGTGGTGGGGGTCGCAAACAGGAGAATAAACAGCCAATTGACAGAACCAGTACAGGTGAAAATAGGGAAATACAGTGATGAGCATCAGTTTGTGGTTTGCGATTCTAGTCCTGTATGTCTGCTGGGAAGAGACCTTCTGTGTAAGTTGAATTGTACAATATACTGCACACCTCAGGGAGTGGAGGTATTGACCAATGACGATGACGCAGATTTCAAAGTCGCAAACTCGAGAATATGTGTGGAACTATATCCCACCTTGACAGTGGATGAGCTTCCATGGGACTTAAGGGAAACCGTGGCCCCGGAAGTGTGGGATTTCACTGGGGAAGAAATTGGGCTAGTCAAAGGAGTAGAACCAGTTAAGATAGTAGTAAAACCGCATGCTGAGTTTCCAAGAACACCCCAGTATAAATTGACTCCAGAAACGATTGCCGGTATAAAGCCCGTGATCGAGTCCATGATCAAGCAGGGAATACTGAAGGAAATCGTGGGTAGTCCATGTAACTCCCCGATTATGGGTTTGCAGAAACCGAATGGAAAGTTCAGAATAGTGCAGGACCTTCGAAAGATTAATAACATAGTCGTTTCGTGTTGTCCAGTGGTACCGAATCCATCAGTAATACTGTTTCAGATACCGTTCCAAGCTGAGTGGTTTACGGTGATAGACCTGTGCCAGGCTTTCTTCTCGATCCCTTTGGACGAGGAGAGCCATTTTCTTTTCGCATTTAAGCTGGAAGATCGCGTATTAACATGGTGTCGTATCCCCCAGGGGTATACAGAAAGCCCATCGATCTTTAACCAGCTGTTGAAGAAAAATCTTGAAAGTCTAGTGCTGCCCCAGAAGTCAGTTCTGGTCCAGTACATAGACGACCTGCTTGTGGCGTCAGAGACAGAGGAAGCTTGCAGGGAAGACTCTATTGCTTTGTTAAATCACTTAGCTACAAACGGCCATAAGGTGTCCCCGGGGAAATTGCAGTATTGCCTGACAGAAGTGCAGTACTTGGGACACAGAATTGAGAAAGGCAAACGAAAAGTGTCACCAGACAGGATAGAGGCGATCATGAAAATGAATGCGCCTAAAACACAGAGAGAGGTCAGAATGTTCCTAGGGATGGTGGGGTATTGCCGACAGTGGATAGCCAACTTTTCACTGAAAGCAAAACCACTGCAAAAACTGACGCACAAGGAGGTGAGTGATCCGGTACCATGGGACAAGGACTGTTTGATGGCGTTCCTGCAGCTGAGAGAGGACCTGTGTCATGCTCCTGCTCTGGGAATGCCTGATTACAATAAAACATTCTTGCTCTACTGTTGTGAGAGAGAAGGTTGTGCTTTGGCTGTGTTAGTCCAAATCCATGGGAATGCCCGTAGACCAGTTGCCTATTTCTCAGCTACTTTAGATCCAGTAGCCGCAGCGTTGCCCGGATGTCTCAAATCCGTTGCCGCAACAGGTGTCAGTATTGAAAGGTGTGAGAACATTGTGATGGGGCACCCGTTAGAAGTGTATGTGCCCCATTCTGTTGAACTGTTGAGGACCAGGACCAAGACACAGCATCTGACCAATAGCAGGCTCACGCGCTATGAACAAGTTATTCTTGCTGCAGAGAACGTGACCCTCAAGAGATGCTCTGTCTTGAACCCCGCTACCCTGATGCCACTTCCAAATGATATTGATGACGACATATGTACAGACCACGACTGCCTTGATGTGACTGAACTATGCACCAAACCGAGACCCGACATCGTTGATGAGCCATTGACTGACCCCGATGAAGTTTTCTTTGTCGATGGTTCATGTGTAAGAGATGATGTTGGGCAGTTGAGGGCAGCTTACGCTGTATGTACAATAATGGGAGTTGTGGAAGCCGGATGCCTGGAAGGAGTACACTCCGCTCAGGTAGCTGAAATTGTTGCATTAACGCGTGCCTGCCTGGCAAGCAAACAAATTCGAGTCACCATATACACCGATAGCCAATACGGTTACGGGGTAGTTCATGATTACGGGCAGTTGTGGTCTCAAAGAGGTTACATGACTTCTTCAGGCTCTCCTATTCGTAATGGAGAGTTTGTTCGATTGCTGTTAGAAGCTTTGCAATGTCCAGCATCCATCGCTGTTGTAAAATGTACCGCGCATACCAAAAATATGGACTTCGTGTCACAAGGCAATAGATATGCCGACGAAGTCGCAAGGTATTGCGCAGAACAAGGGTACTCTTTCACGGAGGTGGAAGTGGGTGGAATACATGTCAGAACTGAATTAGCTATGGTTTTGGAAACTGTTGACTCCTGGGACGATTTAAGGGGTATGCAAGAAAATGCACCAGACTTTGAAAAGCAAACATGGAAAACTGCAGGATGTGTGCTAGGTGAGGCCCACTTCTGGGTGTCAGCAGATGGAAGAGCAGTATTACCCAATGAGATGGTGAGCCCAATGGCCAGGCTGATTCATGGTCCAGCACACCTAGGAAGGGATGCTATGCTGAGAGTATTCAGGCAGACCTGGTATAACCCGAAATTTAGAGTAGCAGCAGAATCAGTGTGCCAGCGCTGTGTGACCTGTCAGCAGCTGAACATAGGGAAGAGAACACCAGTTGCTCTAAGCCACATAGGGAGGTCAGGAGGGCCATTCAATAGGATGCAAATAGATTTCATAGAAATGCCAAGATGCAACCGCCTTCGTTATGTCCTGGTGGTTGTTTGCATATTTTCCCGATGGGTCGAGGCATACCCTACACGCAGGTGCGACACCCTCACAGTAGCCAAACTATTGCTTAGAGAGCTCATTCCGAGGTTCGGGGTGCCGGCCTCTTTGGAATCAGATAGGGGAACACATTTTAACAGCGAGCTTGTAAAGATGATTTGTGCGGCTTTAAACATTGACCAGAAGTTGCACTGCAGCTATCGACCAGAAGCTTCAGGAATTGTGGAACAAATGAACTGTACTATAAAATCCAGGATTGCCAAGATGTGCTCATCAACGTCCCTGAGTTGGCCTGATGCTCTGCCATTAGTCCTTATGAGCATTCGTAGTACCCCAGACAGGAGAACAGGATTGTCACCGCATGAGGTGTTAATGGGGAGAGCAATGCGATTGCCGTCTGTGCCGACGGCTGCACTGTTAAACATCACAGATGATATGATCCTGGACTATTGTAAGGGGCTGTCTGACGCCATTCATTCTGTGTCCCTTCAGGTGCAGGCTGCCGAGGTTCCATCGTGCCAGGGCCTGTGTCATGACCTGTATCCTGGGGACTGGGTCCTGGTGAAAAAACACGTGAGAAGAAGCTGCCTAGATGTTCGTTGGAGAGGGCCCTATCAGGTCATCCTGATCACGAACACCGCAGTAAAAGTGGGAAGTCTGCCCAACTGGATCCACGCGTCGCATACGCGGAGGGTTCCAGCACCTCTGGAAGAAACAGCTCCTCTCTCGGATGAAAGTCTGGAAGCGGACAGAGAAGCCACAGAGGGGGCTAGCCAAGCTGTAGAGGTGCAAGAAGAAGCTGGAAGTGTGTCTGACCAGGCTGAGGACGGTCAGTACAACAGTGAAACGGACGACGCTACAGAAGGAGGAAGTAGCTGGGAGGACGAGTCGGACTCCGACCCAGCCGACAGAGAACGCGAGTCAAGCCGAAGGAGAAGGAGCAGAAGGGTAAGGCGGGGAGAAGCCAGTTGGCCGCCAAGAAGGAGTACAAGCCTGAGGTCAACGCCAGAGAGAACCCTTGCTCCAATATCGGAAGACTCAGATCAGGAGGAAGGTGCTCAGGGCGCTGCAGCACCAGATCCAAGAAGATCAAGGAGAATACGTGTGCCAAACAGAAGATACGCCACCCCTGAGTGGACATATCTGGAGACAGATGTCTTGGGAACGAGCGACAGGGAGGATCAGGGCGGTGCTGGTGTCCTGCTCTGAACCTATCATCAAGGTGGAAGTAAAGCTGTTAGTGCCCGGAGTCGAAGCAGAAGGGACACTAACTTTCACACTCCCCAGCCCTCCCCGCTTAAGCAAGTTAAAGCACATGTTTTTCACTGAACTGCAATTCCCCGACTTTGGAAACAAGGTAACAGACCATGAGGAGAATATCCTTCGCTTGGAAATATTGAACTATGCTATTCAAGCCGCAGGCCCAGGCCTTATAGTGGATGCTTAAAAGACTTTGTAAATAAGCGAGAAGAGAAAGAAGATTACCTAGCGCCCAGGAAGCAGAGAATTGTAGGGACTTCCCTATAAGTTGACGGAGAAGGGCTAGGGATGTCTGTGTAAAAAGCTTGAAAGGCATTGCAAAAGAGGAGTGCCAGTTCCACAGGTGGTTCTAAAGACTGGAAGATTAAAAGAGACTGTAAAGGAGCAGAAAGAAAAGAACTTTGTGTTACAGAAAAGAATAGTACCATCTGAAGAAATGGAGACCGGCACCCCAAACAGAAAGGCCAAATGTATAATAGGCACACTAATAGTAGGAGTGATTTTCCTTATAGCCTTAGTTGTAACTGTATCTTATGTTATGGGACATGAGAGTGAAGCAAAGGTAACTGATGACAAGGCTGTAGTGACACCTAAACCCACGGTTGCTAGTAAGAAGGGAGAAAATGTACAGGAGAAAGCGTTATTAGCAGCAGAAGTCCGTAGGTTACACATAGATGAGTCCCAAGGCGACTATAGGTCAAACGCTTATGCTAAACTTCTGTATGAATACGTGGATGCCATGGAGGTTAAGGACTGTTATGTCTGCATGCAGTTGCCGGCGTCTGTAGACGAAGGCATTAGATATCATCACCTCCCGCTGACATATGGCATTACATGTAGCTTATTGCTTAGTATATTTTATGGGAGAGATAGTTTTGAATACTATTTCTCCAATTACGATTCTGTGTTACCAGAAGTCCCAAATTACAAACAGATGAACAAATGGGACTACTGGAAGAGTGAAGACAGATTGGCCAAGTTCTTCATTCCTTGGATTACCTTAGATACTTCACATGCCCGTAGAAATAATCTGACATGCAAGGTGTCAGAAGTCGAGAAGAAGTTTATAGGGCAGGTGGATGATCGATATAGAAGGCAAAAGATCCTGAAGAAATCAGGACAGGGGAAAACAGATTGGACCGAAGAAGAGAAGGCACACAAGAGAAAAGGTAGTAGCGGTCCAATAGCTTTAGATAAAACGCAAAGAGGGAAATTATGTCTTCACAGAGCCAAAACGTATTACGAAAATGTATACGTAGGAGAAGTCAGTTGTGAACACGCTTTCAATATAGAATATTATACAAAAGACTACCTGAAAGGAATGCAAGTGATTCCAAATGTATACTTTGTGTGTGGGAGAAATGCCTACGTGAGATTGCCTGACAACTGGTACGGATCATGTTATCTGGCAATCATCTTCCCCAAAATATACCATGCCCAAGACTTAGAGATCATCGAGGGCAAAGCCTCAGTGAGGGGGAGAAGAGACCTGAGAGATGCAGAAATGGTCGGAGATGTATTTGGAGCTGTTTTTCCTCTTTTAGGACTGATTCTCAATGATGTCAAAATTAGACGACTGGCTACAGTCGTGGACAGGTTGTCTGCTAGCACTGCTAGGTCCTTAATGTTGGTGGAAGGAGAGATGCAATCGATAAGGGCCATGGTGCTTCAAAACCGTCTTGCATTAGACGTCCTGTTAGCAAAAGAGGGCGGAGTCTGTAAGGCTTTGAAGGTCCAGGAATGTTGCACTTACATTCCAGACAATTCAAAGCCTCTGGAAAAGGTCATTATGAATATAACTAATATTCATAAGGAGATCGAAGACCTATCAAAAGAAAATGTTTGGGAAAAAGTGGGTCATGGAATGGGTGAAGTTGGAGGTTGGTTCGCCAACATAGGAAGGAGTTTTGTTTGGTACATCCTAAAACCTATCATCTTAATAGTGATCTGTGTGATCATGTTGTGGGGATTGGTGAGGTTGTATCAATGGTATAGATCAAATGAGTTGGAAAGATCCAGAAGAGAGCAGCTACAGAGATTGGCTGCTATACAAGACAATCAGTATAGGAGCTTGAGGGCTCTAGAAACGCAGAAACGAGGAGCACTAGCAATTACTTCAGTTTAAGTGTTGGTGATGACCACGAGAGGTCATCAAAGGGGGGAACTGAGAGAGCGTAAACTGAGTAAAATGTATGAGTATATCCGAATTACATGTAGTACGCACAAGTCATGAGGAGAAATGCCATGAGTGCGAATATTATATTCACCTATATCTGAACTGTGTAGCCAACGTAGAGAATATATATATAGAAGTGGAATTAATGTAGAAACGAGTATGAAATGTATAACCTTATTAGACGTGATTAATCAAGGTCCATGATAAATGTAGCTGCTAATGGGAAAAGGTCGTGCTGCAAAGCACAGAAGGGAACAGGCCACATGGCCATGCCTGAAAGAGTTAGAATGGTATACCTTTCGTTTACATGGACGGCACAAATGTTATAATTAATGTTGTTTGTTCGTTAGATTTATATTCCATAGATGTGAGTTCTTTTTAGTAATTCAGAAATGATGCTAACATGTTATTTTAGTTAACTGCTGCAAGAAGGGTTGTAGGCCTAAAGGTTCTAATCTGCACGTAAAGGCACAGGCCGACTTGTGTCTAGAAATTGTTGCAAACTTCTGTTAGAAGTCTATGGGAATGGGGATCCAGCTACGGATGTCTGTCTGCAAATGTGAGGGGGTTCAAATTAATAATGAGATGAATAGAGAGCTGTTCAGGAGTACAAGGCAGACACGTAGGAGGGTTCAAGAATGTTGGGGTGTATCAGCGGGCCGGAGACGAGTCTGAGAAGCAAGGTCAACTCTAACGCACGAGGCCCAAACGAGGAAGATCATGGAAAAAGCCAGAAGAAAACATCACGTGAAGGGGCGTCTCGCGAGGGGCGTCCCAGAATGTTATTGTTTTGTATTAGGGACAGCACCCCTGGGTGGAGGCAGAGCAGATGCCTGAGGACCCTTCAGAGAGCGGATGGGTAGGCAGAGAGGGGTCATGACTGGCGAATATAGGTTTCCACTTAGAGATTAAGAGTGGGTGATCTTCTTAGGAAGTCATTCACAACTGACACCTTTTGGTAGGATGAGAACTTGTTAAGTAGGGATACCATCCAGATCAGGGTAGGGACAGCCTAACCTGTATTTTCCCTCCTGCTGTAAATGACTGAGAGATCTCAATACGTGTCCATGCTAGTAGCCTTATTATTTTTAGAATTGGTACTTGTAGTTTTCATTGCTCGTCTGAGGGCTTTCAGAGAGCACATGTATGTAGTTGGGCCTGTATACCTCGTGAATCTCATTTTGAGGTGCCTGTACTTGCAACTTATATTGACTTTATAATAAACCTTTGAAAGCTAGAAGTAGTCTGTGGTTCTTCCGAGTCAAGCCGTTATTGATTGAACTGACCTGGTATTAGATGCACCTTCTTTCCTCAATGACAGGCAATAAAGATTCAGTCGACCAGAATCGGGGTTAGATCAAGAGTGATAAGATATTGATCGAATCTCGAGCCCCAGCATACCTCCATGGTCAAAGAAGGGATACACTTTGTGGACATAGTAGACAAACAACTGAGGAATAAAACCACGGGTCCAAATACTCTAATTCAGCAGGGCTAACCTTACTGATGAAGTCGAGAATCAGGAAGCCATGGGGCTGTCCACTGATTGTCAGCTCCACACATCGGCAAAAAACATGGGAAAAAATATGAGCTAACAGAACCAACTGCTCCCAGCTAAGACGCCACCATTAAAATCCATCAGCATCAGATAACAAACAAAATGCTGAAAATGTACATTGTTTTAATACGTATCTGTATCAACCACTATGCCACGTCATTAACATTCTCGCCCCCCCCCCATGGTGTTGAGAAATTATTTTTGAAAGCATACATTTCTTAAAGATACATATTTATGATATCAGGTTCTTAATTTTTTATACAAGGCAAAATGTGTGCATTACGCAGTGGAACTCTTTCAATGTACTTTCAAACTCGCACTTGGCACTTTAATGGGCTCGTTGTCTAAATAAAGTATTTTTTCGTTTTTTGCATGCCTAGACAGGGGTGTTTACTGGTTGCCTTAACATGTGCTGAAGATAATCATCAAAAGGATATGACGTTGTAGCTGGAAAATGAGATCTCACTGACCATAATGGTCCGTAAATGAACATATTACTCTACGTAAAATATGAGGCTGTGTATGGATATACCAAAGCGTATGATGCTATACTGGCCCCGAGGCAATGCTTTTTTAGTGCCGAGTGCAAATATATGCCTGAATGCTTCTTGAAATGACTAAGAAATATATGCTGTCCTATTCCAAAATCTCATGATGGGAGGAGAGAAACATTAGTTTAGGGGTCTGACCCTTGACATTTTTAAAGCTGTAGTTATCACCTTTGAAAGCAAGACGACAAAAAATAATAAACAAATAGATAGGAATGTATGTCTTTGGTGCTGATTCACAAAAGCATTTATGAGTATGAGAAGTAGTACTACAATAGTGTCTTTTAATGTATTCTTACATACCGTTGTCAATCATCCCAAAACTTCCAACTTCAGACCACGTTGAGAGCGGGCACTGTCCTTTCCATTTGTACTAATTGTATACAGATATTCCCTGAATAGTGCCATTTTGTTCCCATTTGTGATGTTTCAGGGCTAATTGACAAAGACAATTAAGAGTATGCAAAATAGTACTATACATACTACAAAATGCCTTGTTGAATAGGCCTCTTGTTGCCTTTATTTCAAAGGTTAGTAAACCAAATGGTCTGAAACGAGGGAGCACTGCTCAGCTAATCAAGTCCATTTGTGTACAATCAGTTGACTGCTGGCATCTGCAGACAAAATGTTGTTTAGATTTATGTTAATGTTTTAAAGACTACTTTAATATATTATTGCAGAAATATATAGATTGTAAAATGTATGCAAGTGTGTATGACATTTTGGGTTCCGTGTCATCCAGCCAATTTTATTTTAATTAGACAGCTTTAGAAATTGAATTCTGATCCCATGCTTAAGTTTATATAGTAATTCCTTTTTAATTATCGGTGCAAATATTTCAGCTTAAAATTCCTTTTCTTAGCGTATGCACGAAACCAAGTACTTCATAAACTGTCTGTATTTTCCTGAACCTTGATGGTTTCATTGTAGATCACAAAGGAGGGTATGCACCTGTTACAACGCAATTTTTACAATGCACTACCACTACAACGCAGGCATTACAACGCATACCATTACAACGCATTGCGCTGGGGGGCGCTCTAGGATAAGAGGTAAGTTTAATTTACTATCCAACACCTTCCCTAGGGTCCACGGGGACTGGAGTTAGAATAGTAAATTATACTTACCACTATCCAGCACCCCAAAGCGCTATGCGTTGTAACGGTATGCGTTGTAAATACCGCGTTGTAATGGTATGCGGAGTAAAAGTATGCGTTGTAACGTCATACATCCCAAAGGAGTCTCCAGAATCCCATTTTGCACCTGAATCGAGAATCTTAGATGTGAGGGCGTTATCACACTCCGACTCCACTTGCCATGATTTTCATCAAGTAAAACCTGCCAGAATTTGTGCAATGAAAATATGCAACATTTTGAATTTTCACATCTAGAAATGCACAAAAACATGCAAACAGTAATACATCACGTTGTAAATTCTGCACCTTGGAGTTATTATATTTTATTAAAATGAAAACTAGAGTGCAGGAAATGTAACCGAGGGTCCACATTGCCTATCTTCTCCAAATAAAGATCTAGACCAAAAGGAAATTACAATATTTGTTCTTGGATTTTGTCAGGGATGCCACATCCACATTTCGATTTGTGGTCCATTCATTAAGCTTTTGTTATAAAATCAGTACTAATTACCCATTTCTTTTCTCAACTATCATTTTATCCCATAGCATTCAACAGACCAGCAGTGGTTGCTCCTCCGCAATGGCGGAGGTGCGTCGCCACACTGCCCGGTGCAGAGCCAGCAAACGAAAAATAAAACTATGTTCTATCATCATTTTATTTTTGGTTTTCCTGCTGTGAGCCAGCCTGTGCATAGAGGGCGGGGCATGAGAGGGGGGAGAGGGAGTGCTTGTGCACTCCCTTTCTAAGTACGCATATGTGTTTGGTCCGCCGTCTCAGACCGACCAAAACACAAATGAGCACTTAGGTTTCTCTAGGGAGAGACCCCATCGAGGACATGACGTGAGCCGAGCGTCTTTCCTGACCACTCAGGCCAATCCCAGCACTGCACCGCAGCACGGGAATTGAATGGGAGTCCTGGGGCTGCTGGGAACAGGGAGAGGGCAGCAGGAGCGAAGCAACTGTTAAAGCAGTTTTGCAAAAAGCTACTTCTCTAATGTGGATATCACTGAGATGTCTACCATTTGGGCAGCCATTATTGAGGTTTGTTAGCATCATAACCACAGGTTGTTAGTTTTAACACCACCATGCTTCACTGCGTCCAGCTTGTCCCATCTGTAAAAGTAGCTTTAGAAGCCTCTCTGGGGATTGTAACCCTAATGAGGGATATTGCCAGAAAGAGTAAATGTCATGTGTACTACCACCCCTAAGAGCAAGAACTGCGCCAAATCTTCAATGCATGCGAGTCATTGGTGTTTGTTCCATTCTGGCAAGTGCCTACTAAACTGGGTATACCATCAGCCCAGCGTGATACCAATAACAGTACCCATGCTCCTCTCCAGCAAAGTAATCGGCAGGTATACGATGCCGCCATAGTCATAAATAAAACAGAATATATAGGGCCCAATTGTGAATGTGCCACTAATCCAAGCAGAGTGCAGAGTGCTCATTTAAACCTGGTTTACAGGAAGGGCCTTCCACAGCTCAACTCCTCCCTGCTGCGAGAAAGTGGAGACCAAAACCCCAGTACAGGCATGGTTGCTTTCAGGTGCTTCACAGACGATCACCTCTGGACAGTGGTCTTTGCGCTTCATTTCATGGTCGAGGCGCATGGGTTTACGGTGAGTGACAACCAGTTTGTATATTAATAAGAGTGTTGCTGCTCCCAAACATAATGCTTCATAACTCCACTCCAACGCCCATGCACCTCTTCCTGCCTTATCTCTCCTGTTTCTTCTAATTCTGGTCTTTCTCTCTTCCCCTGTGCCCTCTTTTCTCCTCCTTTTTCTCACATTATCCTTCCACCCTCTGAAGTTGTCTTCCTGCCCCCACCAATGCCCTGATCTCCCTGCCCCACAGCCCAATCCACACCTCTAAACAACTCCCGTCAAATGCCATTTCTTTCTTACTTGCCTTAGTTCCGTCATTCCTCCCTTTTGTTCCCATAATTCACCATGCCCTCCCCTGCTTTCCTAACTCCTCCCCCCCTTCCACTCACCCTCAGCCCCTCCTGGTTTCTTGTTTTTAAGCTCCGATCACTCCCTTCTTGCTACTAAGGCTGCTTTTCTGCATCTACTCTTGAAGGCCCTATGCATTCTAAAATTCACGCACAAGGTAAATCAGCAAGTAGCAAAACTCGCACTAAACAGTCATGTTTTGCTTGACCAGGTTATTTTATACACAGCCAATAGCCTTAAATCTTAAAAACGCTAGACCTGTTGCATTGCAAATGCTTGTTTTTGTTGTGAGCCCTGCAGGATGCTCTGCTTTTCATTCATGCAGGGCAGGGCTAATTTCACACCTCAGGAGAGTTCAAGCATCGGCCTAACCGCTGTTGTCATGCAGAGAGAAAGAGGTGTCAGTAAAGGAAAGCTGATACTGGCCAGAAACCCAGCCCTGCCAGATGTACGTCAGTACAACGCGATCATTTTGATCGCGGTACGTTACAACGCGGTTTTCACAACGCAAGTCGTTACAACGACTTGAGTTGGAGGGCGCTGGATTGAAGATTAATTTAAATTTCTATTCCAACTACAGCCCACGTAACAGTATGGAAGGTGTTGGAATAGAAAATCAAACTATTCCTTAACCAAGAGCACCATCCAGCGCAAGTCGTAGTAATGACTTGCGTTGTAATGGCTGCGTCGTAAAGGTCGCGCGGTGTAAACACCACGTTGTAAAGGATGTTTCCTGCCCTGCCCAGTCTGCTGCAGCTGAAAGTGATGAGGGAGTCATATTGTCCTTTAAGCCCATATCAGCATGGCCCAGGAGAGGGGGACCCGCCTTGGGTCTTTTACGCTTCACCTTGACTGCGAACCCCAAGGGAGGGGGCTGCCCACCTGGAACTCGTACAATGACATATTTTCAACAGGATGAAGGGCTCGTGGGGGCCCCCCGTTGTAGTTAGAAGGCTGCAGGGCCCTGAGCAGCTGCCCACACCGCCCATGCCTAGCGCCGGTCCTGGACCTTGGGAGATAGCAGCATGTCAGTTTGGGATCGTTTCAAAGTTTTTTAAGGGTTTTAAAGCGTATTATGCTGGCTGCTTTGTATACAACAAGTTAGGTGGCAAAAACAATTATTTTGCACTTTGTAAGCCTCTCCCACAGTGAGTGAGAGCGACACGATTATTGGAGTAGTGGTCTAGTTCTCACTCAGGGCTCATGATTTAAGGATGATTTAAGGAGACTGGACACTCAGACGCGCACGGCAGAGGCATGCAGCAGGTGCACCACCGGCGCGTCAAAGGCAAACCCGTCTGCACCCAATTGTGCCCGATGGCATCAAGGGCCAGGACCCTTGGTCATTCGGAACCAGCTCTTAGACAGTACTCCTCTTTGCAATTGAGGAAGCTGGCATCAGTCACTGGACCTTATTTGTAAGACTCTGGCCTGTAGTAGATGCGGTTTTGCGCCTTTGATCCCAACAACCAGCGCAAAGGTGAGGGTGCCCTCTCAGGACTCATAAATGGCCCACTTTTACACTTAAACTGCAGTTCATTATTTAAGCATAAGCTTGATATGTTTGACTTCCTAACCGATCAAGCACTGAGCATGGGTTTTGTGACAGAAACCTGGCTCACTGAAAGCTCTGCCCCGGACATTCTCTCAGCTGTCTCCAAAGGTTATGCAATAGGGAAACTGGATAAGAAAGTCCAAAGAGGGAGGGGAATTGATGTCATTTTTAAACAGTCTTTGTCATGTACGTTTACACCATTAACTATTGCGAGGCGGCCTTCTCCTCTCTCTTGCCTTGTCCAGTAATTCTTCCATCTCCGGGATACAAATTTATCAACCACTGAGCCTGGCTTCTAGTTTCATCACATCGCTAGCCGATATTTTGCCACCAATTATCCTGCGTCATTCCAATTTTACTGTTATCAGAGACCTCAACCTTCATTTTGAGGACACCAAGTGCCCCACAGAAACTTTCTTGGTTCTGGGCTTGGAAGGTCTTCAGCTGCTTTAATTAGTTTCCTCTCCTACCATTAGATGTGGACATATGCTTGATCCTATGTTTTCTAATCTAACCATATTAGTGGATGATCCCTCACTCTCACTCCTATGTCGGATCACTGAGCCATTCCTTTTCAGGTTCCTCTTGTTTAATCTACTTTGGCCCCTTGTCTGGGCAGGTAGTCATGCCACGAAGATGGGCTAAGGTACCCTGTCAGTTTCACACAGGCCCTGCCCACTAATTGCTCCAGTATTGGTGGCTGTGTTAGTTCAGCCAATGTGCAAGTGGATGATTGGATATCTGGGGCATTGGATCAAAGGCCACCGTCCAGTGATATATTGATATGCAGGACTAAGCCGACGGCCACTTGGTTCAATGAAGAATTATTTGATCTTAAAAAAAACTGCAAGTACTTAGGATGCACCTGGTGCAGAGACTTTGACACTGATAGCAAGGCCATCTATCGTTCAGCTCGCAAGACATACCATAGTCATATCAGACACATTTGTCGTGACTTTTATGCTGGTAAAATTGCAAAAACCACAGTTGACGGACAGAATGCAGAACAATGTCATACATTCACCCCAGTACAGAGATCTGGGCCTAAATCCATCGTTTTTTTGCACTCCACACCACCCCAGTTCAGACATGGCCATATGAAAATCAGCCTTGATCTCTGTACTGGGGTGAATGTATGACATTGTTCTGCATTCTGTCCATCAACTGTTGTTTTTGCAGTAAAATTGTGGCGGCACAGATTTCATCTCAAGAAATGTTCTTGATTGTTAATTCTCCATCCTCCCTGGTCTGAGTTTTAGACCTTGCTCCATATTCAGAAGATGGCTGCCAATGCTTTGGCTAATTTATTTGCTGGTAAGGTAGCATCCATCTACTCTTCCTTTCCAGAAGCCTCAAGAAATACCCCATGTCCTGATGCTTGGTTTGCACCTTCAGCAGATCTCTCAAAGCTGCTTCAGTTTCAACCTGTAGAACATGACGATTTAGGCCTTCTCATGCCATCTGTCAAATCTGGTTCACCACTTGACCCCGTCTCTAATGCTGTTCTGGAGTGAGGAGTAGAAGGGATCCTACCTGTGCTTCGTGAACTAATTATTAGTTCTTTCACAATTGAGCAGGTACCTGTTTGGTGGAAGCATTCATTAGTTGTCCTTCACTTAAAAAACCATCACTTGATCCAACTAAGCCTGAGAATTACCGTTCTCATCAAAAGTTGCCCAAAACTACTTCAACCTATAAGTCACAATGTTTATTGAAGCTTATGAGCTTCTGCATAATACACAGTTGGGTTTTCGCCCTTGTTACAGTACAGAGTTGGCTTTGTTGCTTGCCTCTGAGACCATTCAGCAGATCCTGGGCGGGGCTGACACTGCTGCACTGCTGATGTTGGACCTGAGTGTAGGTTTCAGCATGGTTCCCCACAACCTCTTGCGTGAGAGGTTGTGGAATTGCGATGTCAGGCATATGGCCTTGAAAATGTTCCCCTCATTTTAGGTGCTGCAAAAAACTTTTAAATATCAGGTTCTTCCATTACAGCAGGGAGTGCATCAGAGCTCATCTCTTTAAGCCCTACTTTATTCAATCTATATATGCCTCCCCTGACTCATGTCATTGAGTGTTACGGTTTTAATATCATATCATACGCTGATGAATCTCAGCTTATTGACGCACTATCACAGAATTCAGCCAGTGTGCCTGTTTCATTGAGGTCCTGTTTGTCGGAAGTTGCCCAAGGGATGGACCTCAATTGCCAGAAACTAAATGCAGGTAAGACTGAGGTCCTTATCCTGAGCAAGCAGCTTTCAATCTGGTCCTCAGCGTGGGGGCCAGATTCGCTTGAACCTCTTCCTTCCTAAAAGCCTAGGGTAAAAGAACTCAGGGATTCGGTTTGATGAAAATCTGACACTGGCTTTCCACTGAAGAAAAGTCTTACTTTTAAAGCTTTGTGCTACTGCTACAGGGCCTTTTTGCATACAGGTACTCATTATCTGCACTTCCTCATCGAGCCATATCCCCCTTCGAGGCGACTCAGGTCATCGGGACCTTTGTAACTTACATCCCCACTGTAACGAACGCTTGCATAGGGGGGCTTCTTTTATCTTTCTAGCAGCTAAGCTGTGGAATTCTCAGGCCTTTTACTCAAGACAGGCAAAGACAGAAACTGTGTTTTGTAAAGACTTAAATACCTGGTAATTAGGATAGGCTATCTCTGACTATCTGGGCGGTTTTGTGTGTTGTATCCCTGGAGTAAGACCTTCAGCCCTGGGACACTCCAGTTAAAGTAGCTATGCATAATATACATTTTATTATTATTATTATTTTTATTACTACTATTATTATTATTTCCCTGTCCCCAAATTATTGTAACCAGGGACTGAGCAATTCTGAGGGTAGTATCACCTTTGCAGGGCTTTGTGAGTACAATTGCATGTTTTGTCAATAGTTTTGCAGAGATAATCGAGCAAGTGTGAAGGTTAAAGTAGAAACATTTCGGATTTTGTTTGACGAGTACTCAACAGAAAGCTTTTTTATTAGATCAAGACATATTGCCTATGCCCCACCTTGAAACTGTTCTGTGAAAAATGATGGTTCATGACAGCATGTATGGTGGGGAAGTTGTGCTATTGCATAAGGCAGGAAAGAGGAAAGAAAATTTGCATTTGATTCAAGGACTTTGAATAGTGCTTAAAGGAAGCATTCATTGACCGAGAAGGAGGTACTGGATTGTGTGTGGGCTGTAGAACAATAGTGTAGAGAAATACATCTGGGGCCGCTGGTTTGTACTGACCAAGGACCTCAAACCTTTAAATAGTATCTTTTACCCTGGTGGTTTTTGGAATGCCACAGCTCATATCATCATTTGTCGATCTATGTTCATATGTTTTGCTTTTGTGCCATGTATGTGCCTGGTAAATTTGGTGATAATTTTGGAGTGCAGCTTAGGTCTGTGAAGTCTTGGTTCTACAAAAAATGACCTAACTATAAAAATAAATCATCTCCGGTTCTTTCCTTTTAGCATGTTTTAGGGGAACTGGAGTCGGGAGGGAATCTTCTGTTCAATGTATGTGAGAAAATCCTGGCAATTGTTCACAAGGGCTGAAAGGGAATGGCCTTCACGAAATAGGGACAGTATTCTTGGTGGCCCATTCCTGGCACATTTCCAATCAGTGACTTAGAGAGCATGGTGAGTGCAGCCGCAGAGAGAGGATATTGAGGGTTAAATCATCAGTTCCTCTCACATTGATGGCCTGGAAGAACTTACCTTTGATAACTCTGACCCTTTGCATAGCTTCCCTTACAATTCACAATATGCCCTAATCTTTGTATAGTAACACTTGAAGTGGCCTGAAATAACATTTGTTGGAAGAGGGTTCATTGCTGCTGTCACCAAATTCTTTAAGAAGGTACTTTCAAGGCTGGATCTTTTCTGCACCTGATAACTGAAAATGGTGTTACGCTGACTACATGGCCACTTACAGAAAACGAACTTGAATTGAAAGGAGGTTGAAAGGGTTCATTTGACTCACACACCATATCACCATGAAAGTAAGTCCCTTGAGACTGCTCAATGGAAGAAAGCCCAAGCCCAAACTGTGCCCTTGTTGGCTCAAGAAGAAATTGGACACTTGATTCTGGAAAGGAGCATGAGAAGCTAGCAATGAGTGTGGCAGGTAAAGAAATACAAGCTAAAATAAGGCATGGTAAGAAACATGATGTACATTTACCTGATTCTCCAGATGGTGAATGGGTGCAGATATTGAAGCCAGGTTAGTTGCACAGAAAAGCTTCAAGTTTATCAAATCTTTAAAGGTTATAAAAGTCAACCCAGGTTGTTTGTAACTCAAGATGGGAAAGTGTGGAACTACTCAGAGTGGTAAAATGCATCCCAAGATGTGAAGAGTGCCAAGAATATGTCAAAGGTTCTTGACCAGTGTAAGTAAACAAGCAACCTGTTCCTGTATGACCACCAGTGCCTAGTGCTGGTGCTCCTGACACATTCTTGTTGCGTCTGAGGGCGTGTCTGATGCTGATGCTCCTGATTAAAGCAGAATGGTAAAAATTTAAAGTTGAAATTTACTAAAAGTGTTTTCAGCCGGCAATGCCAAAGCATACCTGCCTTTCACACAAAGAAAACAACATGCAAAATTACAATAAAATATGATAAAAATAATTATTACTGTTAAAGCATGAGATTTGTTTGATCAAATCCTCCATTAGGCAGGCTGTGTCTTGGTTTGGATTGCCAGGCTTCTGCTGGTCCATGATGTTCTTAGAGGAGGAAACATGTTTGCATTTGGTTTCTACTTTATCCTAAGGTATTCTTTAGAATGGCTAAAGATCCTAAAATATTTTACTTTTGCAGACGTTTTGACCGAAGGTTCCAACTTTACATCAGAATCAATCCTGTTTGTATTGTTGTTTGACCTGTGAGATTCCTAAATAGGAAAATGATTTCTTGATCTGGTTGGTCGAGCTGTCCATTGATCCTATTCATTGTATTGGACCTAATAGAGTTGTACAGATTGCAGTTCAACAAGAAGTGTTTCATCTCTTCTCTTGCTCCACACATTCTATTGTCTGAGAGCCCTGGATTTCTTCTGATTAGAATCTTGTTTTGCTGCAAACCTCCCTCTCTAGCTAGAGTAAAGAGTCTCCTCTCTCTGTGGATTTATAATAAGATTAGTCATGGTTAGGGTTTCCATGCAGAGTCTTACACACCAACTTGACTCCTGGGAGAAAAGTATTCCCAAGGCTTTGAAATTCTCTTACATCAGTAAACTTGAAAATTGATTGTTAAACCCAAGGTTAGCAGATGCAGAGGGAAGAAACAACTAATACCCTGCACAGTTGTTTGAACTGTGACCTTGCATTCAGCATTTTTAAACTAAGATCCATCTTAACACCTTCCCTGCTCATGACGAGCTCAGCTCGTCATGCAGTACACTGGTCGTGTGCTTATGACGAGCGGAGCTCGTCATGAACAATGGAAATCTGGAGAGTCCAGCACCTTGCGGGAATTGCTGTAGCAGTCAAGGTGTTAAAGTAACAAGCTTAAAAAAGCGCACAATGCAATCACTTTGGCCAAGCACCCAAAATAGAACGAAATTGAGCAATGCCATCCCCTCTGTACATACATTCTAGTATCCGCAATGTGAATGTAGCATTGCATTGAGCAACTTTGTAAAAGTGGCACTGTGTCATGTGCTTGACTTATATTTGTCTATCATTTATTTATTGCTCAATTGGTCTCTTTTGCATGTTTTGGGTGAGGGGTGTTCAACATTGTTGTGTTTGTTTATGGTTCTATGTACTTAATAATGCTACTAAGAATGTTCCTTGTGTTTCCAAAACTACATACTGATTCCCCTATTTCAATGTCTACCTAAACCATACCCCCACCCTTAGATTGTCCTATTTAGGTTGGTACTCTACACAGCTAGTTGGAAAATCTCAGTCTAACACCCCCCCCCACCCCCGTATCATTATGGAGCTAAGACTGGCACACTTCAGAAGCCTCTGGCTCACTGCTGCCATCTCTGACCCTGTTTATGCTGGTTCTGCCCAACTACGATCCACATTGGCCCGTTTGGCTACCTGAAAAGGGAAGGTCGGATCATATGGTCACTCCTACGAGGCCTCTTTAACTCCACCATCAAAATCAGGTCCCATTCTTCAGCTATTTAATATTAGCACCGAACAACCAAGTTGCTGTCGCACAGCTACTACAGCCTGTAAGTACTCTAGAGCTGGGACTGCATAATTTAGCTACATTCACAGTATTTCTATGGTGACTACTAAATAAAAGTTACATACAGAACTTCCCCCCCCAAGCCCCTACGCAAGAGCTCTGCAACCAGCTCAATAATTTCTTCATGGATAAGATAGCCACCATAAAAGAAAGCATACCGGAAAGGCTTAGTACTGTAGCCATCGAGGACATCTGTAGAAACCCATCTGAATTCAAGGTTTTTCCCCCGATTGATCAGCCTCGGTTAGGGGAACTGATGAATCGTGTGAAGTCCGGTTCACCTAATGATTGCTGCCCCCCGTACATCCTAAGGGACGTTTTCTCAGCACTCCCGCTAGGCATACTCCCCCTCTTGAATGAGTCCCTAGCACAGGGAAGGGTCCCCAACTCGTTTAAAAATGCAACGTTGGTCCCGTTAATTAAAAAACCGGGTGCTGAACCGGCTAATCTCTCTAATTACCGGCCCATATCCCTTCTTCCTTTTGGAGCAAAGATCTTGGAAGCCCATGTGGCTAGCTGCATTTCCAATTTCATCGAAATATCGGATTATCTGGAGCCCATCCAAGCCGGCTTCTGCCAGGCGCACTCAACCGAAGCCGTGATTCTCGCAGTTCTGGACACTATGAGGTCCAACGCCGACAGGGGTATACATCAGGCCTTGGTGCTTCTGGACCTGTCGGCAGCGTTCGACACGGTGGATCATACCATCTTCATACCATCTTATTACACCGTGTCAAACAGGCTGGTCTGCGAAGCGAGGCTCTTAGTTGGGTGAAATCATTCCTGAGCAACCGGGCCCAGGCAGTTAAACTTGGGAACTTTACCGCACCCAAATTATCTACCAACTGTGGTGTCCCGCAAGGCTCGTCATTGTCCCCCCTCCTGTTCAATCTATATCTCAAACCTCTTTTACATTCTTTAAAGAACAGGAGGGTAACGATCTATAACTATGCTGACGACCTGCAGCTAATTTTCCCACTGGAATCAATTAACTCCGCCGTGGAATTACAGGCGACCATGCTGCACATTCAACGGTGGATGGAGTTGAACCACCTAAAACTCAATCCTGGGAAGACCGAGTTGGTACTCCCAGGCAAAAGGTCGATCAGCTGGGGTCCCCACTACTGGCCATCAACAATGGGATCTCCTCCCTCCCCCTCTCTCTCGGTGAAAAGCCTCGGGATCACCATTAACTCTGATCTCTCGCTGAAAGGCCAGGTGGGAGCTGTGATTTCTTCCAGCTTCCATCAACTGCGCAAAATCAGAAAAATTGCTCATCTACTCACTCACTCTGCGCTCATTCAAGTGGTACTCGCCCTGGTCCTGTCCCGATTAGACTTTTCTAATTCTATTTACTTAGGCCTCCCCCTGTTCTTGTCTAAACGCTTGCAAATTGTGCAAAACCAAGCGGCCAGATTGATCTTCAAGAACCGCGGTGGGAACGCGGCGAAACCATTGCTGGCCACTCTCCACTGGTTACCCATAGCCCAACGGGTAATATTTAACCACATGGCTGCTGCAGGGATTTTTGCCCTGTGCTGCAGATTCTGCATTCCCATTGTTCATGACGAGCTCAGCCCGTCATCAGCACAGCTCCACTGTGCCTCATGACGAGCTGAGCTCGTCATGAGCATGGAAAGGGTTAAAGTAGGATGTCTGGCCTTTAAGGCTCTTCACGGGAAAAGTCCCATGTTCATCAATAACCTAATTGTCAAGCATGAGCCTACCCGCAATTTTCGTTCTGCCCATCTATCCCTTCTTACCCTACCCTCCTTCAAACGGAAGCGTCAAGGCGGGTGTTGATTTGCTTTTCTTGCCCCAAAGGTGTCGAACTCTTTCCCCCTGTCGCTCAGGAAATGTACTAATCTCATGGAGTTTCGTGGAGCCTTGAAGACCTGGCTCTTCAAGCAAGCTTCGGGATAGGTTAACTGCTATTCAATCTTTCCTCACTGCCAGCGCCATGTAACCCCTGGGTGCCCGTGCGCTTAAAAAGTTCAGAATAACATAACATAACATAACATATTTAAATGCATACCTGCTTCAGGTCTTAACTTGTAGAAGATAGTAAACTTATGACTAAACTACAACTGGCTCAAGGAGATTTGATACCACTTTTACAGAGGTAAAGAACTTGGGGATGCTCAATGACTCCTAACTCTTGCTCAAAAAGCAGGCCCACAATTAGATGAAAAGCATCTACAGCATTATGAAAACATTACGACCGATTGTTGTTTACCTGGGCTGTCCCAATTTGGTCATAGCCTAAATAGCCAAATTGCTGTAGTGCCTAGACTATTCTAAAAGACCTTCCATTGGGCATAATATGCACCTAATAACACTTAATTGAATCCAGAATGTCACCACTAGGTACGCCCTTTAGAAAAGAATACCACTGCTACATGAGCGACTTAACATAATTGATAGATGTAAAGTCTTAGAATGATTGAGAAAGTGAGTGATTGATTGTGAACGAAATTTGTAAGAAAGCAATGCTTGTTTGATTGTGACAGTTTAATTGTTAAAAGTATTGCCTCAGGAAGGTTCATATGGATGGGGTTCTATTGGTCATTGACAATTAACTGTCCAACCACATAAATGCTGCAATCAAACTAGCAGGTCAGGTGAAAAGTTAGTTAGTTGATCCCACACCAGTGTAACATGTACTCTTTCCTGTGCCCCACCCTGGGTACTTGGATGTGGCCATAGCTCAGAGATTATACCTATATGCATGACCAGTCATATGGCAGTGGTGTGCACTATGCAACAGGCTACAGCAATCTTGCAGGCTCATTCTGGGGAGTACATCAGCACACCCACCACATGGTCAAGACATGTGAAACATGACTTAGAATCCCAAAAGTGTATTAAATGTTGACTGATGTATGTGTGTGCCCTATTGTACCTCTACGGAAGTTGTGTAGTTGGGTGTCCCTGGGCTGTGAAGTGTAGAGAGTGCGTACCCAGCATCAACTGCAACAAAAATGTGTTTTAATTTAAAATGTGATTTTATGTGAAATGCAATACGGTATGTATACATACATGTCATGGGTGAATAAGTCATGTGTATCTATTGTGTTTGTAATGAGTATGTTTAAAATGCCATCCCCCACTTGCACATGTAGGCCAGTTCGAGATGTTCTTTCTTACCAATGGGCCACATTTCATCAAAATCCCCCAAATGAACCATTCTAAAATAGGTGACTGATGGAACATGTATCTGTTGTGTTTGCTTCCAGGGAAGGTAGCATACATATCAGTGATGCTGCCAAAGGCATGGCAGCCAGCTTGCACGTTAATAGAGTGCCAGTGGTGTCTGTTAGGAACAATGTGTGCTGTGCATTGTGGTGAGATGACTGAAGTGCAACATGACTGCAGTCTGTGGCATCCGACATGCAAGGACCATGAAAAAGACACAACATTTTCTTGCCGCCCTTTGCCTTTCCTCGAGTGTGTGTAACAAAATAATAAACTAGTGTTCCATTCTATTGAGGCATCTTGGTTCCAAATGCAAGCATCACAAGAGGATTGCTTATGACCTCTCGATAGGTACACTTCCTATGGAATGGAGAGCATCCACTATTTCCTCAGAGGCAGGGCCAGCCTGAAAGCAGGATGTAGGTGAATTAGGCTCCTGCTCTTAATCTGCAGCCATATCAAGCATTACGTCAGGTTAGAGGCAGTATCTGGTAGTGACTGTAAACCCTTTCTTTCCTTCTCTAACAGCTGTTCTTAAAATTAGGGGCAAAGCAATAAACACATTCACCAACACAGTGAAGGCAAAAACGTTTGTGGCTGTCTGAGTTAATTTTTTATGTGATCAGGATGCATGTGATTGACTGGTGTTGCGATGTATTTTAAAGGCAGCTGGGTGGTGGAGTCCAAAGCCATCACTCCTTGCAATACCAGGTACGTTACAAGGGTTCAAGCCTCATCTAAAAAAAAAAGAAGTAAATAACAATTAACAAATATTTTTCAAATTTAAAAAAAGGGCAAATGTAAACTAGACATTTCCCATTACATTTCAATATATACTTCTATTCTTATTTGGTGCTTCCACTGTTTAATATGAGAGAGTGTTGCGGTACCTCTGAGTTGTCGTGTGTGGTGCTTGATTTTCTCCATGGCCTGGTTGGATTAAGCTTACTACTTGTTTGTGCCCTTTCAGGCCGCTGGCTGTAGTAACTTTTGAAGTGTCATTTGTGACTAGCAGTTGTCTTATTTGTTTTATGGGTGTGTTTTGAGAGTAGTATGTCCCTATCTAAGCCCCTCCTTATTTGCCTAATTGCCACCCATTTAGTAGTAAGTGTCCCCATTTTCAAGCCACCTCATTGTGTCCCTCCCACATGTACTACTAAAACATATATTTACTTGTGTGGAGATCTCGATACACATGGTAGAGATCTCTGCACCGAAAAGAATACGAGGAGGAGCTCTCCTGCTGTAGATTTGTGAATAGCATTTTATAGTACTATTACTGTAGTACTAGTTCATGTACTACACAGTACAGTTTGTGAATACGCCCCTTAGAGTTGTCTTGCTCAGTGTCTTATTCTTCTCCTTTGATTGCCATGTAAACTGAAAGGTTTTTACCTCATCTGAAATCTGCATTTTTCTTCTTTTTTGGTCCCCTTACAGTCTTACTCCTGTTATTTGCACCAGTGGGGATTGTACCTGGATTTGAAATGTTTCTAATTTGCTTGTCATTTAATTGGAATAACGACTATTCTTGGTACTTCATTTAAGTGAAATCACCTTTAGAAGTTTGTCACTATACAGGTGTCATCCAACTTGCCTCACAGGTTTCTTTTCGCGGTCAGAGATCCCGAAGCTAAATACTGGTGGACTCCGCCGCAGGTACCGGAGACATTTATCTGGGTCCTTGGATAAAATGAGATTGGTGAGCTGCCGAGGTCAGCCTCACTAAGCCAGTGCTAGTCATTTGGCACATTGATCACCAGATGTCTGTTATCTTAAGGTCCTGATGAGACCATCAACCCTTTACGGGGCTGAAACATCATTGACTAATATTATCACAAACCCTTTCCATCCTCTTTGAATTCCAAAGGTGGCTTATGAAACATTTTGTGGGATATTGTTCAACTTTTTATCGTCGTTGATGTAATTTAAGAAACCCAGTGCATATTGTATTATGTCACATTTCCTTTTTGGTTCTTTTTCACACGGGACATTGAGCACTATCTATTTCTTAGTACAGATATTACTTGTATGGAACAAGAATTGGACTGCTTATTTATTGTTTGTGTATAATAATTTCTCTTTTCGGCATTTTTTTCGGTGGGCTGAATTTGAGATTTGTGGTTTTGTATAATGTATCCTGTACATTGTCCACAAGAACATTTGTTTCTGTAATACATGAACCTCTAAAAAGCTCATACGATCTATAGTTGGGAACACACACCCTTTGTAACATGCATCAAATTGCTTATGGATGGTTTATCAATTGTCGAATGGCATAAGCCCATAGTGTCATGGCATGGACACAAAAACGATTAGAGCCCCAGATGATTTCCCACAACTATGCATGACCCAATACAGAGTTCTAACTGCTGAAAATACAAGCACCATCAATGCCAATCTATATATGTAACAATATCAGCATGTAGATCGTAAGTACTTAAATGCATGGCTGCAATTTCTTAATGTTGTACAAAGTGCATGCTAATGCAGAGGCTGCAGCAACCAAAATTCAGGCCATGGTCATAAGAAGGGAAGAGGCCTTTTTGCTGGCCATAAATTCTCTTCATCCTGCACCATAGGCAACCATGCAAGCAATATTCAACTCCTTGGAGGGTCTCACATGATGCTTCCCACTCTTCTCTACCAAGTCTGGACCATCCACCTCATCTATAGGCCTTTTGGGAAAAACAATGATTTAATAGACACATTTTTAGACTCCTCACCACCTCATCCATAATTCATGAGGCTGCCTCTTTAACCTGTTCAACACACACAGTGTGGTGGTACAGCATATCACCTAATCAACCCTCCAAAAGCCACATACTGGTCCTAATTTTCTTGACATCAACAACTATTCAGTGCAAGACTCCCACACCCCTGGACTGGGCTCACCACCTTGCCATCCTCATCACCCGGCTTTGCATCCAACCATCACATCGAGGCCCTCTCAAAGAGCACAACAAACTTTTAGAAACTTTAAAGACTTCTCCCTGGATAATGTAAAAGCTGAACTCAAGTCACACCCTCCCACCTCCACGTCTGACATCAATGGCCTTCTAAACAACTTCAGTACATATTAGGAAACCATGTCAACTCTTTAATTCCAACTACAACACAAATGTTCAAACCAAGTCCTTCAGTACCCTGCTATGCCAAAGTCCTTGCAGAAAACAATAGTTCCATATAAAGATAGGAAAGAAAATGGACTTAAATCTGGACACCAACTACCTCCTGGCACTAAAGACCTTCTCTGTAAAAGGCAGACTACTCATCATATCAGCCAAAGTCAAGTACCATGCCAGCACCATCAACGAAGATGCCAACAAAAGCAGAAAACTCTTCAAAACAATCAATTGCTGCATGAAACCCCTCTCTGAATGTCCTATCCCAGAGTCTACTAACTGACACAATACCATTAACCTCGTCTTCAATGAAAAAAATGCGTCTTCCATGAAGTTCTCCAGACAGTAATCTTACACATCGTAGATGATGCCCTCATGCCCACTGATAATGAAGAACCATGCCTTCTGAAAGTATAGGACCCCTTAGCTGTCTTTGAATCTGTGAATCATCCCAGCTTAATAAACACCCTGAAGTCTTGAGTGGGTTTGAAATGAAATGTCTTTGATCGGCTTTCTTCCTACGTAACTAATCAGTACCAGTTTGAGCCCATGGGCACCTCTCGGCCCCAGAAGATTGTGTTAACCTGCTGAATTTTGCCAGGTTTCTATTTTCACGCTTTTACATTTATCCTTTACATGGAGCCCATTAGGCTCTTCTCATACATAAGTACATTATCATTTACCAACACTCTCATAACACTCAACTGTATTTGAAGGTCTCCTATGTTCCTGACATTTAACTCCTGAAACAATCCTTGCTCCTCATCCAGAACTAGATGTCCTCTACCTACCTGATGCTTCAACACAGCATATAACAATGCCTGCTGTTTGCTCCAACTAATTCAAACTAGGCTCAACAACATGAACCTATATGAATTTGAATGCCCAACTTTCACCCTCAGTCTATTGGACCTTAATCTGGGCACCGATCTCACCCTCAACAAACATATCACCAAGTCAACTAAGGTGGCCTGGAAGAGCATACCCTGCTAAAGAAAGTGAAATCTTTCCCCGCCAAAATGCACATTTCTAACTGCTCTTTCATCCATTGTACTCTTATATCAGCCTCCCAGATGCCCCACAGGCTCCCCTTAAGCACATCCTGAATGCATCCACATGCCTCATCAAGGGTCTGATGAAATATGATTACATCACCCCTACCCTGACGGAACACCTGATGGAAGATGATGTGAACAGACTGTCAATGCCAGTTCACACTATGTTCAAAATCAGCTGCATCATCTACAAAGCCATCACAACTGGCATGCCTGCCTAGTTGGCAGAAAGGCTTATCGCCTTTGGCGCCTCCCGGCATACCTGCAGTCAGGACACCATCAGAATAGAGATGACGAAATTAAAAACAAGGCAAAAGGCCTTCTCTTTGAATGACCCAGGACAACTTACATGTATCCATGAAGAGTACCCTAACCATTCAACAACTTAGAAAGAGCTAAAGATACACCTCTTAAAAGAACACTGCATGGTGATTAAACAGTTCTCTTTCACTCTTAGAAACCTGCTGCCCCTCCAATCACACATTAACTGTCTTTACCTTGGGCTCTGTACAGTACTACGATGACTTTAGGGTAGTTTCTCAATATATAAATACCCCATACATACATGCATACCTACTATTGAAGCCCTAGAAAACATGACTACCCTCCCACCAAACCTCATGCCTAGAGCTCAACGTTTCCCACACCGGCTAATCCACAACTAATAGTCTTGAATACACTAAGGGTCCTGGAAAAAACTTTTAGAAAAAGGCATCCCGGCCGTGCTACTAAAACTTATACAGCTGCTGCACAACAAAACCTGGGTGAGAGTAAGGATGGGAGATGGTCAGTCATTATCAAAGGAAATTCCTTCATTGGAAGGGCTGAAACAGGGATGTGTTCTGGCCCCCCTCCTCTTTAATCTATTTCTAGGAGACCTATCGGTCAACCTGAATGACCTTAATGCACATCCCCCTAAGTTGGGGGGTAAATTGATATCCAACTTGATGTATGCGGACGATGCGATCCTATTAAGTCACACTAAAATAGGTCTCCAGCGCTTAATCAACAGTACACTTTTGTATGCAAACGAAAATGGAATGGTTATTAACGAAACCAAAACAAAAATCATGATGGTATCCAGGAAAAAAAATATGAGACAAAAAAACAAATGGTACATGGGAAACAATCAACTTGAACAAATAGAGGTGTACAAATACCTGGGGGTACTGTTTGACCAGAAGGGAAATTATCTCCTACAGAAACAGGACATCCAAAGGAAAGCCAATTCACTAACAGCAGCATTCAAGATAGCACAAAAATCCCTTGGAAGTTTAACTTATGGCCCACTATTGAAAATCATAGGTGCTAAATTGCTCCCAACTATTACATATGGAAGTGAGGCATTAATGGGTAAGGATGCGGCACTAATTAATAAGGCACTTTCTAAAGTATATAGATCTCTCTTCCACCTTCCAAAGAATGCTTCGCCAGCACAAATAAGACTGGAATTCGGTTTGACCAATCAAGAGTTAGCAAGAAAAGGTCAGTTTATTAAAATGTGGTATAGGTTCAAGAATGACCATGATAATCAAATTTCACAAATACTCTGGCAAGAAGTAAATAATAATAAAAAATCACTTGCTGGGAGATATCTTCACGATGCACTAGAGGAGTTTTCACTGATGCCTATATGGAACAATACAATAAACAATGGATCGTTTAAAAAAATAGTGAACCATTTACTTATCACTATTACATGATAAAAACATGCTGGCAAAAAGAAAACACTCGTGGACAGTAATAAATGGATATGAAAAAAAGAAAGTGCAAGAATACTTGGAGATACCATGGTCTGAAAAAAGTAAACAATGTTTCATGAACGCAAGATTTGGAATTCTGCCAGGCCTTAGTCACGCTCTGCCATGGAAAAAAACTAACTCCAGTCTATTGTGTAGACTTTGCAAAGGTGGAGAAGAAAATATTGTCCATCTCCAATGTATCTGTCCTGGCCTCCGCAGGGAAAGATGTGCATTACTTAAACCTCATTTTAATCTTCAGGCCACAAGAACATGCAGGCAGGCATTGAAAATGTGTCTTGCTCCAAATGATATAGTTATGAACGTTGCCTTTGTAAAATTTTTAAAAATCATAACTACCGAATTAGAAAAGTAGATGAGGAAAAAAGCTTTTATGAAATCATAAACAAATAAATAGATACTTTAAAAAAAAAAATTTTGTTTTTAAGTCCAATCATCTCAATTTTAAGGATAAAAGAAATGCCTTCTTTTTTTATTGTATTGTATTGTATTGTACTATATAAATTGAAAATGTTTTTGTACTGGAAGTATTGTAAGATTTTAATTAATCAAACAATAAAGAATTACTTACTTACTCTAAGGGTCCTCAGAAGTTATGAAAACAGAAGCACTTCTGAGACCTTTAATCACTATATTTATTATCTGTGCTGAGTAGCTACACACTCAACAATAAAGTGGATGTCTTAGGCCTTGCAAAGGATCTGAAAAGAGGCACATGAATACTAATTTAATACAGTACACTCCTCTGTAGTGGCTCCTTGATAGTGCAGATGTTAACACTTGCTTCAAAGGGAAGAAGTTTAAGTCCTTTGATAAATCAGCTGACTAGTCAATATTTAAATCAAGTCGAATGTATTCTCATTGGAATATTCCTTGGCATACACCTACAGATCCTCTATAAAAAACACCCATCTGTCATGCAGGAAACTCTTATGTCCTGATAGTCAACACTTGTAAAGGTGCGTGCATCCATGCAGAAGCTGCACTCATGCAGTACTTTGTTAAACTTATCATTTAATATGATGAAAGAGTTTAGCCACACCTTATGTAATGTGTAATGATAATTGGATAGCGCCTTGGATAAAACCCAAACTCAAGAAATTACAATTAAAGTTAACAGCCTACAATTACATTTAGCTGCTTTAAATTGCTTTTTAGAGCCAATCACCACATCAAACATAATGCGCTGCCTTGATGTCAGTGAAAGGACCTGTAATAATACTATTACACACTTCTGAGTTTCATCCGAATTAAGTTTGTATACAGCTTCCACGTATTCTCAGAACAACAAAATCAGCATTTAAGTAGGAAACATAGTTTGCATAGCTGATGGATCTGTCAAAATTGCTGTATTATTATTTGTAAATTTTGATAATTTCCATATTTCACCCAACAAACAGTAATGTTTTTAGGCTTGGTGGTCAAATCTGTGGGTTATTGAATGTTGAGCCATGAAACTTGATCTTTAACACTCTACTTTTATGAAAACCATCTTGTGTTCCTGGTACCCAATATTGAGAAAACCTAATGCTGGTCTAGGCTCTATTCAAAATAAGTATTGGGATTCTAAGTCCCACTAATTACTGTCTTTGTACTTGTCACCTGCCAATTTCCCAACATTTAAAAAAAGCAGAAAACTATACAAAAAAGCCCTCAACTGAATGTTGCATTTGCATGACCTGGTATTATTGAGAAGCTGCAATTGGTACCTTGCTGGTGCAGGGTGCACTACCTAAGGCTAATACTAGGGGTCATTGGCCTCTACCATTCTTTAGACGCATCTTGTTGCTGTAAGCAGACAGGAGAATTTAGGCCGCTATTAGAGATCCCACATGTGGCTACCATTGACTCCTCAATATGAGAAAACCAGAGAGTTATATATAGAGCAGAGGCCCTTGCATGTCTCCAATTGTTGGAAATTGAAAGAATCTTGACAAAAAAGTGTGCTTTTGTTTCAATAAGCCTGATCTGCGAGACAACATACATTTCCATATTCCACTTTGATAAAACTAATATTTATGCTTGGCTTTTATGGATTATATTATTATGCCAATGCTGGGTTATTATGGTGTTAGGCATTATCAAGACTACTGTACGTTATGGAAGAAGTCACAATAACATTGAAAGGTTTACTACTCACTAGCAAATAAGAAAGCTATCTCTGTTTAATAGCTAGACCAACTTTTCAGCTGTTTTCTAGCAGGTGTTTTGAGAAAGGTGTCAAAATAGAGGAGCGGCCAAGGTGTACAGTATAAGGAGAAAATGATTGAGGACAGACTGAGGGCAATGTAAAGACAAGGGTAATACAGTGAGAGAAAGATGTGGAAAGTGAAAGCAATGCTATGAGAGAAGCAGTTGAGGATGGGAGGAGGGGTGCGTGGGATTACTTCTTGAAGCACATCACCAAGCCACAAAGGAACCAGTAAGGTACAGAGTGCCTTTACATGAAATACCATGGACTTGGTGGTTAGCCTATCCAAACAATAACAGACCATGAAAACACAATAGTAAGGTGATCACCTCACTCCATATCATCATATTGCTCCCAGTCCAGGGCTTCAGAGGCATAAATCATTTGTATCTGATATATGCATCTAACAATCTCAATGGAAGCAAAGTAAGACTGAAACATTCCAAATGCTTGAGGTTGTCACATTATAACCCAAGATTGGAAATAATAACCATGATTACATGGAGTGGGGTTGCCATCCTACATGAAAGTCAATGGATGAAGGGTGTTGTCTTAGAGACCTCTCTCTCTATACACTTGTTATTCTATTTTAAATGTATTCCTGTCTCCCACATAGTTAAAGCTTTTTTGAGCACGACTAAAAAATAAGGACATTTCCGCCATTCAACACAATGTAGCCCAGTTTATTAAATTCAGACGATTAGTGGATGAAATCATTCCCCCACAATTCTACCCTGTGACAGAAGTTTCTGAACATTCAACTTCTGAAAATGTCTTAAGCAAGCTACACATCTACTATATTGGTCCAGTATTATTGCAACACTGGTAAATACTATAAAGAATGTAAAAGGCGATAAGAAGAGAAACAGAATGTTGAGTATATTACAATCCCTGCATCTTTATACCCCTTCTTAATGAGAAGGAGGAGACATACATTCTCCTCATTATCTCCCCACATCTCATGTTCTCCAAGGGATACTTTGAGGAACCTTTACTGTTTGCCCCACAGTCTTCTCCCAACTAACAAAATACCTTGACTGGCAGGGAACTGCTTCCACGTCAGTCACTGGGTCCTCGTGCCAAATCAATGATGTCAGCAAACCGTTTGGCTTGCTGATGTCATTCTTCAACCAGACAATGCAGTCGCTAACAGAAGGTAAGGTGTGCTAGTGGATTTTCGCCCACCACAGAGCATGAGAGAGGCCCCATGTCTCCTCTGCTGAATGTTATCCTGCTCAGGGTAATTCCCTAAGCAAAATATTGAATTGCCCTGTTTCCTAGCCCATATGCCTGTTGTTTATAATATGTAACATGTGCAAACCCCCATGCAAATCAGGGAAATGCCCCCTTTGGATCACACCGGATTTTGCAACAGTGAAATCCATATTACAGAAAGGGCCACACAATCGTTTGCAGCTCCTTCTGTCATACAAAGTGCCTCAACAGGCACAAAAAGCAGATTGAAATGCCTGTGACGCCCCTAAGACACTTGGGGGCAAATTTTAGAACATGTTGGACTGGGTTAGCGTCACAAAAGTGACGCTAACCAGCACAAAATGTTTCTTTAACAATTTACTTCCCAGCACAAAACTTGTTTTGGGTGGGTAAGTACTCCACAAGTAACGCAAAGCAGAGTGAAGCATTGCTTTGTGTTACTTAGCGCCACAGGGCAGTATATGGTTGGTACATGGGCATTCCCTTTTGATGCAAAACCCTATCTACAAACAACTTTTGACAGGGTTTAGCACCAAAAGTTAACGCCATCTGAAAGGAGGTGTTAAGAGGAGAAATCGTTCCATCTCTCCTTTCTTTTCCTACTTTTCATGCATGCTGCACCGTGCAGCACACAAAGTGGAAAAAGTGTTTGAACTTCTCTAGGGTACCCGTCCTGTACAAAACATATGCCAGACTCAGGCGCGCACTTTAGTGCTATGGTGCTAAAGGTTGTGTCTGGCGCACAGAGCTGGAATCAGTTCTAGGAAGAGGGGATTAGAGAGCCATAGCTCTGTGAATATGGTGCTCTCCTGCTCACTCCCTGTCACGCAATGCAGCATTTTTGGCTGCTGTGTTCCGTGATTTCCTTGAAAATCTGCCCCTATGAGTTATAGGGGCCCTTCTGTTTTTACCTTAGATACAGACGCCAAAATTCATATAGTTAGGACCAAAGGTCCTGGTCTAAAAGTTTCAATACTTATATCGATATAATATTCACCCAAAAAAAAAAGTTAAACATAAAAATAACTCTGGACCTCATTTGCATGTATCAGACTGGCTTGCACGACCAAATTGCCTTTTTTACGAAAGCGAAACGACTTTTGTTTTCACACATTCAGTTTCAACTAAAATCACAGATTTACAGGTACAGAGGTTTCTGTGTGAGAGGTGATGCACTGCAAGTTGGATAACAACCATTAATGTGAGCCTTTTTGGGACTCAGCAACCATTTTACAATTCTATTCCACCTTAGATATTGTGGTAGGTTTGATTTACTTACAATAGCAGGAGTAAATGTCTTTTCAGAGTGGGAGTAGTGTAATGATTGAGCGTTCTAGCAATCTGTCCGGGCTGCGACTGGGTACGTCAAACCCACACCCCCATGTCGGCTGGCGAAGCGCGCAGCAATAAATAAAAGAGGGGTGCTTGAGGAGGGGCAGTCGGCACCCAACAATAGCACAGTGTGGTGTCTGTTTATTTTGCACGCATGCCCTAGGCCAACACGCTCCGAGCCGCGCCGCAAGGGGCTTACACTGATGATGAGGGATCTGACCTCACACTCCTGTGCCTGATGCACACCAGCCAGCACTGAGATCAGCCCCAATGCGGCCTCAGCAGTGGCCCACGCCACACCAGCAAGATGCGGAGACACCGCCCCAACCCCACCGCCAGCAGCTGGATATTCAAAGCGGACACATGCAGCAAAGCCGGTAAGGCGCGTTCCTCATTTCCACCGGACATTCGTGCACGGCTGCCTGTCCATGCTAGCCCGCTCCCACAGTCACAGGCAGCCTAGCATCAGGGCAAGGACTTTCAGACTCAATCAGGCCTGTGGGCATTGCGCTCCAGGCACACACTGGAGAAAGAAAAATAAAAAAAAGAAAGAAAAGAAGGATAAAGCCCCCAGCAATCCAAATACAGATAGTAGAGGAAGTTATCACAAGTGGAGATGACTGCCATTGCCAGAATCAACCCTGTTGCCTCGCAGGACATCAGGAACCAAGCCTGAGGGTACACACACACTCACAAGAAGCACAACAGCACTACCCTGCACACAGTGCAGCACAGCACTGGCAGTTGCTTCCCCCAAGTAAGGAAGGAAGATAGGAGATAACCCTGATGGGAATCCGGCACCAGTCTGAGTCGCCACTCAACATGCGCCCACAGACGTGCAGCCCCCATTCAGGTAAGCGGCTGACCCCACAACGGCATCCCCAAGGTGGAAAATGTGGCTAGGACAGCTAGAAAATTATTTCATAGCCACCAGGAAAACGAACGGAGCGGTAAGGTGGTCGCTCCTGCTCCTCTATGGAGGGGAAGAGGTCTACCTGATCTTCAAACACCTAACTAACACTGGCGGCCCAACCGACTACGAAGCAGAGGTGGCTGCGCGTCATGTGCATTTCGACCCACATATCAATCCAGACTATGAAAAATTTAAGTTGCGAAAGGCCAGACAAAGAGAAGGTGAGTCTATTGACGCATTGCACACAAGATTCAGTGAACTGGCAAGCACGCATCTCGTCAATGGAAGGGCCACAAAGGAAATTCGGGGACAACTCTTCCAGGGAGTATGCAGCAAAATACTGAGGGGGCTCATACTAAGGCAGCCAAACATACCCCTAAACAACATACTGGTCATGGCCAGGTCACACGACCTGTCGGCAGCAAGGGCAGATGAAATGGACTTGGCACTGACGCGCACAACCGAGAAGAGTACGACCATCAAAACGGAGTGAGCCGATGCCGTCACAATGCAGGACAAAAGGAACAGACCCAGAGAGGTCAATGTGGATACTGCGGACATGAAGAGCATCCACTGCATGCGTGCACTGCCCAGGGTAAGACATGCACCAACGGTGGCATCCCAAAACATTTTGCATCCGTGTGCAGACGAAGAGGCACGTGCCATGATGGAAGAGGGGCCAGGTCCATGCGAAAGGTCCTCAGACAACAGTCGAGTACGTCTCTTACATCCTCCCAAGAGGGAAGAAAGAGTGACCGGACCACCCACCGAGCAGAAGACTCCTCCACTGAGGACGATGAAGGGGAAGCATACTTAGTGTCGTTCATGCAGGCACTGAAGAAAAGAAGGCCACAGCCCACATGCACAGTAAAAATCGCCGGATCAGAAGTAAGTGCGGTGATCGACATTGGTGCGTCAGTAAATGTCATGGGGATCCAGCAATATAACCCAAACCCAAACCCGAGCTCAGACCGTCCAAGATGAAGATATTCGCATATAGCAAGATGACAGTACCAATACGTACACACGACCACGAGATCACAACTGACATTCACGTCATCAACCAGGAGGTCCACACCGTACTGAGTAGCCACGCTGCCAAAGATCTAGGGTTGGTAGTGTTCGCGAGGAGTGTACAAGCAAACCAAATCAAAGAGCTGCTAGCCTAATTTGCCGGCCTATTCCAAGGGTTAGAACGAATCAAGAAGGCCCCAGTCAAGCTACATATTGACCCATCATTCACACCTACAGCATTACAACACAGGAGGATTCCTTTCCACCTCAAGCTGCAAAATCTAGAAGACCAAGGGGTCATTGAAAAGGTCTCCGAGCTCACACCGTGGGTATCGCCCATGGTGATAGCTGAGAAACCCCGGCAGCCAGGAAAGATCCGGTTATGTATAGACATGCGCCTCCCCAATAAAGTCATCTGGCGGTAACGCCACATCACACCAACGATAGATGACGGATCCCATTGGTTTTCAAAATTGGACCTGAATGCAGGCTATCATCAGCTGGTCTTAGAAAAAATAAAGCCACTACATCACCAGGTTCAGTACCCACCTTGGGCTGAGATGGTATAAACGTATCAATTTTGGAATATCATCGGCAGCAGAGGTGTTCCAAGACACCTTGAGGGAGATTCTATCCAGCCTGCCAGGAGTGCTGAATGTGAGTGATGATATCCTCATTCACTCTGAAACCACGGACGAGCACTATCGCCATCTGAGGGCTACACTAAAACGGCTGCAAGACCCTCGTGTCACCCTACACCGGGTAAAGTGCCTCTTTTTCTAAAAACAGATAGAGTTTTTGGGATACCTCTTCAACCAGGAAGGCATCCAAGTAGACCCACAGAAGTCCCAAGTGATCAAGGACGCCACAGCCCCTTTGTTGGTGTCTGAAGTACGAAGCTTTCTCTGGGTGGCCACGTACTGTGGCCGATTCATCCCGGACCTGGCCACCATCGCAGAGCCACTCCGGAACCTCACCAGAGCAGACGCCATGTGGAAGTGGGGAACCCTGGAAGAAACGGCATTCCAAAAGATTAAGACCACCCTGCTAGACCAAACCACCCTGGTATATTCCGACCCTGCCAAGCAGACAGAGATACTAGTTGACACCAGCCCCGAGGGCCTCGGGCTGTGCTGACCCAGGAGTATGAACCAGGAAGATGGGTAGCTCTGGCGTATGTCATCAAACAAGAGGGAGTGTGATCTATTGATCGAACGGGCACCAATTACCACCTCGAGGGGGAGGTGGAAGGTCCAGTTCCAGCGTGTGCCCGTGTGCAGAGTACTCAAACATCAAGCGGGGGTTGCTGAACTGTTCCTAGTAAAAAAGGAGGAGACTGGCTGTGCCGAAGGTGTACGTTAACACCCTTGGGCATCCATTAAGTTGGACATGTTTGCCTCACACACCCCGAGGGATGTCATGCTTCATCATCGGCGGTTGCTCCTCGTCGGGGAGGCGGTGCAATCCCCGACGGGCTCACCTCAAAGAGGGGCTCTTTGGCGGAGATCTTTTTGTCCAGCTGCCTGTTGATGATGTGCGGGTATGTGGGCCAGGACAATAGTATCCTGAAATGGAAGGTGAGGTTTAAAATATAGTAGAGGGTCCCTGAAAAGACTTTATTCTGGAGGTCCTCCTACTATCATTAAAAGGTGTAGTTTAGCTTGTTGGGTCACGGAGAGTTACGTGCCGTGTTTCAAACTAGACTAATGTGAAGGTCGGTCAACATGTTTCTCGCTAGGGGATTTCCCGCGATTCGTCAGGACCTGGTGAAAATGTGGGTGGGGGTTTAAAACAGGGACATGCTAGTGTCATGAACCTCGTGTGCTTTACCTCAGGGGAAATCCTGTGCCTAAAGGTCTTGGACTAATAGCCACCTGAGTTGTCGGCGGGTCGGTACAACAAAAGTTGCCTAAAGTTCAGGCTCAAGTTATCCGTGTCCGTGCTGTGTCACCTACCCATCACCGCCGAGCTCGAATAGCACCTATCTACTATATTTTAAACCTCACCTTCCATTTCAGGATACTATTGCCCTGGCCCACATACCCGCACTTCATCAACAGGCAGCTGGACAAAAAGATCTCCGCCAAAGAGCCCCTCTTTGAGGTGAGCCCGTCGGGGATTGCACCGCCTCCCCGACGAGGAGCAACCGCCGATGATGAAGCATGACATCCCTCGGGGTGTGTGAGGCAAACATGTCCAACTTAATGGATGCCCAAGGGTGTTAACGTACACCTTCGGCACAGCCAGTCTCCTCCTTTTTTACTAGGAACAGTTCAGCAACCCCCGCTTGATGTTTGAGTAGCTCTGGCGTATGCCAGCAAGGAGCTTTCATCCACGGAGCGGCGCTACGCCCAACTTGAGAGGGAAGCCCTGCCTCTCCGCTGGGCAAGCCATCACTTTCATTTGTATGTCTGCGGGTAGCCATTCAGGGTTACTACTAACCACCAGCCATTGGGTCGCTTTTCAGGGGATCAGCACCACACACACCCCGAGGATAGAAAGATGGGCCTTCGGACTCCAGCAATACGAAGTGGAAGTGGCCTATCGGCAAGGGGCCAAAAACCCAGCTGACTTCCTATCGAGATATCCGGCACCCCAAGAGGACCAAAGTGAGGAGGCAGACATTGAGGTGCTTGAAGCCCACCTGAACATGATCTCAACCATCACGTGTCCAAAAGCCCTGAAGCTGGAGGATATTGCCGCTTTGGGGGAAAATTATCCCATAATCACTATGTAGCAGGGATTCTGCTCCTACACAGAACTGTGCATAGAGACTTAGAACCTCAGTGAATTAGGGTGTGCCAAAACTCACCTTAGTATCCAAAATCCCCTAACAGACTAGCAATCAGTGTCTCATTGGTACTAACAAAACCCCAATGATTTAGACAACCCAGAACATGGACTTAGAACACCTCGGGTAACGTGGAACACATGAACACTCTTTCGTTATACTAACATATCAATCCAGAACGAGGAGTCAATGAGGACATGTGCGAGCTTGAAATGTTTATTTCTAAGTCAGTGTTCTCAAACGCAGTATCTTAGCTAATACAAGCAAACATATTATAAAGATCAAGGTTATAAGCATAGATATTATTTCATAAAATACAAAGGGTGAAAGCATATTAAAATGCTAAAGGAAACAGGTCTAAATAGAACCTCAGTTTACCCTCCCTAGCTAGTATATTATATTATATCTACAGAAGGTCTCTTTGGGTTTAGAAGGGCGGGCCCATACCTTTAGGTTCAGTGGAAATGGATCACATCATCTCCTACACCAACACTCTGCATACGGATATTCATCAAGTGTGTGTCTCCTGCCCTACGCAGTGCAATATCATTCGCGCCTAAAACCAAGGTTGGCCTCAGCTGCATCCATATTATGTCTACTCTGTCCGCTGATCAATCCAAACAATAAGCGCTGTGTTGAGATAACCTTGAAGGCATCGGCACTCACAGTACAGACATAGCTTTACCAAGTAAGACTGATATTTATAAGAAAACAGGTTTTTCTCGTGTAAAGCAAAATACCTAACTAGGTGAAAAGCATTAATAACAAAATGTGTCGTGTGCAGAGGCAGCAGGAAAGGAAAAATGGTGTTTAAAACTCTATCTAACTCATGCCAACTTAACACAGTGCAAAGGTGAAACCATTACATAAGACAACCAAAGTACGCGCAGCCGTCCAAGGGGGATACTGGCACTAGTTCTTGCAATAGGCCAACGATTGGGCCGGCCAGGAGAGAGATTGCCCCATGATGTTGTGGAGGATCAGGAACGAACTAAGTGTAACTCAAGGAGGGATTCTTCTAAGAGGATCATGGATTGTCATACTGGCGGCCATGTAGCATCAGGCAAACCAGCTGGCTCACGAGGGCACCAAGGAGTTGAAAAGAAGAAGGCCTGGATATGAGAAAAGTTGTGTTTCCCAGGCCTTGAGATCCAGGTGCAGGAGGTCATGAGGAGGTGCCCAGTCTACCAATTAACCAGCGCCTCAGAAAGACCCGCACCGGTCCAGACGGAAGAGCATGGGAAGGCCCTCTGGGAGAAGGTGAGCATCAACTTTGGGAGTTTTTCCAGATGGCTAGGTGACTGTCGTCGTCATCGACAGCTACTCCAAGTACCCCCTTGTAAAAGTGTTCAGCTCCACCACATTCTCTCGTGTTGCCCCAGTGCTTGAGAAGGCCCTCGCAATGTTTGGATGCCGAGAGGAAACCAGGAGCTACAATGGGCCTCCATTTCAGGGGACCGAATTCCATGACTTCATGCAGCACCACAACATATGTCATTGCCACATCACCCCACAATGGCCCCAAGCCAACAGAGAGGTTGAGAGGTTCATGAGGACCCTCAACAAAACCCTGTGGATTGCGGTGGTAGAGAACACAGGTCCTGAGCAACACCTCTAGCTATTTCTCTGAGAATACAGAAGCACCCCCCACAGCACCACATGCTGTACGCCATGGGCAATGATGTTCAAGGGGACCCGCCGTGACACCCTCCCTATGTGCCCAGGGTGGAGTCCACCTCCCTACAGTGCAGAAGACACCCTTGAGTGGAGAGAGAGGCAAAATCTCACCGCCAGCCGAAACAGGAGAGCGGCGCCCCGAGAAATGCGAAGAGGAGATACAGTAAAAATGAAATGACCAGGACGAAAGTTCCGAATGAGGTATGAGACGGGCCACTGAACAGTGGTCAGTGTAAAAGGGACCAGAATAACAATAGAGAAAGGTGGAGAGAATGTGACCCGAAATAGATCCTGGTTCAAAAGAGTACCTGTGCGTCTTTCTAACACGCAAGCCGACAATGTCCAGGACCCCAGAGGAGACAATGGCACAGACCCAGAGTGAATCCCTATGAGCGCCATGCCACCAACAAGCCGTGCCTCGCACAGTGAAGCATGCCAAGAAGCCGGACCAATGACGCCAATTGACAGGGAAGCTACATCTATGGCACCTGAACCACCAGATCCCCGAATTGGTACCCAGGTTAGTCACCCCAGGCACAGACTGAGAGAAAACCCCAGACCCAGCTCCCGCCAAAAAGGACAAGAACTAAGTTGGGATGGGATGCAATGACTGAGTGGTCTAGCGCTCTGTCCGGGCTGTGACTGGATACGTGTGGTGTTTATTTATTTTAACAAGCGCACCCCTAGGCCAACGCTCCCCGAGCCCCGCAGCAACGGGCTTACAAGTAGAAGGAAACGTTTCAAAAATATATGGGGCAGTAGTAGAAGGTTTTTTTTCAAGAAAATAATTATTTCACCTTGGAAAAAAACAGAAAAAGTTACAAAGTGCCTTTTCCCACACACATATAATTTTCACACGTCAAAAAATTATACATTCAACTTTTTCAGAATGGTGTCTTAATAGCTGCGACTGACGCAGTTTTCAGCCGTACAACCAACCCGGAAAATGTACTTGAATTTACAAACCGCTGTAAATCTAAAACCATGCGTCGCTGTAAACATATGGATGAGAATTTCTTACTATTTTTTTAATCGCGTACATATACCTCTGACATTTTGCTTGACTTACTGCTCCTGCAACCTGCAAGCCATATAGGCCTTACCATCTTTCTGCCCTAAGCAATTCATATGTCACTGATCAAGTGATTATGCAGAGCATACCAGCATCTGGTTGTTTGACTATGCTTGTTTACAGGCAGGTTTTTTTTCCTGTTCACTACAGTCATGCCAGATCCCCTGCTTTTTGTTGAAGGCGGCTTGTTCAATGATCTTTCTTAGTTTAGACATTTCACGTTTTTCTTAATACTGCGGATATGCAAACTCAAATGAAATCTTTGAATTCACCTCAGATTATTGCTTTGATTTAGCAACTAATGCGTGCTTCAAATATAGTTTGCTGTATAGATTAGGGAGAGGGACAAACATAATATATTTAAATAAACCATAAAATAAATTATCCATTGACGTCATAGAACATTCTAGCTTGAATGGAGTTTAACTTATAGCACTCTAAACTTTCACTGAAAGGAAGGAATACTATCGCTCAGGCTTGCATATTCATAGAAGAGAGCCAGCGAATCTTTTATCTATGTTGTCAAAAGCCTTGTACCTGCATTGGTAAATAAATAAATGCTCAGGTTTTCTATTTCAAAGAGGTTAGAAACTAACTACCAAATTACAAAATGTGCATGTACCTGGGCGTCCGCAGACATCATTCCAGGGGGGGGGGGCAAAATGTTAACGTCATCACCATCCTCCGACATGATGTGTGCCAGGTGGGGCACAAGAAACACTGGGGCGCAGAACTGGGATAGACTCAATTAAATGCCAGGAATCCAGGAAATGTGACTGGCCCTGCCACAGGCCAACAAACACCACCTGTAGGGACAACGCTAAACTTTCTGACAAGGTGCTTTATCTCTGTCTGCTAGGTGTGCAGACTTCCGGGTCCTCGATCCAACACCAATCAAGGCTGTCTTCAGCACGATTTGATTTTTATCAGAATACTTTAAAACAGCCTATGATTAAAGCACAAGAGTAAATATATTGTATGCACAGTATATGTTAGGGATTATTTGTAGCACACATATTTACCAATATTGGCTTCTTGGTCCTAGAATTCATGATAACCTTTATCCAAAGTTAAAGCACAACGTCAAAGTTAGTAATAAATAATTCAGCAATCACACATGCTAGTGATTCGCCAATGGGTGCTCCCTTTAGTAGAATTCCCATAAATTTTACACACATTCAATTAATTTATATAAAATAAAATGTATAGGTCCAAATGTTAGCTATATTTTTTAAAAGAATCTTAGAGTCCCTCTACGTGTAGTCAATGTCAAACTGACTACGTGCCCACGTTTAGGGATACAATAACGGCCAGCTCCCTTATGCGGAAGCCTGGCACCATAAATAAGTGGCACATGCGGTGCCCGCAGCGGCGGCACATCACAGGTCCAGGGATGCTGAGTCTTACACAGTGGTCGAAGTGGGAGAAAAAAAGTAGGGGAACAGTGGGCGGAGAATCAAAGGGCGGGAATAACCCAAGGATTGGATCTGTGGGTAGAGCCAGAGGTGTGACCAGAATACGCAGACATCCCAACTTTTAGTATTTGTTTGGCATTTCACTGCCCAGTTTAATCAACCAATGGATACACATGATTATTTAAGGTTATAATGAGTTATTGACATTAAAATATATTCACAAAGTGGGATATGCTTCTAATCACAGAATGTACCAAATACGATAAAATGTGGGAACACAAGCCATTTGTCTCCGAGCCATGGAGTTTCTGTCATCAGCTCTACTCCCTTTTTCCACAACAGCAGTTCAAACATGAATGGCAAAATATCCTAGTTTGAAAATGTTTTCTCTAAAATTATGGCTCTGCCATATTTGCCTCATAATGCAAGATCTCCTGCATGATCTGACCATTTAAACTAATAAATTGTTGGTAGCTCAAACATATCAAAAGTTAATATAAAATGTGACTTGTGTTGCTGCGGAGTGGATGGCCTAATGTAAAGGTTGACTGCTCACCTTTCTCACTGCTGCCTTTGTATGTTACACTGGTACTAATAAGGCAAAATCTTTCCAGAGACGGTTAGCATGTGTACACACGTCAAAATAATAAAAAAATCTGAAAATGTACTGCATTACGGTGCAGCCTTTTATTTAATGCATAATTTAGTCAACACTACGGCATAATGTTGTCATCCTTTGCTGCATAATTAATCCGAGTGGCCCCACAGCAGGCAGCACATGTTAAAAGTGCTTGTGAATGAAGCCGGGTGACTGTAAGTTTGCGAACTTAGTTTTGTGTGCGTGGAAATCCTGCTTTGCCAATCCCTGGTGAGTTGCAGCTACTACTGCTGAAACAAGGCCAATGGAGGTACCTATGGGTGAGGCAGACTGGCCTCAAGGGCAGGGCCAGCCACAGCACTGGTGGTGTCCTGTGCATTAATCTTTGTTTGTGCCCCCCAATGACAACCTCTGCCATGGATTTCCTCATAATAACCCTTTAACTGTGCCCCCCATTTTCCACAACCAGTCTCTCTCAGATGCATTTAATTTGATTTACAGCACCAACCATACCATTGTATGGTGTCAGAGCACTTTACGTCACACACATTACACAGAGACAATCAATATGTGTGTAAATCACTGTATAGAAAATGTTACATAAGACTAAGGACTAGAAGGTGTAGGAGTCACATGACAACCAAACTAGTGGCCCGTATAGTTTTATATTGATTGGTCTGAACAAAACACAATACCCAGAAATTAAAACGTAATACCATGGTTGGGGGTTCTCCTTAATAATCAGAATTGATTTCTGTCCAAAAGAACACTTTTTGGGACAATAGGATAATCAAAGACTGGGGGGGAGAGGGGGAGGGGGGACATAACGCTCTAATTTATACCTTGCAGTTTGTATGGAGCTCTTAGATGACAGTTAATAGCTCACTGTTCTAAGTTAGGATTTTAACTTATAAACTGCAAGTAACAAAAGGATCTCTCTGACAAAAGCAGCAGCCCACTGACCTATTTACATTATGTGCACTTTGTGATCTGCATGGCGCATGTTCTTTGCAGCCGGTACATTAACCCTCTGAGCTACCTTTCCATGAGTCAAATTTTCCACTAGACAAAATTCTGATCTCTCTCTAGGAAGAACATTAATCACCAGAGACATCATGACATTTTTATTGCCGAAAATTGCTGGAGGCCAGGAAGGAGGAGGCAAGCGTTTTTAAAACCATAATATACTTGTAAACATGATGCCTCCACCTAAAGTCAGCACCAGGTGCGGTCACCCTGGTTGCACCGCCTTGGAGCTGGCCCTTCTCAAGGGTCCTGTGACCTCAGTGACTGTTGTTCTAGGGTGTGCTGCTTCATAGGCCTGCCCGCAAGACTGGAGGTGAACTTCAGTATGGATAGTGGTGGACAAGCCTTGAAGGTTAACCTACACTTGTCATGCTAGGGTTCACCTGCTGTTGCGAAGACACCAGGACTTCTAAGGTGTTGCGAAGTCTTCTAAGGTCTAGCATATGATTGTGCTCTCGCAGGAGAGTGGTCTGGTGGACTGGTTATTAAGGTTTTACCTGGTTCCAGGTTCCAAATTCAGCAGCTCTGACCATAGTGCTACATCCTCTCCCCCACTGAACACCATACTGCCCCACTGAGAAAAACTCCCCTTGTCTTCAACTAAAACCCAATTTTTGCCCGCTATAAACACCTGGATGCGGCTCAATTTAAATTACGCACTAGGCAAGAGCAATATGCGGCCTACAAAAAAAAAGTAACAACATCCTGGAAAAAGCAAACACTTATAGGGAGTGCAAAATTTAGCAAACCATGGGAAATGTAAGCAGGAACATCATGGTTACCTTAATGCTTTTACACTCACTATTCGGAAATCAGTGAGTGCTTTTGCCTGAAAAGTTAAGGACACGACTACATGGCCCTGAATGGACCCATTTCAATGGCCATTGCTTATATCCTTAAAAAACGTAAGAAGTAGGGAAAATAGACAACATCCCTGGACGCAGAGCCGCAGCACACATTTTGTTTTCCAATCCACACATTGCAGTACCTCCAGGATAGGTTCACTAGTTCCAAGTCCAGGGAAAACAAAGACAAGAAAACAAAAATAGCGCCTACTGGCAAACTCTGTACATCACTGGCAAACTCTGTAAAAGTGGCGCTACCGTGTTTCAGTGTGAATAAAATCAGTTTGGCCAGTTTGCTACCACTCTGTCTTACTTTATTTAGTTATTTATCTATTTTTCATGTTTTTAGCCTTTTATTCCCAATGCTACACTTTGGAATTAAAATGTCAGAAAAATATGACATTTCCAGCAAAAGCGTCTTTCTTTTTTGGATCCATTTCACAGGGAAGCAAATAAAAGAAAGGAGAGGAAAGAGAGTGAGAACCCCGTCTTGAAATCAAGAATTTCATGGGCGTCGCAGGGGGGGCAAGGAGGGTCGCTCCAGGGGGGACAAGCGCCCCTTCTTGCCCCCCCTGCGGACGCCCAGAGTGTAATATAAACAATAACAGAAGGCGATTTTGATGATTAGCAAGGTAAATCGTGAGAGTATCTATCAAAAAATCTACTTTTAAATCCTCTTCCTCTCAAACTGACGGTCAGAAAAATGTATCTGTGTCTAGGCAAAGCTAGCTGAAGGCCGTACTCCACCCCTTGGACAAAAAATGCCTGAAAGCTTCTTCCCCCTTGGCAAAACTGCTAATCTAAACCTGATCACTGAAGTTGTGGATGCAACCCAGACGATTTATTATAATATATTTCCTTGATTTTTCGCTTACTTTCTGTGATATCACTCACTGTAAAAAAACGGGTACAACATGAACTTTATATTAAAATACATTGATGTGGATGACTATTTATGAAAATGATTGAACAATTAAAATTGCTTCTAGGCACTACACCGATGTTTAAGAATTCTGATGAGTTATTTCCTTTTCAGAAAAAATTATTGATTGTGGTCCAAAGATTAAGAATCAATGTAAATTTTCTGAAAATTCACGAATGTATCTCCACATTGAGTGTAAAATCTGTTTGCGACAGTAGCACTTTGTCCTTGTTCTATTATCATTAGCTGGTGTTATATATATGCCATCAAGGCTTAGTGATATATGAGTTATGCTTGTGATTAGGCTTGCCTCAGCTTCTGCCCCATATTCACTTGGATATTGACCAATCAAGGTGAATATTTCCTTTTTCACAGCTGCCTGATTTGTATTTGCAAGCACACATATGAACGGTGCAGTATGTAACACAAACTGTGGATGTTACATTGTTGCAGTAATTAGGAGCTTAGGGTGATGAAAGGGAACAACTTAGGTGTGCTTGAGCACACAGGCATAATTAACGATACCTCACTTGCTTAATTAAGGTAACCCAAATACAACAAAGACAGTAGAGAAGAAACTAAACCTGTAATTCCAAATTAACACTTAGACTTTTCGTAGTAAAAAAGAGAATTCCCATAATGGCAAAATGACAATCAGTGATTAAAAAAGAAAAACAGCCAAGACCAAAAATAAATAAAAGAGACTAAGAATCCTCCATTCCTTGGCTGAAAAGAACATAACACCTAGAAACAGAGTATTCGAAATTTCATTCCGTAGCCATACAGGGATTGTGGTATGTAGAATTTATTAATGATTTGCAAGGACTTGTTTTCCCAACCGGGAGCCAATGCCAAAAATATTGACATGGCTCTCAATGCTTCCTTGAAAATTAGCTTCTGGCCCTCTTCCTAGAAATATACCCGTAAGAAGACATCTTAATTGACATTTTACAAACATGTCTTGCTTGATCCAAGTTACCACAGGAAAATAAACCCTCATAATTAGTTCATGTTTAATGTGGAGACTCAATAGAAAACAAGATATTTGTTGAGTTCAAAATGAGGGAAATATACAGCCACAGCAGGTAGGAGTTGTGGGGCCCGTTGGGGACGGGATTTCAACAGACTAGACCGAGGGAATATTCATTATTTATTAAAATTTCCCTCGTCATAGTCCATCAAAATAATCCCCCCTCTCCACCGGACCCCAACGCCCCACCGCTCTTTCCTGCATGGGCCGCAGCTGGAAACATAAAGCAAAGCTTGCTGCTAATTACTTTAACAAAATGGACATCATAATGGAAATTAGAGGATGCCTTGAATCAGACCTACTAACTACTTCTACATCATGAAACAATCTTAACAAATGTGTTCAGAAAAATACAGTTATAAGGGGTTTAATCAGTTTAGCTTTTGATCAAAAAGCCTTGCCAGACATTATTTATCCTTAAATTTATATTTTGCACTAAATTCACAAAGAATGTATTTGCAATTTCAAGGGAGTGTAATTCCATCTGGTGTTTTGCCTTCAGACCTCCTGTTTTTGCTGATTTTATTTTTGCTGGCCTTAGGACTCTGCACACTTTATGACTTCTAACCTGCCCTGTAGACCTGGCAAGATAAACCTTTTGCCAGACCCAAACCTTCATTTTTAATACATATAACTCAACCCTAAGGTAGGTCTCAGACAGCCCCAAGGGCAGGGTGCAGGGCACTTAAACAGTTGGACATGTGCTTTTATGTTTTACATGTCCTAGTAGTGTAAAACGCAAATTATTTTTCAGTACTACAAGACCTATCTCTCCCATAGGATAACATTACAGTTGCCTTATTAAATGTTAGAAATGCACTTCCCAAATGGGAAGAGATGATTGTTTCATGTTTGGTGTCTCTGGAATCCAAATTAAAATCCTAACTTATGTTGAGGTGAATTTTAAATTACAATTTTGAAAATGCTACTTTTTGAAAGTTGGCATTTTCTTCCCTTACCCATTTGCTGCCTGCAGCCTGTCTCTGGTCACATGACTGGGTATAGTTGACAGTTGGACTTTGTGTGTATTTCTCCTAGACAGTCACACACAATGGCAGCTTAGGTGTGACAGGATAGGTCATCAATAGGAGGATGAGAAAGAGGAGCTGGGCCCAGTTTCACTTACACCTGAATATGCTGTGTCCTGTCTCCCCACAAAGGGCTACATAACCCCCTTTAGTGAGTCTGGAACCTCAGCCAGGAAGGCAGGACATCTGTGCACTTCAAAGGTATGCCTCTAGAATCTTCTCCCCACTTCAAAGGCACAACTGTGTATAAAACAAGAACAGCAGACACCACCTCTTCAGTACACTTCTGGACCTGTGGATACTTTACCAATAAGAAGGATTGTTGTACTGCTATGAAAACTGCCAATCTGCTGGACTGTTGCTCTAAAAGAAACTGCTGCCCTTCTGTGCTGACATGTTGCCTGCTGCTCTCTTGCTTGAGGAAGAAGAACTAGACCTGCAACTCTGACTGAAAGGGCTAGCCTGCTGGACTCCTTATTTGAGCTCCCAACTGCTCATGAACCCTTCATCAGCAAGTTCCTATTCTTCCTGAGGTGCCCCTCAGGTCCTGGACCTTTAGTGTGGCTCTTGAGCTCTTAAATTCAAGATTTTGTTTTCTTCATGACAGCGAATGGGCCTGTTTGCACTGGAACCACACAGTTTGCACCAAAAATCAACGTGAGCTGCCGCAAGCCCATCTCCTGGACAGTAGCATCATCAGCCCACAGGGGACCACCAACATGAAGCTCCATCTCGCCAATCCGTAACAACCCAGATTGCTCTTCGCACCATGCTGACAGCAGCTTGTGAGGCTCTTCTTGCTGCGGGTAAACCTCTTCAATGCGAATGGGACTCTTGGCTCAAAATTTGAGAAGGTGAAACTTCAGCGGGACTCATCTGGGACTGTATCTGACCCATGCTTCATCGAGGTGAGCCTGAAATTTTGACTTTGACCCAGTCCAGCGCGATTAGATATCTGCGCTTAGTGCGTTATACTTTTAGGGCCAGTTGTACAACCATTGGCTTTTGCGACTCACAGATTGCGAAAAATTGCGAGTCGCAAAAGCCAATGTGCAACGTGTCAGAGACACTGTTAGCAATTCCCAATGGGGTCGCAAAACGCAAGGCTCATGAATATTAATGAGCCACTCGCAAATTACGACCCCATTGAGAATGGCTGGCCCTTTCAGGGATGGAAGCCTGCTGGGCTCAGCATACCTCAATGTCTGGGGCTGCTTTTCAATAAAGCAGTTTTTTTTAAAATGCAGCCCATTTTCCTTAAAGGAAAACGGAATGCATTTAAAAAAATGAAATAAAATGTTTTTGTTTAATTTTTAAGGGCAGGTAGTGGTCCCTGGGACCACTACCGGCCATTAAAAAATATTTTTAGAGCCAGTCACAAAGGGGAAGGGGTCCCCCAGTGACTCCTTCCAATTTGCGACTCCATTACCACCTTCTCTTGAAGAGGGGGGTAAATTGTAAGAGTTTTTCAATCGTAATTGCGGTCGCAAAACATTTGTATATGGCTTGTGAGTAGCTATTAGGAAGGGAACGCCCCTTCCTAATAGGGAGTCGCAAAATCTATTTAGCGAATGGGCCTGTTTGTACTGGAACCACACAGTTTGCACCAAAAATCAATGTGAGCTGCTGCAAGCCCATCCCTGCACAGCAGCATCATCAGTCTGCAGGGGACCACCAACATGAAGCTCCATCCCGCCAATCTTGGACAACCCAGACTGCTCTTCGCACCATGCTGACTGACCTTCTTGAATGCGAATGGGACTCTTGGCTCAAAATTTGCGAAAGGTAAAACTTCAGAGGGACTCATCTGGGACTGTATCTGACCAATGCTTCATCGAGGTGAGCCTGAACATTTGACTTTGACCCAGTTACACCATGGTGAAAGGGTGCCTACGTTTTAGGGATGATTGAGTTTGTGCAAGAAGGGATAACTTCCTGCACAAAAACAATAATTAATGGTGTTTTGCTCCTTCTATCTGTGCTGCAAAAGGCAGCACACATAGAAAGAGCAAAAAACAAGGAGAAATAAAAGTATTTGTCCTTGTTGCGCCACTCTAATGTCTCTATTTGAATAGCGATAGCTTTAGGCGTTGCCTCAGATTTACAGATCCTTGACAATCTGGGGCAGTTTCAAAAAGCTATGAGTGTTGCATGGGAACACCCATAGCAACACCCATTGCACTCCCCTTTGCCGCAGAAAACTACTGTGAGGAGGGGCATATTTACAGGGTGTGTTAGAGTCTTTGTGCCGCATTGTAAATATGGAGCAGGGTATTGCGCCACAAAGCGTCTGAAAAAGTGACGCTCCGGTGGCACAATGCATGAATAGACAAGCCCCCTGGTGCCTTGACCTCACAGAAGTCAAACACTGCAATACTTCATACTTGCGAAGAAGGCACCGCCGATCTTTCAAGTTCTAACCTGGAAGATTGCCAGTAGTTTGATAAAGTTAACATATCTTTCTGTTATGCAATATGCAGAGAAAAATAATTGAGCTCGCCTTCATACTTATTCAGAATCTGTCTGTAATTATCAGAAGCTTCGCTGTAATGTTCACAGTGTAATAGTGATAGTGATCTTGAACTGGAAAAACCAGAGAGTAGGGTTAACCCTAGATTCCTTAACTGAGCATGTTTCACTTTGTCTAGAACATAAGCATTTCAGTAAGAGAGGGCACTATGACCTAACATACAATCTGACTTGTTCTGCACCAGGAAAGGGAAGCCCAGTCTTTGAATAAGAGTATTTTTCCCCCAGGTGCGAGTACATTTGACCACATATTGTTGGGTTTCTGTTCTGCTCCTATTTAAGAACTCAATACTATGGTGGCCCAATTCTTACAACATTAAGCTCTTCACTTAGACAAGCAGATGAAAATATTAAATCAAGGATGTGCCCACCGAAATGGATATATATTCTTACTAGTAGCTGAATGCCAAAGGAATCTAATGGGATCATTCAGATTTGGGTGCAACAGAACAGACAGCAAAAGTTCTAAATGTCCTGTCTGCCCAAATCTTGGGGTGTCCTACTTATATATAGTTGTAGGGAACCATGCTGTGTGCTCATGCCTGAAGGCCCCCCTTTCTAACAACATGGCAGAAAAAAATGATTTGGTGGGAGCAAACTCCCATGGCATCAAGGGCATTGATTTTACATTTCACCCAAACAAACCACCTCATTGCTAATTTTGTCTTTGACAACATTGAAAACAAAATGCCAGGTGACCCTTCATGCCTTCCTTACCATTTCATCATTTCAGCAAAGGTGCTACGGCCATGTTAGCTGAAATACTTTTCACAAACTATCTTAGCAGCATCAGGGGAGCTCGGGAACTGGCTCAGTTTTTAGCTGGAACCATGGAAGCGATGCTGGCTGCTTGGCAGTGTTCTTGCTGAGATGTTAATCAACTTGTAAAGAACAAAGCAGCTCTTGGGCAGCCAAAAGTATGTACACCCGCAGATAAAAGTTACGTGCAATTATGATCTGACAACGAGAGAAAAGGTTGAAGAGCTGTCATGAATTCAAAGAACAACTTGCTAAAATGATTGCATGTCGTGACCTGACAGATAAGGACTGGAGGACACTAGGACCCTGTGGGTCATGAGGGAGGTGACCAGGTCACCGGACACCACATCCGGTTAGGGGACAGGAAAGGGGCTCAGATCCACCAGGACGGACAGAGGGGACGGAAGTGTATGGGACCTGCAGCAGATGTAACAGAAATAAAGAATCCTTGAATAACCAACCTGTGTGCAGAGTTCGGTGTTTGTCCAGCGCCCGATAGTGCGACACGACAACTGGCGACGAAGGGTGAGACGAGCCGACGTGCAGATCGTCCCACATCGATTGACGGCAACATCGGAGTATTGGGAAGAACCAGGTGCCCACCCTGGATGTGCCAAGAAAAGAGGAGAAAAGGAGCGACACCGGAGCCCACCCGACCGCTTCTGAAGAATCGCCTGGCAAACTGCGGTAAGCGTGAAGGAACGCATGATCTCAAAATAGAGGCGCGAGCTCTCGCGAGAGTCTCGGCGGCCATTTTGAGATCAGGCGGCTGGGCCAATCAGAGGCAAGATCGGGGAAGAGGCCATTTCCAAGTCAGGCGAGCGAGATTTTGATCGCGAAATCTCGCGAGAAGACTAGATGACTTCCCGACAAGGCTGAGAAAACTGGTGACACATTGTGAGTTCGACAAATTCGATAACGAACAAGCAACAAGGCTACGGATCATAGAAGGTTGTAGCGACACAGGATTCAGGGCAAGGATACTCAAGGAACCGACCTCATTGGAGAACATCCTGTCACTAGCAAGAGCAGAGGCGAGAGCAACGGAACACGACAAGGAAATGGAAAGAGGGAAGAACGTTGAAATCGAAAACGTACACCTCATGACAAACAGATATCGCACAGGCCGATGGAAGAATGACTGGAGGGAACAAAAACAGAGGAGACAACTTGAAGGAACATGCTACAGGTGCGGAATGGACTTTCCACACAGAGGCCCGTGCCCAGTGTTTGGCCAGACGTGCAGAAGATGTAATGGAAGAAATCACTACGCCAGTATGTGCCAAGGCATACAATTCAGAGACAACAGAGGAAGAACAGGAAGACAACAAGAGTCGACAACAAGGTACATCAGGTATGTCGACAGAGAAAGGAGAAGTTCATCACGAGGGTCAGGTGAAGAAGAGAAAGAAGAGAAAGTGGAAAGACTATACCACATGTCGGAGGTGCGCACAGAGCTGAGTGGGGAAGACGAAAAAGGAGAAACAACACACCTAACAGACAGAAGCACCACAGGAAAGAGGGACTCGGCAAAGATAAGAGTAGGGAGCGCATGAAGCGGAATTTGTACGGGACAGTGGTGCAACATGCAATGTCATGTGTGTATCAGAGTACGAGAAGATGGAAGTCAAGCCGACACTGAGAGCGTCCAAGGTGAAGGTTTTCACCTGGGGGGTCAAAGAAACAGGTAACAAACCTGGGAAAGTTCACAGAGGAACTGAGATATGAAGACAAAAAGAACAAAGAGGACATCCATGTTTTAAAAGGCGATGTCCCCGGACCATGCCTGATGAGCAACAGCACCGCCCAAACGATGGGCCTTATAACCATGACATATGAAAAAACACAAAAGACACACTGAGAGCAAGCGAAGAGAAGATGCAGGGACCAGAGAAAGAGAACGAAAAAGAATCACTGAGGGAACAAACACAACAAAGGGCTGCCGTAGAAAGAGAGGAGCTAGAAGCAGATGAAGAGAGGCAGGCAAGCGGAGAGCAGACGGAGGACAACTGAAAAACAGAAGCAAAGCTGATGGCAGAAAACAACGACCAAGACGAAGAGAGGCTGGCAAGCGGAGAGCAGACGGAGGACAACTGAAAAACAGAAGCAAAGCTGATGGCAGAGAACAATGACCAATGGGGGAATGCAAAGGGACAACAATAAACCAAAGGAGAGAGAGAGGGACTTTGTTCACAAAGGTGAACGGAGAGTACTCCTGATCCCCTGCAAAGGGACACAGAGACTAAGTGATAAAACGTAGGAGACAGAGACTGGGGAGAAGGGTCGACCAGACCTATGGACTCTCTCTCTCGCTCTCTCTCTCTCGTTCTCTCTCTCTCTCTCTCTCTCTCTCTCTCTCTCTCTCTCTCTCTCTCTCTCTCTCTCTCCCTCTCTCTTTCTCCCTCTCTTTTCTCACCACAACACAGAACGGTACCATGAACATTTGTTTGCAACAAAGGGGGAGATGTCGTGACCTGACAGATAAGGACTGGAGGACACTAGGACCCTGTGGGTCATGAGGGAGGTGACCAGGTCACCGGACACCACATCAGGGGGGACAGGAAAGGGACTCAGATCAACCAGGACGGACAGAGGGGACGGACGTGTATGGGACCTGCAGCAGATGTAACAGAAATAAAGAATCCTTGAATAACCAACCTGTGTGCAGAGTTCGGTGTTTGTCCAGCCCCCGATAGCGCGACACGACATTGCACAGCCCAGGCGTTACACCAAAACAGTCAATGTAAAGTTTGTGGAAGGAGCAAACTTCTGAACTAGAAATACACTTCTGTTTAGCAGAACAGCACTTGGGGATGTAGTCGCAATACCCCACCTCTTTTACTTAGTAGATCGTTGTTACAAGAAATGCAGTAGCTTGGTGGACTATCCTTAGCCACCACAAGATTGGCTCTTCCAATGCCATTTCTACCTGGGTCGGCCCAGCTTAAAAATTTAAGATTCCAAGGGAAGAGCCAGCAGCAGCTCTGAGATCGGAAACACTATTTTGCCCAGGCTCTAAATGAGTTAAGGCAGCAAACAGGAGGATGGACAGTATACATGCCTTATTTGACTGATGTCTCATTACATTCTCTTCTAAACAAGGTTCTAAGTCCTTTTCTTGCATGAGCAGCCAAATTGAAAACAAATGTTTAGACAAGGAATGAGCATTGAGAGACAGATCTTTTATCACCCCATGAAATATATTTTGTCAGTATGCTAGTCATCAGAAAGGCCTTCAGATAAAAAGTGTGCTTTATCTATGGGATAAAGTACTCTCTACTGTACTTTATAATAACATTGCAAGTCATCTCGAGGTTCTATGACCATATACAGGAACGAGGCAGAAGGATAAATACATTCATAAAAGTCATGGAATTCAGAGTTGACTTGCAATATCTTTTGAACGTACGGCACTGGATATTTCATTCATTACAATACATGGTCATGCCACCACCTGTTTGTCACACTGCTTAAGTTCTTAGGGACTGATTATGATGGCGGATGCACTTCTGTTCATCCGCCATCGTCCCGGAGATGGGGCCCGCCCGCCTATAAGGCATCAGTCTCACATATGACATTACAATGCGGACATCACAACAGCGGTCGCAAGTGCCATGTTTTCCATTGCAGTGGGTGCTGCTGACTGCAGCACCCACCTCAATGGAAAAAATGCAAGTTTTGCATTTTGCATTTCCCTGCACTACGGGGCAGGCACCATGCAGTGATTGCCACATGGTGCAGGGAAATGTAGGGGGGCACCATAGGTGCCCCCGAGTGAAAAACTCAACTGCCCCTGCTCAAGGGGGGCCCGCAACGGGCCCCTAAAGTCCATCCCAGCCAGGCTTTCCATGGCTGGTGAACCGCCATGGACAGGCTGGCGGGGAGGAACATCTTAATCCCAACGGTGGTGCCTGGTAGTCACAGCCACCAGTTTTGGGATGGGAAGGCCTCCGCCGCACGGATGCATGGTGGTCGGGTTTTCCGACTGCCACAGACCCGCCTGCCATTATAATATGGTGAGCAGGAAATGGCCTCACGATGGGAGTGAACCTGCCACTGACAGCCTTTGCTGGCAAGAAGAATAAAGGCAGGATCTGTAGAGCGAAATTAAACACAACAAAAAGCAGTTAGCAATTTTTGCAAAAAGATACTAGAAACAGGTTATTGTAAGATGAAAAAAAGATACTATGCTCCAGATTGTGTTGAAACATGAAGAAATTCTTGCTTTTCCGTAATGACCTTTAGTATGAAGAAAATTAACATGTTGCCATAAATATTCACTTTTTGCTGGTCATCTGGCAGCAGGCATTGTGATGTCAGAAGTCAAATATAATACCTTTAAAGTTGAGCAGCCATGTCATTTTTTATTATAACAAGTGACTAGAGACCTCAGCAGTCACCTGCAATAAGGAAATTAGAGACAGGTTTTTATACACGAATATCAAGCACCATGTAGTATAAAGAAATTAAGACATTAAATCCAAAAATCTACCCTTTCAGATAAGGAAGTAGTGGCTTTTTCTCTACACAACAGCCATTTCAAATCATGAGATCATTCTAGCTTGGGAAGCAACAAGTTGAGTCAGGGGATGAAGTTGACTCTCAGGCCCTGTCCTTGTCTATCCTTTAGGGCAATGATACTCTCATTCAGCCACTGAATGGTCATATTGAAGGAAAAGAAAAAGAGCTGGAGTAGGAACCACTTGCCAACCAAGTGAGAAAAGCACCTGTAATTAAAATACCCCTAGAGGAAAATCGGTGGAGAAGAAGATATGGATGAAATAAACCTAAGGACAGAAAACGTAACTACAATAAAAATATCAAAGCAAGCCAACAACAAGGAAAGCCGAGGAAAAGTTCAAGTTGAGGTATAAACATAAAAGAAAAAAAAGTAAATGGTAGCCAGTCAACATCCTAATGATAAGAAAAAATTAAAGATAAATTACATGAAATAAAACTAAATACATATTTTCAACTAGAACAACACAAACTCATTGCTGGTTCATTCAGCAACAAGTGAGGAACTACAAAGCCCCTACTCCATGACTGTTTTCGACCACCTCTGAAGGTACACAGAATATGTGACGTTACAACTCGATGATTTACATCGCAGTACATTTCATCGCAGTTATTACAACGCAAGTCCTTACAACGACTTTCGCTGGAGGGCGCTGGATTTAGGACTAGTAGGATTTACTATTCCAACTCCAGACTACGTAACAGCAGGGAAGGTGTTGGAATAGTAAATCATACTATTCCTTAATATATAGCGCCATCCAGCGCAAGTCATTGTAACGACTTGCGTTGCAATGACCGCGATGTAAATGTATCACTGTGTAATGACCGCGTTGTAAAGATTGTTTCCCGGTACACAACTAGCTCAATAAACAAAGAGTTAAATTGATAGTGGCGCATATAGCTACTCTGGAAAGGTTAGATTATGGAATTTGACAATTATATTTCAGTTAGTGAAGCCAAGTGGATTTTCCTCACCATTTATTTATTATTGCAGTTTTCAAATGTGGTACACTATGCTATAGGCATATGTGAATGGTCCCCTATTCCAGTTTATAGGTTAATGTGGATACCGTAACATTTACGCCTGGGAGTGAGTATGGTTTTCCTCATCACTGCAAGTAATTTTTAAAGGAAGAATGATTTAGCCGAGAAGTATGTACGTTCACCATAAAACCTTAATAACTATATTTCTCTGTTAAATTAGAAGAAAAATAGCCTTTATACAAAAATTAAATCAATAGTTGAAAATCTCTTTAAAATCGCTTATGACATTTGCTTCAGACACAGGCTGCAAAGTACTGCCCATCCCATAGTTTCATTGTTTGTTGTCTTGTTGACGGTGAGAAAGAGATACACTAATTAAGAGTGAGATGAACTTTCAATTACACCAACTTTAAGTGAATGTTGGAATGGTATGTAACCCTAATGGATGTTATAAAAGCTAGAGCATTTTGTCTGACAAATACATGTACACTAAATTATTAGTAGGTGGATACTATTGTTTTTCTTTCAGCAATATTGTTAGTTGTACTGAGAAAAACTGTTCACCTACATGCGAAGAGGGCAGAAAAGGACACTTTCTGCCTCAAAAAATATTTGTAGAGGTAATTTCAGTTTTTTCTGGAAATTTCAATCCAGTGACTACCATAATTCTAGATTTAATACAGTTTCAAATGGTGACATTTTAAGAAAGGGCAGAAAAAAAACAACCTATGTTCCAGCAGGATAGGCATCACACTGGAAATAGACTGAAAGTGAATAATCCCAGTAATGCATTCATAAAGCCAGAGAAGGGTGATTTTGAGAAGAACTTATTCCTAAGTTGATTGATCAATGGTTTTTGAAGCCAGTAAAGTATGTGATTGCTCTGTTTTGATGCTGATGCCAACATTGTGACACACAGGTCTCTGTATGCACCCTATTTATGTTTATGTCATAACAATGCAGGGCAGAATAATTATTGACAAAGAAGAAGCTATGACCAGCTTAAAAATGCACAGTACTCAGGTCACTCCCCTATCTCCATTTATTTACCTTGTAGAGCTCTCGTTTGTGGTTCACCTTGAGCTCTTTTTGCAGCCATGTACATTTTTATACCTGTAGTTCCACAATGCTGAACTCTACACCTGCGCCGGACAACACCACTGCCATCCCCCCCAACTTGGAGGCAAAGTCGCTATCGTCCACAAGAACACCATCAGCTGCACCACATCCATGGACACGCCATCCTCTTACATGGAATAACTGTCATTCCAGGTACATGTCACAGCCGACTTCACCCTATGCAGTATTCTCATCTACAGACCACCAGGAACGCACATCAACTTCACAGACACTGTCAGAGACTTCATCACACCACTCACCCTCGGTGCAAGCAATTACATCCTACTCAGCGACCTGAACTCCCAACTGGAAGTGCACACTGACCTCAAGTCAATGGCATGCAATGGCATGCATTGAAGTCCTTGGAAGCTGGGCCTCACCCAATGAGTAAAGGGACCTACGCATGCCACCAGACACCTTTTTTCACCAACTTAGACAATGTCCAAATCGACAAGCCTGCACCAGTTCCCTGGAGAGACCACACCCTCATCAAATTCAGCATCCCTGTAGTGATCCAATACACATACATCGTTACCAGATCAGCCCACTAAAACTGGAACAGCCTCATTGATACGGACTGGAACACCACTCTCAACACCCACTGCCCCGAACACAGAAACAGCCTCCCCAAAGCCATGAAAAAGGTCAACAGTTAATTCACCTACTGCTCTGTATCCTTGGCCCCCCTCAAACACAGCAATACAACAAGATCCAGACCCCAGGACAGTTGGTACACGGAGCAACTCAGACAGACGAAACACATCACCATCAGTGGCCTTTAACTCAATAACCTTTTCACAGGACCTCTGCAACAATCTCTCTCAATAGTTCGACAACAAAATCACTGCCATTTACAGCAACTTCAACCTGCAACTGGACCTGCCAGACCTCAGCAAATGCCTCCTGATCTTATCCAAAGAGCCAATGCTAACCACATGGCCATTCGACACAGAGTAAACAACCGCACAGTGAAGTCCCTGATCCTTGAAACAGGTGTTCACATGGAGCTCATTCTCTGCAAAATTATGAATGTCACAGATTTGTCTGTGTGGACTAAATCCAAGCAAACCAATGTTTATTAAAATGTTTGGAAAAAGCAATAATAGCACAGCCAGTACGTGTGGTATGTAGTTATGGTTCAGCCAAACCGAGTTTTTATTCAACACAGTCAAAATATTAAACACAGTCCAATTATTAGGAGTGTTTTTAGAAAGAAGATATCATAAAAGGACCCCAGGTGTGTAAACTGCTGCTCTTACTTGTATCAACCAATTTTCCTCTTACGCTGACACTTTATTTCACCTTGTCCTATTTTTCGTTGGTTCTGGTTTGTTTACACACCTGGGGTCCTTTCATACTATCCTCTTTCTAAAACACTCCTAATTATTTTTTGACTTTGTTTAATTTTTTGACTGAAATGTAGTTACATACCAAACATACTGGCTGTCCTATTATTGCTTTTTCCAGACGTTTTTAATTAACATTGGTTACTTGGATTTAGCCCGCACAGAAAAATCTGTGACATTCATAATTTTCTCGAGAATGAGTTTAATGTGAACGCCTGTTTAAAGGATCACTTGAAACCCCTATTGGAGATTAGGGCTGCTCTTGTTGTTTTGTTAAATAGTACAGTGAAGTCCGTCTACTGAGGGCCCAATCAGACCCCTGCCCCCGCCATGCCTATATCAGAGGAATGAAACCCATCAGCACCATGCTCACAACCATTCTGATGCCACTTCCTCATCTGCAACCTTCCCAGATGCTTGAAAACACACAACTGGCCTCCCATTGCTGAAGAAACCCTCTTCGGACCCTTCAATGCTCACCACAGATCACTCTCCCTTTTACCATTCCCAGCCAAGGTCTTGGAGAAAATCACCAACAGGCACCTCATAGAATACATCATCGACCCCCAACTTCTCAACACCACTCAATCTGTTTTCAACCCTTCCACAGCTCGGACACTGCTCTCTTTACTTTTCGAATAGTCCCACTAGGGCCTAGATGTGGCTAGACACACACCTGCTCAATGCCAGGATGCCCTCCATGGTGATTGTGCACTCTACAAATTTGCTTTACATAACACATAACAATGGCCAACCCAGTTCACCCATTTACTACTGTTTTTATGTGTAAATGGATGGCACATAGTTAATCACCAGACTTCATGGGGAATCAGGTGCCACACTGGATAAGTTTAAAGACTGAAACACACACTATTTAAATGAGGGTCTAAGGGCTACTTTAATGACTCTGTACTGGATACATGCCCCTAACTACAGAACTAATTAGAACAAAAGGTATCCAGGAGTCACAACCATGTTTCTCTCTTAGACAAACCGCTACACGACACAAAGTAAATTGTGAGTTGAACACAGTTGTATATAAACACCATTTGAACACACATACATGCAACATGCAGTCAGGGTAGGAATTTTTCCCATCAGTTGTCTCTCTGTATCACCACTGTTACATCATTTGGGTTCTCCTTACCCAGGAGTTAGTGTACAAACAGTCACACTAGTTGGAAAAAAGAGACTGTGTGAGTAAGGAGACTGACGTTAGTTATTTCACTGAGTAGTGTCAGTATGGTGTCGGTGTGATGTTTACAACTGAAAAAAAGCAGTGCACGTGAAAGTAAGTGAAGTGGATAAAATTAGGTGGGACTGAGTAGAATAGGTATTTTTAATATTTTCTCTCAGACCCCTAAGCTTAAAAACAAGTGAAAGGTGAAAAAAAAGGTAGATTTAACATAATATCTACTCAGCAAGTGGTCGACATGTTTCTGCATATATATGGAGTTGATCCTATGCATTCATCAGGACCTAGTTGTTGCTACTGCTGTACATTAACGTGAAGACAAGGGAATAAAAGGAATTATATCACCTGTTTGTCAGGTGTAGATTCTCCACCACAATCTAAAATAGTCATGCAGACAAGGAAAGAAAAAGAGAAAAACAAACATATTCGTCACAGAATGCACTCTATAATAGTGATATTCTTGTGATCATGTTTTTAACAATTCGATTGACATGATATCACTCACCCAATTTCTGTGGGGATGGCCCCTCACCTCACCTGGCTGCAGCTCAGGTAAATAAGGAGCACCGCTCTGTTTAGCAAAATACACAATCGTGAAAACACTCCACCATCTCATCTCAAGGCAAGATAAAGAGCATGTGATGTTCTTGGTTTCATATATCTTAAAGCAAAATTAATGACCTCAATAATATTCATTACAATACAACAGATGTACATGTATAACATTGTGTATCAAAGGTTCAAATTACGTACAAGAATTCTAATCTCTGGGTTTAAAATACACATATGAAAATTTGGTGGACCCCAGAGCCACTATTCATTTATGATGCCAAAGGCGGACAACACCTGTGTATTTGGCCGCTTGCTATCTCGTTATCTTTTTTTCAATTACCTCTCTTATGATGTAAGAATCAGAGGAAGCACTGTGTCCAAGTTATATTCCACAAAGAAGTATATCACAAAGAACTCGCTTTAGCCCCAAGTAAATATTGCCACGCGAGCGCTTGGGAGCCGTAATCGGCTAGATTACACAGAGCCTGTGACGTCTCTACCATACAAAAACAAATGCAAAGTGTCCTAAACTTAGGCATCTCAGTTCTTATAAAGATTGGCAGCTCCTCTATTTGCCCCAACTATTTTTCGCTACTGTCAGCAAATGCACCCTTTTACTGCTAATCGGCTCGCGAGAAAGGGCGCCGCTCGTACATGTACCGGCGCATGCAACGGAGGAGAAGAGGAAAAGAAAACCCTCCGACCACTTACCTCTCCGTCAGTGTCTCCCAACGTCCCTCTGGGCTATACTGGGGAGGCGCCGAACGGAAGAGGAAACGGCTATTTCAAACGCGGGCCAGAGCGCGCAGGCATGATTGGGAAATGTAGTTTCCTCAAGTCGCGTTTTGGAAAAAACTGTGTCTATCGAACGCCCCAATGTTGCAGGCTCATTTCTATTAAGCTGTTTACACATATTCATGCCGCATTTTTACAGAGGAACCCATTTGTTTGTTATACAGGAATTTATTCCGAGTTTAAAATAAAAGATAAAAAATGGGGTTTCAAAATCCATAATGTGATGGAAACAATCAGTAATATTAAATGGCTAAGAAATTTTAGGTGAAAACAGTCAGCAAAATTATCAGCATAATTAGATGGCCAAACAATTTTGGACGCCGGGGATCCAGAAAAGATTCCCATATGGAGCCCAATGTTTTTTATTGGACCTGAGACTTAAGCCTGAGTGTGTAAGTGAAGCCTTTGCATTATATGAAAATGTGTATACCATAGTAAACTGGTGGAACTATGGAGGTGTTGAAAAATATACATTCAGATGTTATTGTACTGATAAATATAAGGTAGGCTCACTTGGATCACAATTAGATATCGTCTTATTACGGTGACCTCATAGTGACATCCAAGGGATGGGTTCGTTGAGACCCTCTTTGTCACTATTCAACTTGTAGACCCACTTCTGTTCAATCTTAAACAAAAATTTGCCTATATCTGGACAGTGGTCTGATATATTGGGCTGCTCCAGTATGGTCCATGTGAAATCATTGGGGCCATGTCCCTTTTCCAAAAAGTGAGCTGTTAGACGGGTTGCCTGTTTACGGCAGCGAACAGTGCTTTTATGTTCACCAATGCGAATTTTTGTCTTCCTAGTCGTCATGCCCACATATCTTTTTGGGCATGGACAGGTGATGAGGTAAATGGTGTTTTCACTATTGCAGTTGGTGAATTTACGCTGTTGCCATGGGCGCATTGTTCCTATGTCTACCGTGGTTGACTTTGATGTCTGAGGACATGCGGAGCAACTTCCGCAGGGATGATGCCCTTGTACAGGCGGAAGATCCCACAGAGTTCCAACTTGTCTGGTCAATTTATTTTTTGGTCTGGTATGGACCAGTTGATCTTTTATATTAGGTCCTCTCTTGAAAGCGAAAAGAGGGACAGGTAGAGTGTCCCCACTCGTATTCAGAATTGACCAATGCTTTGTTATGATTTTACGTACTTGGTTGGATTTTGTGTGGAAAGTGTTCACAAATGTCAACCTTTTAGTTCTCTCTTTAGGGATTGCAATGTCCAACAGGGCGTCCCTGTTGTTGTTCGACGCCCTTTTCTTTGATTGACGGATAATTTTAGTGGGGTAATTCTTTTCACGCAGATGTTCAGACAGTTTCTCCGAATGTTTTTCAAAGGCTTCCTTTGTTGAACAATTTCTCTTGAGCCTGAGAAATTGCCCAAAGGGCAAATTCTCCCTGAGAGCTCTAGGATGACAACTCTCAAAATTGAGGAGCGCATTCCGTGCCATCGGCTTTCTATAAAGTTCTGTTGTAAGTCCTTCATTTGTTGCCGATATCAAGAGGTCCAAGAAGGGTAACTCGGTCTTGCTGAATTCCACTGTGAATTTTAGAAAATCATTACAGGAGTTTAACCAGTTATGAAATTCCAGCAGACTGGCCTCAGAACCTCTCCACACAACAAAGATGTCATCTACTTTCATATGTGTATTTTAAACCCAGAGATTAGAATTCTTGTACGTAATTTGAACCTTTGATACACAATGTTATACATGTAGATCTGTTGTATTGTAATGAATATTATTGAGGTCATTAATTTTGCTTTAAGATATATGAAACCAAGAACATCACATGCTCTTTATCTTGCCTTGAGATGAGTTGGTGGAGTGTTTTCACGATTGTGTATTTTGCTAAACAGAGCGGTGCTCCTTATTTACCTGAGCTGCAGCCAGGTGAGGTGAGGCGCCATCCCCACCGAAATTGGGTGAGTGATATCATGTCAATCGAATTGTTAAAAACATGATCACAAGAATATCACTATTATAGAGTGCATTCTGTGACGAATATGTTTGTTTTTCTCTTTTTCTTTCCTTGTCTGCATGACTATTTTAGATTGTGGTGGAGAATCTACACCTGACAAACAGGTGATATAATTCCTTTTATTCCCTTGTCTTCACGTTAATGTACAGCAGTAGCAACAAGTAGGTCCTGATGAATGCATAGGATCAACTCCATATATATGCAGAAACATGTCGACCACTTGCTGAGTAGATATTATGTTAAATCTACCTTTTTTTTCACCTTTCACTTGTTTTTAAGCTTAGGGGTCTGAGAGAAAATATTAAAAATACCTATTCTACTCAGTTCCACCTAATTTTACCCACTTCACTTACTTTCACGTGCACTGCTTTTTTTCAGTTGTAAACATCACACCAACACCATACTGACACCACTCAGTGAAATAACTAACGTCAGTCTCCTTACTCACACAGTCTCTTTTTTCCAACTAGTGTGACTGTTTGTACACTAACTCCTGGGTAAGGAGAACCCAAATGATGTAACAGTGGTGGTACAGAGAGACAACTGATGGGAAAAATTTCTACCCTGACTGCATGTTGCATGTATGTGTGTTCAAATGGTGTTTATATACAACTGTGTTCAACTCACAATTTACTTTGTGTCGTGTAGCGGTTTGTCTAAGAGAGAAACATGGTTGTGACTCATGGATACCTTTTGTTGTAATTAGGTTTAAAGACTGTCTATCAGCTAACACCATCTTGATGCCCGCCCAAACCCGTATACTAAACTCCTAATAAACTGACTTGCCAATCCTTGGTGGCGCCACCATTTATGGGATGCCCACTTTTTGGCCCTGCAAATTAGGTTCAGGCTAATACAGGCTTCCTTAGTGAGCACTGGGGCTACAATGTTTGATGGCCAGCTTATACTAACGTTTCCATTTGCAAAGCAAAGCAGCATACTTCTTCTGGATCAAAGTCCTTAGGAACATTCTCCTTTTGCTGCCTGCCTATAGCGACACAATTCTACCCTAGGCATTAATTGCTTAGAATCTCGACCCAAGAAACTCTGTCTATCTTGGCGCTCCCAAATGGCTTCTTGCATTCTTTGAAATTGCTTAAAAAATCACTGTCCATCTTATTCTAAGACTTGTGGGCCGCATGTCCCTTCCTGACTAGCTACAAGACACCGTATTTGTTGTCAATGGCAAAAGGAATGACCTTCAATGCACTTTTTGAGTGGACCAAGAAACTGGTGGGGTTTTCTACAGCATTATTTAAGTAAGATTGGCCAAATCATTTCATGACCTGTGCTCAATCAGATGTGCTAGTGGTGTAAAAAATCCCTTTCGTCACAACTATTGGTGGTCCTTATATCTTGGTTCCAAACTCTGACCTTTGGGAGTTTGTCTCTTGTATATGTTGAATTCTGAAAGCAGTTAATAACATGGATGTTCTACTTGTCTTTCTAGGGTTTGGCATTATCTTTCAGATTATCGTTGTTTTTTGTTGTGCCACGTACACTTTAGTGGAACAGCCATGCTCTATACATCCATATACTTAAACTGAACCTTTAATTAGCACTGCGGATTAGGACTAATTCATAAGTGTTTCATTACTTTCTCAATGCGATAGGGAAAAGGCAAGCACACCACTGTCAGCGTGCCATCACTTTTTCCTCCACAACATCACCTTTATACACTTCTGCTTCCAAAACACATGCTTGTTTAATGCTTTTGGATGGCAGTGGTGGTCATCATCTGAGAACTAGTTGTGGCGAAGGGATCAGCAAAGCAAAATAATCAATACATACATTCTGTGCACATGTTGTTTAAAGCAATATTTTAAACCACATGGTAGCTCAGACATGTAGGCACACAGAAGCCATACACTCATCTTGGTACACTAATACTTACGTAACACATTTTGCACAAGCATTAGAGACAACCACAATAACAAAGGGGGAGAAATATGATGACCACTAAGCTCCAAGAGAAGGGTTGCTCCAAAGTGTACACTAAATACATTTTCGTACCCTTTCACTCCCATGTATAAAATCACTTTTTAAAGGGCCTCTTTCCTACCCTGTTGGAATTACCATGCACTAAAGTCGACCTGAGAAAATCTATTACTGCACCTAATACAGGGTTTTGAGTTTTCCAGTTCATTTTCTGAAGTTTACCCACATCATGTTACAAGTATGGGTGTGGGCACTCACTACATGAGTTTTTGCTATTTTAGCCATTTACCATAGCCTATGTGTGTGCCTTCTTATGTAGAGGGGTAACAAGTTCTCTGCAGGAAATGTGTTAACGGCCCCAGCTTTGCTGTTCTGTTCTTTTTGTTCTACTCCCCAGTTGCTACACATGCCCCTACACCCTCATCGCGAACCCCAATAGTGGTTTGCACCAGCTTTCCTGCTGTCCTCATGTGATTCATCAAGAGATATCTATACATTTTTACCCGGGACGTATTCTTCATGAGGGCCTGGGGGGCTGTGCATCCCTGAAATTATTTCCTTCACATTCCTGTGCAAATATTGAATAGATTGGTTTATTTAGAGATACAATTGTATCTCTAAACAAATCGATGTATTTAAGTCTAGGCTGTTTGTCCCAGAATGCCTGCCCCGCTCAGAATTACGAGATGGAAGCCAGACAGTAAATCAACTATCTGAACTGTTAGTCACGATGCAGGGATTATTGTACTAAAGCCCTTCATAATGAATCATTGCCACTGTAGTTAACAGCAGTACTCTCTATAGACCAGTGATGCTGTCAGCAACATGGTTTGGGGCGTTGGAGTCTCCCTCTCTGCTTGACAATAGCTGTCTGTCATTCACAGGCATAGATCCCACCCTTTCCCATTCATCACACCCAGGAGTGGATGCAAGCATCGCCGTGCATATATGTCTTGGTGCCTTGTCCTTGGTAATGGTAAGTGTTAGAATGCTAATCTTCTGTCACGTATATTGTTCTGAGCTAACCACCCCCACTGTGACACCCCAGGCCCTGGCTGCACTTCGATGGCCCAATTAGAAGTTGGAGCTGCAGTATTTGTTTCCTCGTGAAATGGATGCAAAGGATGAGCAGGCCAGAGTTCTTGTTCCCTTGTGAAGTAGATACAAATATCAGAGTCACTGGCAAAGTGGAGATATGTGCTTACATTACATAATCTGCTGTATGATATTAATAATGGCCTGATCTTCATGCCCTTAGCAACATTGATGCCAAAAACATGGATTGATTTATGAACAATGAGTGTTAAAAACTTTAAGGCGATGCATGCCAACGATTTTTTTCTTCTCTAATTTCAAGTTTTACTTAGTCTTGCCTTCCTCAAGAGTTAACTATTTAATCATGTTGTGTTTCTTTCAGAATTCTTTTGTGCATACTTTGAGATGTGTAGGTGTTTATAAGGACTTTGATTGAGAGCTCTGAAGCCAAAGCAAAGTGCCTGTCATTGGGTTGACCTCTTTGCAGAGTACACGGAACAATGGTCATGTATTCCAGTTATAGCTGCAATTTTGTGAAAATGTGTGTGAAGGAGGTGCAAAGATGGCATAAATACTTACAGGGCAAAGTAAAAGTAAATATATGCTTAAATGTGAGTGAGTGCAGTGTATGTTTGGACGAGGTGAAGTGAGGGAGATGCAAGGAAGTGCATTCAAGGAGGAGTGTAAAGAAGGTGCTGAAGAGGGAAGAGAGGTGTTTGAAGACCTTTTTTTCAATGTTTTCTTCTGGAGGAGGATCCAGCCTGGACCCCACGTTTGTCTATAATGACTTTGATTGAGAGCTCTGAAGCCAAAGCAAAGTGCCTGTCATTGGGTTGACCTCTTTGCAGAGTACACAGAACAATGGTCATGTATTCCAGTTATAATTGCAATTTTGTGAAAATGTGTGTGAAGGAGGTGCAAAGATGGCATAAATACTTACGAGGCAAAAGTAAAAGTAAATATATGCTTAAATGTGAGTGAGTGCAGTGTATGTTTGGACGAGGTGAAGTGAGGGAGATTCAAGGAAGTGCATTCAAGGAGGAGTGAAAAGAAGGTGCTGAAGAGGGAAGAGAGGAGTTTGAAGATCTTTTTTTCTATGTTTTCTTCTGGAGGAGGATCTTTTTTTCAATGTTTTCTTCTGGAGGAGGATCCAGCCTGGACCCCACGTTTGTCAATTAAGCTTGCCCAGGTCGCTCACTACATAAAATTCATACCAAACCATTACACCCCTTTCAAATGTCACAAGCCGCTAGTCCTTTTTACTTCCGGTTTGCTTCGATCGCATGCTTAAATCTGAAAGAAATCTTTAAATATTCATTTAAATTCATGAAACATGTTTGCCTAGTTCTACGTCATTTAGCAGAGGTTTGGATTTAATTTACAAATTAAAGCCTACTTACAGTTCATATTTTGAATGTGTTGGAAGGAATGCTGGACCTCCTCTTATCGTGTTACACATTCACCAGTTTACAAAAAGTTTGGTTTGAGCAGAGAGAGAGCCCTGCCCATTACCTCCTCCTCCCTTATGCCAGTCTTAAGCAAACTGCCTCTTTTTCTGGATTTTTCTGATTTGGAAGTTCAACTGCAGCAACCTCAGTTTATTAGTTCCTGAGGTGATCAATGCCAGGACCTGGTGGGTCCACCCTGGCCTACCAGTTGTGGTCAGTGTCTATGGGCCTGCTAATATGTTCTTTCAGTAGTTCTTTAAGCACGGTCACTGACAGTTTTCCTATGGTCTTCAGTGCTGGCTAGGTCTCTCACCTTTAGGGGCATTGCTAACACTCATGTAGTGCGGCATGACCCCAGACTTCAGTACATGATTGTAATTGTAATTGTAATTGTAACGGTATTTATTGAGCGCGATTGCTGCCCGTAGGCGTCCAAGCGCTGAGTTGACCAGAAAGTGACGGAAGGGGAGCTAAGGTACATAGGTTTTGACAAACAGCAGTGTTTTTAGGTTTTTACGGAATGAGAGGAGATCTGAGTTGGACCGGAGTGAGAGGGGAAGATCATTCCAGAGCCTGGCGGTGTTCAGCGAGAACAGTCTTCCCCCGGCCCTGGTTCGCTTTACTCTGGGAACAACGGCAAGGAAAGCCTCCGTCGATCGCAGGTTCCTATTGGGATGGTAGGGGGTGACAAGATTCCTGTTGATCGCTGGGCCTGTTTTCCAGAAGGTGCGATGCGCCAAGCACAATGCTTTAAAGGCCACTCTCTGCCTCACTGGCAACCAGTGGAGACTTTTTAGAGCAGGACTGGCAGACTGAGTGCGCGGGATTTCCAGCAAAGAACGCGCTGCACAGTTTTGAACAACCTGTAGTTTTCGGAGGGTAAACTCAGGTGCCCCCACGTATAGGGCATTGTTTGAGTCCAGGCGGGACTGGATAAGACCTTGAACCGCCACCTTTTTAGCCTCTAGTGGAAGTAACGGAAGAACCTTCCTCAAGATTCTAAGTAGGCCAAAGCATGTGGCAGATAATTTTGTGGCCTGGGTGGAGAAGGAGAGTTTGTTATCCAGCCACACTCCCAGGCTCTTCACGCTTTCCTTGGGGATGGGGGGGGGGGGCCCAGTGCATTGGGCCACAAGGAGGTGAACGGCACCGGGGAGGATGGGCTTAGGAGCATGAGCTCCGTCTTTTCTCCGTTTAGTTTGAGGGAGGAGTTGGTCATCCATCCCTTAACGTCCTCTAGACATTTTAACAGATCAGCTGAGGAATGCCTGCTGTTCTCGGTAGCCAACGAGACCACAAGCTGGGTGTCGTCGGCGTATGACACGATTTTAATGCCATACGGTTCGACAACACTCGCCAGCGGCCTCATGTATACGTTGAACAGTACAGGGCTCAGGGAGGAGCCCTGTGGTACTCCGCAGCTCAGGGGTTTGCTAGTGGATGCTGTCACACCGTCGAAGATCTGAAACGACCTCCCAGACAGAAAGGAGTCAAACCACCTTAGAGCGTCACCTGAAACTCCGATGTTATGGAGACGGTCCAGCAAGGTGGAATAGCTGACCGTATCGAAGGCGGCACTTAGATCAAGGGGGCCACCTCACCTTGTCTCTGCTGTAAACATGTGTCTCTCTCTAAAGCAGCTTCAATGAGCAGCTTTGTCGGAGCTGACCCTGTGCAGGCCCAGGACTTAAGAGAAACAACATAGTTATTTGTTTTCCTTTGCGCCTTAGTCTGTAAGGCCCATTTAGAGAGTGGGTGGGAGTCCCTTCAGAGAGCATGTATTTCATATAGCTCTGCTCCTCTTAGAGCGAAAGTGGTAGCATTGGACAGCCCAGAGCCATAATAAAGGAACAAGCAGCCCATTTTGGCTCTTGGAGGTCCCTCAATCCTTCATGGACCCCTGATCCTTCATGGTGGCTACGTTCTTCCCTACGGCCGGTGAATATCTGTGATGTATGGGACACTCAGGGGCCCTTCTTCTCATTATACGGGGGCATTATTTTATGTTATGTCACTGCTCACCTTGTGTTGTCCTAAGTGATATTCCATAAGTTCAGGTTTCCATCATCGCACTGTGTTGCCTGCGTGGCTGGCATGGTTGTTACTGTTCCATGTCCTGGCTATGCCTTCTGCCATGTTCAGATATGTCCACTTCCTTTGATCTTGATTTGGTATTTTCATGGGTTCTATGGCCTTTTCTCATTCTTTCGAAGCTTGTTAATGAAGGTCTGAGGTTGCATGTCCTATGCATTGTTGTTTATGGGCTGTCTCACCATGGACCAGATTCACTAACTGCACTTTTGAATAAGTTTAGCCTTCTGAGTAAGTTTACAACTTTTTGGTATTCACAAACCGCACATTTGTTTTAACTTCCCCTTTTATAACGAGTTCAGCACTATACATGGCCATCCACTAATACTGCAAAATACATTATTTTCTGTAAGAGGGTCTTGCAGTACCTGTGATAGGCCATGTGTAGTGCTGGACTTACTACTGTTTTTTATTTTTGGTAGTAACTTACACTCAGTTTGTGAATACTGAAAAGTATTTACCTTACTTAAAAGTGTAAACTTACTAAAAAGTGTAAGTTACTTTTATAAATCAGGTACTGTGTTTTTGGCTGGTACCTCATAGCTGTGCCTCTGGTTTCGATTTATGTTCACCTTCTGCTTGATTGCTTGTCCACCTTTGAATCTGTTCCTTTGTTTGCTCCAGGCTCTTTAGATGGAGTTGCTCCTGTCTTCACGTTTTAAACTTCTGGCTTGAGTGGGCCTACATTGCTTTGGAGTTTACATCTTTGCCTGTGGTCAGTTTGTGTCCCTTTATAGACTTCCTGCCATGTACTACTGACAGTTTATTTTGTGTGTAAGGTCTACAGGATTTACTGCCCTACTGCCAGCTTTTTCCTGGACCTGGGCGTGGCTTTCACTTATCCACTATGGTAGCCAGTTTGTGATGTTCTCACTGTATTGGTTGCCACTTGCTATGCAGTTATCTGCAAGTCATTATTCAAGTCCCAGAGGGCTTCCTCTGCCTGTATAACCAGGTTTGCCACCAGAGGCAGCTGCTCTATTTTAGGCCTTGTTGGGGTCTGCCTGTAGGCTGGGCTCTATACTCACATGCTTACATATGTTGGCATCCTTTTCTCTGATGGATGGTCCGTGGGCTTTCTTGTTGAGTCCAGACAGTTGTCTCTGGCCACATGTGGCCTGGCTTGATGTTGCAGGTATTCGGCCTCCTCATTTGACCACTGACCATTCCTCCTCTTCTAAGTGCTCCATCTACTTCTTCCCAGGTTCTTCCCCGGTTCAGCGCTTGTTTGCACCTGGGAATTTTAGACATTTTGGGTTTGGCCATTCCTCCCTAGGGGCTCTATGTATGTTTATAGACTCCTGATGTTGCCCTTCCTCCTTAATTTTGAACCTGATACTCTCCGGAACCACGTTGAGTTACTCACATTTGTAGATGTGTCACTTGTGGTGCTGTGGGTCTGACTCCCTTTTTTTCAGCCATTCTTCCCTTTGGCTTGGTCATTTGGGGGCTTGCACCACGGCTGTGTAGTCTTTTACAAGTCAACTGTTTTGGTCCTAATACTGTTCACTTCTGACTGACCTTTCACAGCCTCACCCCATCCTGCGATGGGTGATTATCTTTCCTACTGATTAGTGTTTTTCAATCTTAGGTTTTTGCTACTCCTGTGAGTTGTGAGGTTGTGATTAGAGGAGTCCAGCTGGCTTGATGATTGTGGTGTTTGAGCTTGCCTGTATTCAGTGGTGTCCCTGTTTTTCTGGGGTTTGTAACATTGCTGCCCTTTCCTCGCTCCTGAATGTCTTTCCTTTAATTTCTCTCTGGAAGTAACACATTTCTTCTCAGCTTAGTAGGCTTCTGGTTGTTGCCTTTGCTCGGAAGTGTGTGCAATGTGCCTTGTGCTTTTTTATTTCTCTTTGGAATTCTATACCTTACCCTGGCGTCATTGTTGTCCCTTGATCCAGCTTGCCTTTGTGTTTGGGTCTTAACCTCTTGGTTTGTTGGAAGAGGAAGATACCCTCTGTCTCCCCAGTCCTTTTCTTTTGACAATCTGTTCTCCCGTGGTGTTTGCTTTGACCCTTCCACAGCCTGGCACAATGTGATAGCCTTTGACTGTCTTACCTGGATGTATTCCATTGGTTTTCCCATGTGGTTGCTGTTTATGATTTTCACCTGTGTTAGGTGTTTGTGCCTCCTATCATTGTGGGACTTTCTGTTGTTGGTTGCTTCATTCACATGATCCATTTGTGGCTGATCCATGACTCTTTCTATTCTATACACTTTATTTCACTCCTCCCTCATGCCCTTCACTGTCTGTTTGCATCCCTTCTTATGGCAGTTGCTCTGCTGGTCTTCAGTTTTCTCGAAATTCCTTCTCCTTTTGTCTCTGAATCTTGAAGGAACATTGCAGAAATGTTTTTTTCTCCTACTCCTAGACAGAGCCAGTTTGAATGTTCTGTGCTTTGGTCACTGCGTTGTTGCTAGTGGAATGGTGCTGTAAGGTCTGTGTGGCCTTCTACATGATCATTGTATACCTTAAAATTTCCAGAGGGTCTCATCCTGCTGCTTTTCTTGTCAGATGTGCTCTAGTGTTTCCTAACATTGTTTCCTTCACGTTGTTCCAAGAAGGAAAGCAGGAGGAAGCTAATCCTCTCACCGGAAGCTCCTAGGAGCCAACCTGCCCGTTGAGAGAGGTAAGAGCCTGCCAAGCCTGCAAGTGATGTGACAATTGAGAACCGAAAGTACCAGTTACAGTTCCAATTGCACTGTGACAAAGCAAGGAAGTGCTCTGCAGAGTACTGAGAGGACTGCTGGGCAACCAGAGCTTGTGCATGCCTGAAAGCTAGCTTCCTAGAGGTGACCTTAGGTCCTGCCTGAATGTAAGAAGCTAATCCCACCCTTGTCGCCAAAATGTTATAAGTAGATTTCAAGGATGACCAGAGGTAGCCGTGAAGTATTATCATGTAAAGGTTTATTAGTTGCTCCAGTAGATATAAGTTGTAAGTCTTGTTAAGTTCATTAGACGTCCCACCAGGAGGTAGATGGTTGTTGCTCAGCCTACACTCTTCAACTGTCATTCCTCACATACCCACAAGCACACTCACATTCTAACCACACTGTCATCAGGCATTCCAACATTCCACGCAGACATCACATTCATTCTGGCTGAGCAACTAAGAAGAGGATGCACTAGGGAGAATTAAGTCACTATCTACTTTTTAGATGAATTATGCACAATGTTTCTTGCACATTCATTCTATTGTTTATGCTGCATTGTTGCAACTCTTATTGTTTGTTGTTCCCAAGGGAAGAGGATATGTAGTGACTTACTTCTCCCTAGTGCATCCTCTTCTGGAGATTCTGGACCGACTGCGGACGTAAAGATACGACTCGTAAATGACCTCTGTGATTACCAAAAGTCGTAAAGTTAGACTTTTGTCTCAGATTGCCTTTGTGAATCGGGCCTTACATTTCTCTGCAAAATGTTTGTAATAGACGTTCACACATCACTCACATAAAAATAAATAAAAGAGAATCTGTTGAAGAATTAATCAAGATCATCAGGGCTAGCCTCTGCAGAATCGAGCTAGCTCTAGCATGGGGCCCCCTGAAAGGCAGGGGCCCTGGGCCAGAGCCCACTTTGCCCATGCCTTAAAACATCTCTGCACATAATACACCATCGCCCAATGATTTCATGCATGTCAATGAAGTCACAGAATAGACTCACATCTTAAAGAAGGGGCACTTTCTGGGACCAGGTGCAATAGCATAGCAAGGATGCCATGGGCCCTTGTGCAAGAAAGGAAAATGGCCCCTTTGACTGCTGTTGGGGTAGTGAAATACAGCAATAATCAAGGTTTAATCAGCCCCGCAGAGATCTGGGCCTGGACCCCTCTCGCCTCTGTACCTGCTGCTGCACCCAAAGTAGTAACCTCTGACTGACTGATAATATTGAAGCTGAGACGGACCACAGAAACCCCTTCTGCTTTGCTTCTATGGTCCTTGCGCCTTCTCTGAAACGGCGTGCATTATTAACTGCATCTGTGCTTAATTTGTAAAAGACAAACCAAAAGCCTTGACTTTTGTTCAGAAGCCCACGCCCGTTGCTCTCAAAGGAAGGATGCCAAATACAATGGCTGAAGTGTCGATTCCACTGCATTCCCCTTTCATCCAACCCTAGTCCAGACACTTCCAGCTTCTTTATCTCACTGTTTCTGGATTTTTTTGATCTCTGCTTTCTTTGACCTGGTGTTCCGTCATCCTTTTCCTCATTTTTCCTCTTTTTGCGTTTTTCTCTCTCACTCACTCTGGGGGCAACGTATAATGAGGAAAGTGCCGGTCAACAAAAATAAAGTGCATAAGTGCCACCTGCCATCACCAGCTCAAATTACGCACCAGCAGCAGTTCATGCCTTGCAAAATTGTGGCAATAGGTATTTCTAAACCAACGGTATATAAGTCAAAAAGAGAACAATAAGTACATTATTTGTTTAAAATATTTTTATTTTCAACTTAGCAAAAAAGACATTTGATAATACTTCTTCCAAAGTTAACACAGAGTGCATATAAAGGAAATACATACCATAAATAATAAATACATTAGGCATAGAAAAAATCCTGCAGATTACTCATACAAAAAGCTTGATTATTTCCATTCTTTCAATATTCTGTTTAATTTAATTACAGAACCCACTCTCCTTGCACATATACTTTCCCTTTTAAAAATTCTATTCATTTTATTAATCAAATGGGAAATAGTTGGAGTTGCTACTGTTTTCTAATTAGCCAAAATTAATGATCTTGCTACCAATGTAGCAATGAAAATAAATTAACGTTGAGATAGTGTTAATAAACTTCGAGCTTCCGCTTGACCTAGAAGAGCTGTAGAGGCCTCAAAGGGAAGATTGACTGCCAGTATTCTTCTTCTGAAAAAATATTATCCCAAAAGCTTGATATCTGGGTGCAAGTAAAACCCACATGTAGCAAATTTCCTAGAGCCTGTTGGCATCTAAAACATCGAGAATCAACTGCAGGGTAGATTTTATGGAGTTTGGCTGGTGTAAATTAAATCAGCCATTTACAAAAAAAACGCCATTCTCCTTAGGGTAGCTGCTCTTACTGCTTTATGACTCATTTTATTGAAACTATGCCATTGCTGAACGTTAAGACGACAGCCAATTGATTCAGAGATTTTTTTCCAGATGGATTTGAACTATTTGGTAGTTCTGCGTAGATTTAAGCAGTTTATACCAGTCCCCCAATTCCTCGAACTGTACGTATAAAATGAGCTTTACTGAATAGTAACCCTTTGGAATTATCCAAGTTCCTCAGTCCTGAGCAAAATCTGGAAGTAGTCTCATTCTACTGTTTAGAAAAAAATCTTGAAGCTTACAGAATTCAAATTTAGCCCAGAGATCGCAAGTCCAGATGGACATATGTAGACCTAAGTAGAAACATTCCACTAATCTCAGCTGTGGATGTAGCCAAGGGATATCAAAAGTCTCCCAGACCACCTAGAATTGGCAGGCTACAATCTTGGGAATTTTGCATTGTGATCTCTTTGGAAGCTTAGGGATTCACAGGAAAGGTGCTAGAGCAATCTCCATTTCCCCCATCATTAAATCAAGGAAAAAAATTGCAGGAGGCATTTCTTTCAAACTGTTGTCATTTAACCAGTTAATTATTGAGGCTCGGTAGTATAATCGTAAATTGGGTAAATCAATACCCCTATCTAAGATTTCTAGTTGAAGAGTTCCCAGGTTTAGGCTAGGTTTTTTGCCTTACGATATAACAATAAGTACATTGAAGAATGACGTGGGTATAGCTGTATCATGGTTAATTCTATGCTAATTTTCAAATTACATTTTTTCGGAAATAAAAAAAGTAATATCTTATAGTTCTAAAGGAAAACATGGAAAATAATATTCATTGCAATATGGTTTACATCAGCTGAAGATGGAATTCGCTTGTGTTTTGAAAAAAAAGTGCTAACAACTAGCTGGGGTTTGCATGACATGCAAAACCCAGAAAAAAATCACTAGAGTGCTTGTGTAACTAAACATGCCTGAGGCACAGCTGTCATGCCACTTAAGGACACACCTTTAAAGCGCCAAGATTAACAATCTCGAAGGTTTTTTTAATAGTTGAGACATGCATTTTCACCTGTCATAAAGTATGTAATTAGTCACTAGCATCTCTTTCAATAAACACTATTTGAGACCTATTTGCCCCTATTATCCTTATCCAGCTGAAAGAAAAATATATTTTATTGTGCCTAATCTCACTTTTCCAGAAACAGTACACGTCCATTGTTCATAAAAAGAAGACAGCCCTATCAGATAAAATGGTTCACGCTGGTTGTACTTTAAAAGATAACAAAAGCTTAGGAAGAATTTACTCTCCAGAGTTTAACGGGGGCCAAAAGGTTCAACACATTGTACACACAGAAATGTGGGAAAAAAACATCTGGCAATGCATGCTATCATTCAAAAACATTGTGGTTAACCACTCAGATCAGTTCTGAAGGCAGAGTACACCTCTGATTAAGCCTATTTCAAGTGAAGCATCGCACAGCGACCTTTTGCTTCTTTCCGAATGTCTGACAGTCAGAGAATTTACATTAAAAGCACCATTTTCATTTCATTACTAGAATACTCCTTTTTTAAAATATCTCACTTCATTGCTGAGCTCATCTGTTTATTTGACATTTGTATGGATTAACGACGTTTGCCCCTACATCTAAACTAAGGTATGTAGAGAGTTAAATCAAGCTGAAATTATTATCTTTTACTCTCACATTTATTCACTTAGAGACTGTTCGACCCCATTCGGGTGGCCACGGAGCAAGCAAGAACTTCCGGGCCTCAGCCGTGGAGGCTGGGGCTGTTTGTCTTTGACGTCCAAGGGTCTGTCCTACTATGAGGCTGCAAAACTTGTCCAAGTGCCACCCCTTCAGCACTGCACTGTCAGTGGCAGTGATGGCGAGCAATCACAGGCTTCTCAGGGAGGTGCACAAACTCAGCACTCAATAATCACCCAGCAATAACCTCAAGCTCTCTAGGGCAGGTATCAAGGCTCAGGTGCAGATTATCTCTTTGAATAACTAGTGCGCTCAGTGATCTAAAACTTTCCCTATGTTACTGTTCTCAACACAATGGAGTTGTTAAAGTCCTCCAAAGGTGGCTGGCAGTGATCTACAGCTTGAGTCCTACTTGCTCCCTCTTCTAGGAGGGGACTTGTCTGCTTAAGGTTCTTTCCATGTTCATGCGAAGGCTGCCACCCAAAGTGCCTGTGAGCATTTTGGGATACAGTGATGACACAGGCCTCCAATTGTTGTCAAACATACTTCTTGGCTTGGATGATGCTTAGACTGGGAACTAGGGGTTAGAGGTCACAAAAGCGCTCTCTGTTTGAAACGAAGTTTCTGATGCAGCACAACTGGTCTCAGGAACAGCTGTTTGATGCAGTAGTACAGTCCGCTTGGGCACACTTCTTCAGTGCAGCAGCATATTCTGTTTGGGCACAGTTCTTCGATGCAACGGCACAGTCCCCTATGGCACAATTCTTCGGTGCAGCAGAAGTCTGCTCGGGCACAAGTCTTCAATGGAGTGGCACAGTCCCCTCATGCTAAATTATTCAATTAAGTGGCACAGTCATCTCGGGCACAGATTCTTGTCGTATTTCCCCGTGCGAACTGTTCATATGGAGAAACTGTAACTATGCTTCTCAGGGCATATGTCAGAGCGATACACCACTCGGGGTAAAGGTACCTTTGGCTCTCAATTGTCACATCTCCTGCAGACTTGGCAGGCTACTTCCCTCTCTCAACAGGCAGTTTGGTTTCTAGGAGCTTCAGGTCAGAGGATCAGCTTCCTTCTTGCAAGCAAGAATTCAGGTGATGTCCCATCAGCTCTAGAAAGCTAGCTGTCAGGCAGGCACAAACTCTCAATTTCACAGCAGGCCTCTGAGTACTCTGCAGAATACTCCCTCCCTAGGCCAAAGGGCACTTGGTACTGGAACAGGTAGTGGGTATTTGACTCCCACTTTTTTGAAGAGGGTGTGGATTCTCAAACAGTCCATTTAGAACCAGTTTGGGGTGGCTCTTGTTTCAAGTGTCCAGGCTAGTCTTCAGAACGCGCCTTTGTTTAGAGTGATGCACCTTACAGCAGGATAGTCTCCAGCTTGAGCACCCACAACAAAGGTACAGACAAGTGTGTGCTTTCTGCACATAGGTATCAACAGCTACACTGAACAGTGAGCAGGGAAAAGACAAATGTCTAGCCTCACCTAAAGACAAACCTTTCACCAAAACGAAAGAGACTGCAGTTCCATCCTTCACCCCATCATTTACCAACTGGCAGTGCTGCTGGAAAACTAATCAGCAGTTTCTCTCAGCAACAAGCTTAATGGAATTCATACGGAAGTCTTGCCTTCTCTTTCCTCACTTCAGTGTCTAGGTCTCCTCCCTTGAGCTTCAGGAATGTCAGCAATAGATAGCATGACTTTACAACGCATGGGTTTACCACGTATGCCTTTACCACGCTTTCCTTTACCATGTATATGCCTTCACCATGCATGACTTTACCATACCATGCATATGCCTTTACCACGCAAGGTAAGTATAGTTATGGTAAGCCGAACCCGTATAGGATGATGATGCTGTGTGTGGATTGTCTCAATTTATTGACGTCTGGCTACCATCGAACGCTTTTCGGGTGAACACAGCCTTGAACACCAATGTTGAAGAGCCATTTGCAACACATTTTTCTTTACATATGTGCATGATGCGCAATAATCGCAAGTGAAGACAGATTTAAAAACCTCACATTCTCCTTCAATGCACACATTGAATTACACTCGTCTTTCTTCTAACTAGTTAATAAACATAGTTAAGAAGATTGTTATTAACCATAATATGCCAATGAATTACACATACCATAATTCAATTCACTGTCGCAGAACATAAAATAATTGTAAATTATATATTCCATACATGTTAAAATACATTTGTCAAACATGTATTTCTTAAAAAGAGACGCTTGTGCAACAATTCAGCATTGACTTATTCCTTTCTCCTGGGAATATACCTGTCAAGGCTAATCGCACTGGAATTGTACCATACCTTAAGTGTTAGTTGTTGATTAATTGATATGCATGGCAATACATAGATCAGTGGCAGTTGTGGGTTCATGAGCACTCGCAAACGTAATTGATCTTGTCAGATGTCAGCTACTGAGGTGTGGGAATGAGAGATTGCCGCTTTGAGATTATTCAGTGATGAAGTGACAATAGGGATAGGAGCATCCAGTGACGCTAAGGCTCTACCAGAAGGAGGTAATATATCCTCAAAACTTAAAAGGCTTGAGGATCCCAATTTTGTCATGCTGCATGAATGGGCTAACAATAACATGCATCATCTATGGAGAATGTTAGCACTTTTGATCAAATATGCAGATATTAACAGGAAAAAAAATATTATAACAAATAGAGGGCATCCTCATATCCATAAGTGGCAAACAAGACCAAGACCAAATAATAAGGTTCAACACAGGAATGAAAGAAAGGCTGTTCAAACTTGAAGAATCGATCAAAGTCAGAAAAGCACAGAAATTTGCACATGACAGAGCAGACTGTGATTAAGGCCAAAATACACCTTCTCTAAAAGGTTTGACAATCTGTGCAGACAACAATTACCAGCTAACAGAAACTTAGATGAGAAGTCCATTCAGGGCAAAGTAGCTTGGTCAGTTAAGCGGCGGCTACAGATGCAGATGAAGGAACTAGTGTAGTTCCAAAAGGTACAATTCCATCAGTAATTGATGAGTTGGATTTTTTGCACCAAGACAGACGATAACATTTATGCTCCAGACAGCAGCAGCCAAAGCCACCAAGATGAAGAAGCAGAGGAGCAAGAGGTGGAAGGACGCAAAGCAAAGGAGATCAATCCAAAGACAGGAAGTGGGAAAGAAGTAGAGGCGATATCACGTTGCATTGAAAATTCTATTATAAACTTAACTGACATAAATCTAACAGTGCAAGACATCAGAACTCTACAATTGGGACTTTCATATTGCCCTGAACAAAGTGTGAACTATGTACAAGCAAGAATTGATTTTCTATGCTTTGTACAAGCTATAAAATTGAACAAAAATACTTTATGCTTCAGCCAAAAAAGGCGAAACAACCAAATAACATCAGGTCGACGGAGCATTAAAGTGGCCTGTCTGTTGAAGATTTGAAGTTAATGCTAGAACTGTGTGAATTGCAGAATGCCAACAGGGGAGTACAGGACTCATACACTTAATATATGGGGACCAACTGCCGTTTTCTTTTTCTATCCTGAGGGAGTCCTGACGGGCTCACTGCATTTTTGCTGAACTTCTTTTGTTTTTGGCCCCAGCTGGGGTCCCTCCGGGTCACCCTCACGGGTCCTAAGTGGTCAGGGTATCCCTACCCTGCCTAATTATATGTTTTGTATACATGTTCAGGCAGGGGACTAATGGCCTGATTTGACCCTTGGAGGTACTATAGTTGTCTAGCCGTTGCTGTGGTTCCAAGTACTCCGTCAAGCTGATGATGGTCTGCGTGCCTTATTTAGATGTATGCTTGCTGACTCTCCCTTTGCGCCAATAGTGTTTACTCCCATACATGCGGCCCACTGCTGCCGACGAGGCACACTCCAATGCTGGTGAATAGTACTCTGTCGCTGTCAGGGCATCAGGATTGCACCAAGCTTATTTAGTTTTCACAGTTGTACTGGCGGTCTTCTAGAAGCAGTTTTCAGATGGAGTGAGCCCATTACGGGACAAGTTCAGCACTGCAATATTTCTATGCCTGTAGGAAGGATGCTAGCATCAAACACCTAATGTGTTTTGGCTAAGTGTTATCACCTGCATACCACATTATAAAATACCCTCCATTTCAGACCATGATCCTTTACCATTTAGGGTGACTATAGAAACACAAAAAGATGATGGACAAAATGCTGAACATTGTATAAAATCCACCCCTACTCACAGATCTGGGTTTAATCCATTGTTTTTTTGCTCTACATGCCACCCAGTTTCAACCCACCCATGTAGAAATCAGTCTTGACCCTGAACCCCATGGGAACAGTCCAGTCCAAACTTCCAAGCAAGGTCCTCCCTGGACTGGAAAAAAGCATTCTGGGAACGGTTTCAGGTCATAACCTCTCATCAGCTGGGCTAGCTTGAAAAAGAACAGATGGATGGAATGCTGAACAAATCAAACACTCCCTCCCCCAGCCACATATCTGGGTTTAATCCATCATTTTTGTGCTCAGCATGCCACCACAGTGTGGATGCAGCCATATGCAAATCAGTCTTGACCGTGATACTCCAAATAACATATTTCATATATGTGTCTTATATAGTAAATGTCTGTCTTTTCTTTATTTCAAAGATTTTTATTGAAGATATTTGTAAACTGTATTTTTTCCCTTGGTATATTTAACTTTCAATTTTGCAAGTGTTGTCAATTTGCCTTGTTTTGGTTGAAAGAAAATAAGATTGCTATGTAATCTTGCTCAGTCTTCTTTTTCTACAGCATTTCCACATATGTTAAGGTGTGATGTATGTATCAATCAATAGTCCATGCTAGGCTTAGAAATGTTCTAAGATTTGCATTTTTATGTTGCCCTATCCTTGTTATGCTATAGAACTGATGCCATGCGTGTTAGAAAGCAACGTTTATTTACTTCAAAATTGTAAGGTATGTAGATTTGTATGCTGAATCTAAGTGGTGTTTTAAAATAAATTGATTCTGCAATATTTATATGATGACTAATGCTATATGTCATTCAAGGTTGTGTAATAGTCAGATTTTTGCCATGCTAGGCCTTGGAATGGTAGATTTCACATTTCTCCTCACTACTGTCTTCTTTGGAATGTTTGATATATTTAATGTATACTTTATAATTAATTTTCTTTTGTCATTTCAGGACATCTTTTTACCTGCTTTTCTGATTTCCTTCTATGTGTCATTTAAACTGTCTCTGTCATTGATTATTATACCACTGAAACATACAATCTTCACTTTAAATATCGTTTTTCTTGTAGGTTGCTACTTTCTTAGCTTCAAACATATTTGATGTATAATCCAGACTTTTATTAATTGTATTTGTTCAATCATAATAGGCCCAACACAACGAGTACATGGGCAAAAATATGCCACTGAGGAGACGTCCACTCCACATAGGGGACAAGTCTTCGGTGAGGGCCCCACTCCTGCAAGTCTGGATGATGAGGAGCTGGCTGTCCCATCTGGTCTGCCTGGGCAGAAGGCTCCAGTGAGTCTCACTCGACCCACACCTACACCTCCCACCCAAGCTGTTACCACATCTCAGGCCATGGGTCCCTCCACTTCCTGTGTCCAAAGCAAGATCACTCCAATCTTGTGGCCTCCAGTACTGGCTGGCTGCTGGTCAGCCGACACCACCACCTGAAGTTCAGCCAGGAATAAGTGGGATGGGGAACACTGGGTCAAAGTCACATAGTAGGGGGGTATAATGGGCCAGCAAAGTGAGGCCAGTGGGCTAACTGTCACCCAGGCCACCATCGACCAAGTCTTGGGAACCCTCCATCAGTCAAGAGAGGAAATGATGGGCCAGGTACTTGCAGAGCTATGGGACATGAACCAGTTGCAGAGAGAGCATAATGTTCAGGTGGAGAATCTCAACTTCAATTAGGGCTCCCTGACCTAGGTGCTCCATGACATTCACACACATATATGCAGGGCTTTCCCAGCACCCCATTCTGTAGTCATACATCTGGCCCAAGTACATCTGTTGCTGCCACAGAAAGGGAGGCCATGCCACCAGAAGAATCACCAACACCCACCCAGTCCTGCAACTGTGGACCGCCCCCCTCCCCCCCACAGGAGGGGACCTCTACCCAGACTACCAGCAGAAGAGGATGACAAGACCTCTACCACTACCAGCAAGAGACACCAAACCTAATTTCCTCTAGTGTTTGAATACCATTCACTCTGTGGATTATTTTCTGGACACATTTACCTTTCTGATGCCAGATGTATTTTGAACATTGGACTTCAAACAATTGTGGCTCTTGAAGAATGGTCTCATTCACCATGACTGACTTTTTATTTTTTGGTATGCTTTTTAATTCTTATCCTGTTTTAGTTGATTAGGTCGTGTTTAAAAAAATCACAAGTCACAAAGTCAAAGACTGGTGCTGCATTTATCTACTCAATCAATTCATTTGTTTCCGTCCATCATTTATTTACATTGTCAAAAAGCAAAAAATGGTATAATTATAAAACTGCAAGTAAGTAATGTTTCTCTCAAGTTCTCAACCATGACAACAACATCCAATACCAATACCTCATCAAATAGTTATTTATTACATTTGTCTATCAAAATTTCCACAAACATAACAATCCATACATAACACAAAAACTCAGTGCCCTGTTCACATAGCCAATTCCAGAACTTGACACCGTGGAAGAAGAGGATATAACAAAAACAATCAGATTCGGTAGGCAAATTATTATTTATTGATCTCATCAGCTGGAGCTAGATTATCTGCCTCACATTAGGACTCCCACATCAATAACACCAATAGACAAAATCATAGCAGTACTACATTTGTACACACCAGGATCATTCCAATACACTGCCCCATTATCTGGTGGAATGCCACAACCAAATGTAAGTGGTGTGCTACAAGACGTTTGTTCTACAATATGAGACATATCAACATTTTCAAACACTTTACACTAAATGAGGATTTAGCCAATGTGAAGGCAACCACATGTAGTTGAAACAATTGAAGGCACACATAGTGCTTTAGTGCCAGTTCCCACAGAGAATAAGTCTAATGCAATCTTCAAAACTTTCATTCAATCAGTGTGCAAGATGTCTTCGTACAAGATATGTACTCCCAATGTCTGTGTGTGTCTTTCTCAGGATTAAGCCATTGTCTGTAGCAGTACCAGTTAAATACAAATTTCACAACTTTGAAATGTCCAAATGAAGATGTCATGGTTGTTGATAATTAAAACATATTAAAACAAAAATATAAGTAATGAAATGTAATGAAATAGACAAATTAAAAAGTCATATTATTGAGGACACATTTTCAAAAACACAATATAATAGCAACCTCAGCATAATCTCCTACGCCGACGACACCCAGCTGATCCTCTCCCTGACCAACGACCCCGCCGCCGCCAGAGCCAACCTGCACGAAGGGATGAAAGAGGTAGCCGAGTGGATGACGACCAGCCGCCTGAAACTGAACTCGGACAAGACGGAGGTCCTCATCCTGGGCTCCTCTCCCTCCGCCTGGGACGACTCCTGGTGGCCTCCCGCCCTGGGCACCGCACCCAAACCGACAGACCATGCACGCAACCTGGGCTTCATCCTGGACTCCTCCCTCTCCATGACCAGGCAAGTCAACAACGTCTCCTCGGCATGCTTCAACATCCTACGCATGCTACGGAAGATCTTCTGGTGGATCCCCACCGAGACCAGGAAGACCGTCACCCAGGCCCTCGTCACCAGCCGACTGGACTACGGCAACGCCCTCTACGCCGGTACCACCGCCAAGCTCCAGAAGAGACTCCAGCGGATCCAGAACGCCTCAGCCAGACTCATCCTCGACATCCCACGAACCAGCCACATCTCCGGACATCTGAGAGACCTTCACTGGCTCCCCGTCAACAAAAGAATCACCTTCCGCCTCCTCACCCACGCACACAAAGCCCTACACGACCAAGGCCCGAGCTACCTCAACAGCCGAGTCAACTTCTACGCTCCCAAACGCCACCTCCGATCAGCCAACCACGCCCTCGCCGCCGTCCCCCGCATCCGAAGAGCGACTACAGGAGGAAGGTCCTTCTCCTACCTGGCCGCCAAGACCTGGAACTCCCTCCCTCCCGACCTGCGCCTGACCCAAGACCACCTCTCCTTCAGGAAGAAGCTGAAGACCTGGCTGTTCGAGCAGTAGCGGCTCCCCCCCCCCCCCCCAGCGCCTTGAGACCCTACGGGTATGTAGCGCGCTTTATAAGTGTCACTGATTGATTGATTGATTGATTGAAGATAAACAATGTTATGTTATGTTATGGTATTTATTAAGCGCTCGTACGCCCAAGGGCTTCATGGCGCTATCGAAGGGATCATAACACAAAGTAAAACTCAGCAGTAAGCCTGATTGAACAGCCATGTTTTGAGAGCGTGTCTAAAACTAAGAAGGTCTGCACTCATTTTTAAGGAAAACGGGAGCGAATTCCAAAAGGTGGCTGCAAGATGGTCAAAGCAGCAGCCGTCAAGGCGTTTTTTTTTAAAGGACGGAACAGCCAATAAAGCTTTATGAGCAGAACGAAGATTTAGTGAAGGGTTATATCTAGAAACAAGGTTTTTTATAAACTTCGGGCCTATATCCTGTAAAGTTTTAAAAATGATACACACAGTTTTAAACGCGATTCGCTGTGCCACAGGCAACCAGTGCAGTTGTTTCAAACCAGGTCTGATAGACTGCCACTTTGTTTGTCCAAGGATGAGCCTGGCAGCTTGGTTCTGAACAAATTGGAGTCTTTTTTGCAAGCCCGCTGGAAGTCCCAAGTAAAGACTATTTGAGAAGTCCAGTCGGGACAAGACAAGGGAAATGGTAACCTGGATAAGAGCGGCCTGTGTAAGGAACTGGGCTATTTTCTTATTTTTTTAAGTTGAAAGAAGCTGGCAGAGACTACGGTGCCAACTTGTCCTTTCAAGGAAAGATCCGCACTAAGTATAACTCCCAGGCTTTTAACCGAGGACGATCTCATAAGTGGAGCCCCCATGCTATATGGCCAGAAGCATGGACTCCAACTTAATTCACTTTTCCCAGGCAAGATTAATTCTGTCTTGCCTGGGTTAAGCTTCAGATGATCCATCTCTGTATGTGTGTCATGGTGTTTTGAAATTCCACCACGGAATCTTTGGTGTTAAGAGGGAAAACGAGTTGGAGATCATCTGCATAGTTATAGATGGTAACTTTAGCATTCCTTAGAGAGTTTAGTAGTGGGCGAAGATACAGATTAAATAATAAGGGTGACAGTGATGATCCTTGCTGCTCTCCGCATGTGGTGGGGACAGTGGGGGCTGTGAAAGGGCCTAATCTTACTGATTACGTGCGTCCTGTAATAAAGGAGGTGATCCAACTTAAAGCAAGGCCCCTGAGGCCGGCTTGTTCGACACGGTTGATAAGAATGGTATAATCAACCGTGTCAAACGCTGCAGACAGATCAAGAAGTACAAGGGCCTGGTGGATGCCTTTATCGGCATTCCAGCAAGGTAGGCTGTGGGAGAACCCACAGTTAAGGGAATGCACAGCTCGAAAGACAACAATGTCTAAAACAAATTTATCAATAGCAATTTAGAATTCTTATGAAAAGCTCTGAAGCCAACCATTATATGTTTCATCACATATGTTTTACTGTTATCTCATTTTTCAAATCACAGCGCAAAAAACATTATTAGAATGTATAAGTATACAAACTGTTAGTGTCACATGTCAAAATAATATCAAGTCAACAATGCGTTTAAGTACTAAAGAGATACATAACATTCTTATTTCATCCATCCCAATGCATTTCGGGTTACGTGGAACCCTTCGTCAGGGGAAAGCGTAAGAGGGTGAAGTTTTCTCATTCAATGTCGCCACTGGAAATTAAGAACACAACAACATGCAGTAAAAATACTGCTCGGCTATTAGGATTTGCACCCCAAGTTGTGCATAGAAAATAAAGAGTGTTGGAGATAGGCCAGTATAGTAGTTTAAGTCAAATGAATCCTCCAAGTAAGGAGAGTGAGAAGGGTCCAATCACCATAATGTGCAATGAAAATAATAGTGATAAGGAAATAACGTCTAAATGATACCTTGCTAAAGGTGTTAATCCGCAAAAGAGATCAAGTGCTGAGGGTCTGAGTGCTGGGCACTGCTGCCTGTAATTGCAATAATATAGCGGAGTATATTAATGAAGACTATCCTATGTCAATGAAGAAACCGTAAATAAAACGGGACGTTTTAATACTCGCTTACCGGAAATGTAGTGATGTAAGCGCTAGCAAGAGTGCTGGTAATCCGGGGCGGTCGGGAAGAGGAAAACCCTCGAGGTAGGTCAGCTGCAGGTCCCCGTGTTCTAAAGTTAAAAGGTGGAGGTAAAGTTAAACTCCTCCGATTAACGAGGGTTACACTGTAGACATAGCGTCTACTCGAAACGGGATCTACATACCGGAGGCTTGCCAAGAGATCAGATCGTCAGTTTCTTCAAACGCTGGGAAGGGAAAGAAATCCAGGGTGCAATGCGCGACCAGGGAGGTTCTGTATTCAAGGCAGTGGGAGGTCTATAATCCTAAAAAATAGACCCAAGGGTACATAACGAAGTGGAAAACGGAGCAGGATCTCCAGGGAATCGGAAATGAAACGAGGGGATAAGTGTGTAGAGGATCGAGATAATTGTGGAATTAAGATAACGGAGTGAAAGGAACATAATATCTAAAGTGGGTATTTAAGAAAAATAAAAAAAATTAAAAACAGAATCTAAAACGAAATTGGATTGTAAGGAAGGACATATTTTTTTAAAAAAGAAAAAGAAAGATCAGACATATGTGAACAAACAGTCAAAAGTAGAAAACCAGATAAGAAGTGGGTGCAGATCCTGTACAATATTGAGCTAAAGGGATTGACTTATAAAAAACACAGCATCTCATAATGATCATTGAGCCCATTTGGGGCTATCGTTCTCAGTGTTTTTATCCAGTGTGTTTCTCTGCGGGCTAATGATGTGTTGATGTCAGTGCCTGACACCTTTTTGACTCTTTCAAGTATTGTAAATCGTAATTGGGGTATGGTGTGACCCGATGTCTCCCAGTGTGTTGCCAGTGGGGATGTGGTATTTTTGTTCCTAATCCGGCTTTTATGCTCTATAATGCGAGTTTTTATCTTTCTGCTTGTTCTGCCTACGTATACTAGGCCACATGGGCATTTAATTGCGTATATCACTTCCTCAGTATTGCAATTTGACGTATGATGAAGTTTTAGCTTGGTGCCCGTTTGTGGGTGCATAAAAGTGTCACCTGTGATTACATTACTGCACTGTCCACAGTTATAACATTTAGTCATTATGAGATGCTGTGTTTTTTATAAGTCAATCCCTTTAGCTCAATATCTTCAATAATATACTCCGCTATATTATTGCAATTACAGGCAGCAGTGCCCAGCACTCAGACCCTCAGCACTTGATCTCTTTTGCGGATTAACACCTTTAGCAAGGTATCATTTAGACGTTATTTCCTTATCACTATTATTTTCATTGCACATTATGGTGATTGGACCCTTCTCACTCTCCTTACTTGGAGGATTCATTTGACTTAAACTACTATACTGGCCTATCTCCAACACTCTTTATTTTCTATGCACAACTTGGGGTGCAAATCCTAATAGCCGAGCAGTATTTTTACTGCATGTTGTTGTGTTCTTAATTTCCAGTGGCGACATTGAATGAGAAAACTTCACCCTCTTACGCTTTCCCCTGACGAAGGGTTCCACGTAACCCGAAATGCATTGGGATGGATGAAATAAGAATGTTATGTATCTCTTTAGTACTTAAACGCATTGTTGACTTGATATTATTTTGACATGTGACACTAACAGTTTGTATACTTATACATTCTAATAATGTTTTTTGCGCTGTGATTTGAAAAATGAGATAACAGTAAAACATATGTGATGAAACATATAATGGTTGGCTTCAGAGCTTTTCATAAGAATTCTAAATTGCTATTGATAAATTTGTTTTAGACATTGTTGTCTTTCGAGCTGTGCATTCCCTTAACTGTGGGTTCTCCCACAGCCTACCTTGCTGTTCTAACTTGGGGAATTAGGGTCATTTCCCCACCGGGAATTGCACGCACATTCTTTACAAACCCACCAAAACATCTCATAAGAAACTATACACTCATTAAAAGTCTACACACAGGTGTGCACCTGCACCCCCCTATCAGTGCTTTATCGGCATTCCGCCTTAGAGTGTTTTGAACCGCCAAGATCACTGCTGAAAATGAACAATGAAAATGAACACACAAATCAATGTGTCAAAAGTTTGATCAACAGAGACCTGTGGCCTGAAGCTCCTCCATCTCTGATGGGGTGCCCCCGGACCCCCCCCCCCCCTACAGACACCACAGCACACTAAAAACAAACCAGAATTAGCCACAAAACTAACTGTTACCAAGAGGCATTCCGATGGCTCCCCAACCCCCCTCCCCCGGTCCCCCCCACAGTTAACAGTTCTATGTTTTACCCCGAAACCCCCGAAATCGACCTACCCCAATTGGGAACACACTCATGGACCCTATATATGTAGATTCACAGGGATAGAGACGGGGACTATACACCAACTCACACCTCTGGGAAACCCATGTAAGCAGGCTACAAGAAACTTACAAATATAAGTAGAGTCCAACTGAAGGGTAATCCCCATTTTATCTCACTGTACCTTACCCGTGATGTAGGATTGTCGATCCATACTGTAATGGTACCATCCAAATGCCTACAATCGCCTATCAACATGTGTTAATGATGATGTATAACTTTGTACCATGAAACGTTAAATCCCAATAAACAAATTTAAACAAAAATAAAACAGAGACCTGTGGCCTGAATTTCCTTGAACTTGCCCATCATACAAAATGTCTAGCACATGCTTTTTTCCTCAATACATCAATAGTCGGTTTAACAGTTAAGGTGATAATATGTAAAGAGATACTTACACTCATGTGAAGAAGGTGTCAATGACATCCCAACATGCGCCAACTCCTTCCTCCTTACCGCTATCATCTTCATTTGGCATTTCCGGAACCTCACCCACTGGCTCTTCATGGTCTCCATCATCTGCACTAAAGGGGATGTACCGTCGCAGGGCTATGTTGTGCATGATGCAGCAGGCCATGGTGATTTGGCACATATTATCGGGTGAGTAGAAGCGGGCTCCACCAGTCTTTTCCAGTGAAATCTGACCTTAAGAACCCAAAAGCTTGCTCCATTAGCTCCGTGTTCTTCCATGGGTTCATTGAAGCGAACTTCCCCTGGAGTTGTTAAATTCCTCAGCGGTGTTAACAACCATGGCCAGTTATGATAAGCTGAGTCTTCTAAATGGAAAAAAGAGAAGAGCCAAGATATGTAATACAATTTCAGATGATTCACCTTGGAATTATCCAAACAATATTATGTCAGATAGTACTTACCAACCAGCCGTGGCCTCTCACATTCAAGTTGTGACATTTGCAGGGTTATGAAGCTGTTCCGTAGCACAAAGGAATCATGGGCTGATCCAGGGATATGAGCACAGACACTTGTAATGTACAAATCAGCTAAGCAGACACCTTGCACATTTATTGAATGGAAGGATTTACAATTCCAGTAAATTTGTTCCATGGAAAATGGTGGCAATAAAGCAAGAAATGTGCTCCAACTACATGCGGTAGGTGACTCAAACCATAGAAATCGCCCTTCATATTTGCAAAATCCTGATTTCTTAGAAACTGGATGAAACTGTTGATGTGTCTCATTACTGATGAAAGAACATCTTGTAGCACACCACTGAAAGTTGGTTGTAACATTCCACCAGATAAGGCCGCAGTGTATTGGAATGATCCTGTGGCATACAATGAAGTGCTGCCATTAGTTTGACAATTGGTGGAATACATTTGGGGTTTCTGTATTGAGGCAGAAAATCTGGCTCCAACTGATGACATAAATCCAGTATAGTTTACCTATTAAATCTGATCATTTTGATAATATCCCGTTCTTTCATGGTGGCAAGGTCTGGACATGGGTGGTACACTTGAAGCTGTTATCTCCTCACTCTCCCTGGGTTCAAATGTCTTCATTGGAAAAATTTTGAACATTTTTTAAAATTTTCTACGGATTTAGTTTTGATTATTAGCACAAATGTCATGTTGTACTAAAAATATATATGGTTTCACAATATATTTTAATTTAAGATTTGTTTTTTCCTTTTTAGTTCAAAAATTGAATTTTTAATCTGTCAATATTTTAACCCCTTCTATGCTCATGATGAGCTCAGCTCGTCATGCAGCACTGTGCTCCTGTGCTCATGAAGAGCTGAGCTCGTCATGACCACACCTATTTTTATTGCTGTCCAGCACAGCAGGGGAAACTCTCTAGCAGCGATGCAGTTAAATATGAATAATGTGTAAATAATCAATTTCTTATGTATTATTTACACATTCTTTTTTAAAATGTTTTCATCCAAAATACCATTAACGGAGGTGTAAACAACACTGCGCAACTATCGCATTTAACCACAGTCACTCACTACATATCTTTTTTTTAAATACATGAGTGTCTTTCAAAGTTTGAATATGTAAACAAACTAGCCACCATTTTGAGTGGGGGTGGCACACTTAACAGTCGCAAACACACTATTTGACTTTCTAAAATGATGGGTGCCTGACCTCACCGCCAGGACCTATGTAATCAGATGTCCATGGCAGAAGTTGACTGTGTAGTGGGTGTTCAACTACACGACGCACATAGGCTAACATGTGTGAATGCAACATATGAAGGCATATGTCTGCCTTTGTTGACAGTTGTGTATGTCGTGTACATATGAAGGTCGTGGTTCAAAAAAATCTCACTTGCCTCCTAACACTGCAGCCATCAAGACCTCCTCCACTTTTGCTGTTGTTTGTGAACTCTGAGAGCAACAATGCCAGGTTGAGCATGTGACAGGGCCCCTGTCTTCTCACCAGAGGAACTGAAATTGCTGACAAAAAAGGTTCTGTCCCTACATAGCCAGCTCTATGGCTCACCAGAGAAACAGGGACATGTTTGAAATGTATATGTGAATCTGTCTAATTGTTTTCTTCCCATTAACACAGGCTACAATGTCCCTTTGAGCTCATATATGTCATATATTTTGTTCCTTACAACAGGACAATGATGTTGGGGATTTGTAAGCACTTTACAATAAAAAGAAAATCAACAGCAATAGTATGTGTTGTGTGTTTAAAGCCCCAGTATCTATTTTATTGAGTATGTAGACATATATCTATGTATATATTTGAATTACATGTGAAATGTAGAGATCTCACCACATGTAACTTAGAAAGCACATTATATTGTCTTTTCAACTGTAGATATATATGTTTGCTGTAAAAACCGAATCAAAATGATGCTTGCTATGTGTATCACCCCACAAATCACTCAGTCTAGATCAGGGGTCTCAAAGCAGTTGATTGGTAGCTACCAGTAGCTCCTAGACTCCTACAGAGTAGCGCACAGACTTGAGGCCAGTTATCGGATGGATTCAGGTCCTTTTTTCATATAAAAGTTATGGTAAGGCTCTGTTTATTTGACATCATGATCATTAGGCTGCAGATAGCAGGGCCTGACAACGGGCAGTGCTCAGTCAGAATCATGGGCCAGGGTCGGGCTGAGTTATATTGGCAAACAAATGAAGCACTTAGGTATATCTCTCATAAAAATATTTCCTTGTCAACTCAAATGTGGAGATGCAAGCAAAATATGCCCTGTATGCTGTTAAATGGATGCAAATTGAAATGGGGAGCTACCCAACTTCTTTAGCTAACACTTCATTTCATTCTACTCTCAGTTCACAGTGTTTCATTTCCAAACTGCAGTCCCCTTACTCCCAGTGGCCAGTATTCACTGTGCCATAAGTATTTATGCAATATACAGGCTTTTTTTACATGGGAGAATTTTGAAGTGCAGAAAAATGTTCCATGATATGAAGTGTTTGGTAGGATATTTCAGTGCACTTTTAAATGTCCCCTATTCAAAAGGACATACAATAGTTTGTGTGTGTCATCCATGTAACTGTGCCACAGATGGCAAAAGGTGTGTTCTGTTCTACAAGTGCATACCACACAGACTCTGTCACCTGTACAATTAAATCCCATTCTTATGTGCACATGTTCAGACATCACCAAAGGTCTCGCCTTCATTGACACATATGGCATTCCTTCCATAGTGCTCTTAGTCAAAGTATGTAGTTCAAACCATAATATCTGGCTCTTAGGACTTTATGCATCGAGTCAATGAAGCTGCAGTGAGGATGTCTGGTAACAATTCGCAAGTTGTTTAGCCTTCAGTACTTCACAATTTTTGCACTGATCTGAAGTAGTTTACATCACAGAAAATGTAGAAGACTCCTAGGCTAGATGATGTAACTGGACTTTATTAGTGAGTTTAGGACATGACAAGGGATGAGGATAGTCAACAGGTCACTACAAAAGCGTGTATTAATATATTTATTTTGGTCAGCATGTGAAAATAAACATGTTGTATGGTAACTTTGTGGCACATGTTGTAAAATTGTGTTACATCAATGCAGACAAAAAACAAGTCACACAACCACTCTTTTTGTCTTCCATTTCTTGTATCCATACAGGTCAATGCCCATCAGAAGGGAGATAGCTAGAAGGCCATCACCAGGAAGGTGCGAACAATGGGAGTCTACAAGTGGTGCAGCTGCCATTGCAAGAAGAGGTGAGAGGACCTATGACGCTGGACCAGAAAGTCAGCCAAAGTTCAGCTTGCGCAGTCCTTCCAAGGTGGGAAGCACATGTGATGCACCCTGACCACCCTAATGGCCCACATCCTTGTCGTGGCCTATCCCCAGCTTGATGGGCAGTTGAAAGCCCAATGGCAGTAACAAGGGGGGTAAATTCTTATTTGAGTTTCACATGTTTCATTTTATTTGTTACATTATTTCTGAGAACAACGGTCCTGAGCAAATAGGAAATTCTTATGAAAAATTCATACAGACCATGAGGGGTACTATATATTTCTCCAATGCCCAGCCGGACATGGAATTTTATTTAGTCAATGTTTCAAATAGAGTCACGAATGAACGCACAAACAATTACAAGGCACAATCCTGTACCTAACATTTAGGAGGGAAGTACAGAAAAACAAGGTAAAGAGCAGTGTAGACAAACAAAATAATAGGCAAAAACTTTAGCGCCAAGGTGGCTTGCACTCAAGTGTATGGTACAGCAAGCACTACCAAATAGCATCCACAATAATTATACACAATGGACATTTATGGTACTATTTAAAAAATCGACTACGTTTCGATCCCATGCTCATAAATTAGAGGGATCATCATCAGGACTAGCATTTAACAATTGCCTGGTGTCAAACAACTCAAAAGATAAAGACAAGGATTGGCCAGCACAGAAGTCAGATCAGATGCAAGACACCAAATGCACCTCTGGTGGAGCATTACACTGAGGCCAACCATGATGAGGACGACATACGCTGGACAGCTTTGAAAGTACTCAAACTACCACAAAGAGGAGGCAATATGTCCCAACTACTCAATCGTGAAGAACTCAAATCAATAATCTTGTTTGACACTATAAGAACTGGCCTTAACAGAACTGAAGACTGGACCACTCGGTTATGAACACAACCATGAGTGTGTAACTTGCTGGCAAGGGGCTCCTTGCTAGCCCTCCCCTCAACACAAAACCCCCTTGGGAAGTAATCTGTTATTGACTGAATCAACGGTTCTAATTATTTGGAAAAAACCCTCGGGGTGAATTTGTTAGTTAATGTACCCTAGGAGGTAATAATTGTCACACACAGACCATTAAGGCAATTCTGTAAAGGTTTGACATTCCTTTGCAGGTTTTATTTTTCACCGTCTCGTAACAAAATATTTAAATATATATATATATTTACATATATATATATATAATTGTGGATAATGTAAATATGTTGTTGTGGATACACGGTTGAAATAGATGGACACATCGGCGCACTTGGAACTAAATCGGGTGATCCGCCCCCTCACAGGTCCTTTTTCTTTCTTTCCTTTTTTTTTTCTATTCCACACACTTTCCATCTTTTGCAACCCTACTATGGCATTCCCTTACTTGCCATAAATGGTGGCTATTAGTACCAGCAGGACCTTAGTCCCTTCTCCTCTTCCACTACTCCTACCATGTTTCCCGTACTCACCCAACATGGCGTCGCCTGAGTGCCATCCAGACCACAGTCCCTTCTCTGTTTTCAGAGACCATCCCTATCCAAAATGGCCACCACATTGGCATGGTTTAAAACCAGCTCGGTCCCACAACCGTGGGTTCCTGCCATTGAGCACCTGAACCGAATTGCACATCGCTGTAATCTACAACCGAGACTCCTTTGAGGTAGGACCAAATTGTCTGTCTCCCTTCCATCTTATGTTCCATCCACCAGTGGACATTCGCCCGATCCGCCTAGCATACCACCTTTCATTAGCTGCCTTCTTTCTCCCCATCTCCCCAGCTCCCCTGCGAGGACGGGCTAACTTAGCACCATCGCCACACCCCGATCCTACTTCCATTCACTGAGAAGCTTTGACCCCCACCAACGCATTCTCAAACAGAGCTACGGACCCTTGGAGCCTCTCCAAGAACCTGGATCTAGACGTAAAGGTAAAGTCTATCCCCTGTGTGCACTCCGTCACTTCCTTGTTCTACACCTTCTATTCCTCAACCCCTTTTTCTTCCTTCAACAGCAATTGCGTGCCACTTAAAAATGTGTTTTTGTGACACTTATTAATCACGGAAGTATCGACACTCCCGACCGAACTGTGGTAAGACCGCATTTCGCATCTTAGTGGCTGTCACATAGAATTCGTTAGTAACTGTAATTCAATTAGCCATAGCGGTTAACAACTCGCCACCAACCGGCTATTTTTCTTCGCCTCCCGTAACTTTCGATCACTCGTCGAGAATGACCTTTTATTTAATTTTTATTTTAGTTGATGCCACTGTGTTGATAACTCACAAACAAACACCACATAACACAAGGCACCACTATAAATATAATTTTTAAACAATTACTTTACCCAGTCTCCTCTACACACACGTTAGTCGTCAATGGTACGGTGCAACAGCATTCTTTATGAATTCACTGAGATAAACCAAAGCTCATGATCGCCTGGAGTCACTAAGTCACCAATTTTTGCACGAGTGGAAGATAAAAACTGTTGACATGCTGAAGTCTGACCCTCACATCCATTCTGACGGGTCATTGTTTTCTCTCTTTTTCCCCTGTTCCTTATTCCCACAGGCTTCATTGTTTGACACAAGGCAATTGTTAAATTCTAGTCCTGATGATGATTCCTCTAATTTATAAGCATGGGATCGAAACGTCGTTGACTTTTTAAATAGTACCATAAATTTCCATTGTGTATAATTATTGTGGATACTATTTGGTAGTGCTTGCTGTACCATACACTTGAGTGCAAGCCACCTTGGCTCTAAAGTTTTTGCCTGTTATTTCGTTTGTCTACACTGCTCTTTACCTTGTTTATCTGTACTTCCCTCCTAAATGTTAGGTACAGAATTGTGCCTTGTAATTGTTTCTGGGTTCATTCGTGACTCTATTTGAAACATTACCTAAATAAAATTCCATGTCCTGCTTGGCATTGGAGAAATATACAGTACCCATCATGGTCTATATGAATTTTTCATCAGAATTTTCTATTTGCTCCGCACCGTTGTTCTCTGAAATAATAATTGATACCCGTGGTCCTAGCTACTTATCGGGTCCCCTTGTTTATAAATTAACAAAGATTATTTGTTACATCCAGGCTTTTCCCCATCAACATTGAGGGTGACCCATGTCCAACGCATAAGAAGAATTCTTGATTGTGTACATTTTGCACAATGTGTATGATGATGTGTATTGTCTATTAATTTCTTGGAAAGGTTGACACCTGATTCATGTTCACTGTGAAAGGACTATTCTGGGCAGACATGTGGCTGCCTAAACTACACATATACAGCTGGTTGTTTGATTTATTGAGGGACAGTTGTACCAAACAGGCCACTAGTCTTTGTTGTGTCAGGTGTGATCTCCTTCACTATTGTGGACCATGTAATGGTTGATCAATTGCATGTGACATTGCATACTGTGCACTTATTGCACAGTGGATGTTCCAAAAGTCACATTAGTAAATTGGGATTTTACACAAACAAGAGTGGGCATCTGAGCCAGTAATTAATACTGTATTTTGGAGTCTATACATATCCCAATTGTGTTTTGCACCAGATGTACTGTTTCATATATGTTAAAAGACATAGATTTGCATGATGTCTTACTCCTTCATAAATGTGCATGTAAGTAATGTGTTTTTGTATAGATACTTGTAATTGTCATACAAGTTTTGTAGGGAAACAGACAAGATTGTGCACACAATGGTGACAGAGTAACACATACTCCAAACCATTTTTCAATGCCCTTTATTATACCCAGTTGAGAACTCAATTATGGAGAAAAATGGGATACTTGAAGGGATGTTGGCAGTTTGCATGTCCCATCACATATATGTTGGACTATCCAATTGTTAAGACTCAAAATCAGGCCCAACTAATGACTCATTAGGAAAATGGTGAAATGCATCAAGGTGCGATCTGTTTCATATTCTGAATAGCATGCCATTCTTTGTTGTGGGTATCATATGCGCATCAGTGTATATCATATTTACTGTGATGTGGCACCACTTTATGCCTAAGGTGAAAGCCACCATATCTTGTTTACCAATTTCACAAGGGTGAAAAAACCTTGAAATAATCTGAGATATTTTGGAGTCAAATGTGAATAAGTAGTTGCTCTGTACTAAAATGGATTAGAAATGTATCAAGCCCTATGTATTTACTTATTCTATTGGAGTAATTTGTCAATCCTCAATAATAATATGTCTAATTGTCTTCAACAGTATAGGCTAGTACACCCTGTGTAATATATTGATACGCTACTTCAGTACTGAAACCATATAATATGTTGTACATTTGTACTATACTTGAGCTACTTGAGGTAAGTGTTGCCATTGTAAAATGGCCAAAGAAATGAGACAGGCTTTCAGTTTCTACTACTACTGGTACAACATTGCAGTATTTGTTGATACATATTGATTCATATTTTACTTTTAGTGTATGTCTTTAACGTAACTTTTTTGAACTTTGTGCACACAGTGTTCAAAGTTATTTTAGATTTATATCTTTATTGCTGACATACTTTCTCTATTCTGGAGAACAAAGGCCAACCATTCGGAGGTGTTCATTAGTTCCTTTAGAGAAATGATTATGGTTAACAGACAAGATCATATATGGAATTACAAGACGGCGACGAGATGGTTTCAGAAGATGTTCCCTACATGCATGAGATGATGATGTAAAGAACCAAAGTTTGTGAGCATTGTAGCTGGTGCAATATGGAAAATAAGAAAACATCCATGTTCACCCTCCCACTTGCTCCCCCCAGTTGGCTAACCCAGCCCCCTAAAGGGGGTGGGTCTCCTTTGCCACAGGTACCTCACCCCCTGCCTCTGTCCCCCTGGCTGCGCTGGGTGAGGAGGCTATTGACCTCCTCTACAGCATTGCTGTAGGCCAGTCTGCACTCCAGAATGCTCGCCAGGGTTTTAGCTGCCATATGCAACAAATGGGAGCTTACCTAGAAGGAATTCATAGCGGTATGTCTGGCCTACTGCATGCTTTTCAAAGTCTGGGCTCCTCACTGACCACAGCTTTCCAACAAACCCAACCTTGTGCCCTACCTCCTGCCCCTTCCCCATCCCAATTCCCTATTCCCATCTCTGTCCCAAGCAAATGCCCACATACCCACTCCAACACACACAAGCAGCACACACATAAACACAGAGACAGCAAAAAACACAGGCACACACACAAACATACAGACACCATACCCACCACCACACACACATGCACCACCACCAGCACACCCATAGACACTGTGCCCACTACTACACCTACTTGTATCACCCCATCACCAGCACAGATGCTGCACTTACCCCCATACTCACATGTACCACTAACACCAGCATACGCACAGACATCACACCAATCACCACACACACATGCACCACCCCCACAAGCACAACCTCACATACTGCACCCACTACCACACACACATTCACACTGCTCCTACCATCACACACACATGCACCACCCACACACACATGCACCACCACATCCACATGCACCACAACCACACCCAGCACCTCCACAGAATACCCATCCACACTCACACATACATTTGATAAAACACCCAAAAAACACTAACGACCATACTCACTCAAACTACAGACATCTAGAAAGCAACATACTTACAAACATATATGACATACCCCAGACCCACAGGCACCTTCACTCTCAACAGACAAATGCATATCAGCCATTGCCACTCCCTCTATTTCCCATACCCAAATCCCTGCCGAACATCCTACACATTTTCCCTGTGAGAGTGTGTGGTTTCCCTTGCCTTAAGCTTTCCAAACCCGAAACCAACCTTCCCAAAACTAAAACTCCCCCTCCCACACTCAAACCACCCCTCCCAGAATAAATCCCCTCCTCCCAAGTAAGATCTTGCGGTACCTGATCTGTCCACTAGATGTCTTCCTGAGGAGGTTCCTCTTGGCAGTGAATTAGGAGGCAAGCATTGTGCCACAGCACAACAGCGCACAGAACTTTTTGAATATCATGGATTGCTATGTACTTCCTTATTATTTTGAGAGGTGTATCTCATTGTTTTTTGTTTTTTTAAATATCTTTATTGAACTTTTAAAATACAATCCCAGAACCCCCTACTCCTCCCACCCCATCCAAGCAGAGTAATTTATCATGATACAGTAAAGCATAAATTAGTCAACAGAAGGCAAGGAATATTATACAGTAGTTGAGAATTCATCACATAATCATTGCTATTACCCCTTATAAAGTGCTGTGGTGCATTATTTCATATTATCGGGATATATCACTGCCCCTCTGTTTTAACCAACTGTTAAATACCGCCATTTCCACTATGCCTCTGACATTGCCAAAATCCATTTCCTCAATGGTGCCCAGACTCGTAAACCTTTTTTTTGTGCCACTCTACCCTTCTGATCCTGTACTGCCATTTCTATATGGCACATATATATATATATATATATATATTCACAGAAAAAACCATAGGTTATAGACCATATATAGTTAGGAATTTGCATTTACAAAACCTTGAAAATTCACTGAAAAAACCATAGGTTATAGACCATATATAGTTAGGGATTAGCATTTAAAAAACCTTATTTTATTTGCACAAAACCATTGAAATTCCATATATAGTTAGTTGCACTAACTATATATCGCGGACCCGCAATCCACTGCTAATGATGTCACATATTACATCATTCATGACATGGTCAGTGACATCACTGATGACATCACTGATGACATCTCAAATGACATCACTGATGACATCACTGATGACATCTCAAATGACATCACTGATGACATCACTGATGACAACACCCAGTGACTGTATGTTTCTGTAAAGTTAAAATATGTCTTACATATTGAAGAATGAGTGGATGTATAAGTGTCTGGATGAAGGATTTAGTAGGTGCATGACTGACTGTATGAGAGAATGATTAAATGTGTATCACTGAGTGCATGGGTTAGTGATTAAAGTGTCTTAATTTGGCAATCATTATTTATGTTCTTCTGTAAACTGCTGCATGTTTAAATCAGTAGCTATATCAGTAACTATATGGGTTATTGAATGGTTGCCCAAGTATTTGTATGGGAGACTGAGTATGTGTGTGGGTGGCTGGGAGGTGTATAACTCTGTGCATAGATGTGTGAGCAGTTGATTCCCTAGGTGTATGGCTTCAAAAGTGCATGTAGAAACAGCTGTATGGACAGTTGACTGTGTGCATGAGTATATTGGTGAGTGAATGGATATCTCAGTTCTACATGTCAAAGTAAGTACATATGTAAAACACACTCCATGTGAGAGATGACATATATAAATAACTGAACATAAGAGCCAGTGAATGTGAGAGTGGCTGTATGAATCATTGTGAACTTGTATCAAGGATTGTATAAGAGGGTAAATATGTGTTAGTATATGTTTGAATAAGTAAGGTGTGTATAACTGTATAGTTGAGGAAATGGAGGTGTGATTGATTCTTTGCATGACTGACTAGGTGTGTGAGTAACTCCATGGATGTGTGACAGTCTGTGAGTGCCTGTTTACACTGAGTGTATCTAAGGTTATATTAGAGTCTGAAGATATATTATCACATAAATGATATCATCAGTGATGTAATCAGTAATGTCAAATGAGATGTCAGTGATGTCATCAGTGATGTCATTTGAGATGTTATCAGTGATGTCATCAGTGATGTCATTTGAGATGTCATCAGTGATGTCATCAGTGATGTCACTGACCATGTCATGAATGATGTAATATGTGACATCATTAGCAGTGGATTGCGGGTCCGCGATATATAGTTAGTGCAACTAACTATATATGGAATTTCAATGGTTTTGTGCAAATAAAATAAGGTTTTTTAAATGCTAATCCCTAACTATATATGGTCTATAACCTATGGTTTTTTCAGTGAATTTTCAAGGTTTTGTAAATGCAAATTCCTAACTATATATGGTCTATAACCTATGGTGTTTTCTGTGAATTTCATTGGTTTTTTAAAAGCTAATATCTATAGCTGTATTATATTCTTTATTAAGTGACGTATCACGTAGCCCGTGAGACGCCTCATGATGCATCGCATAACCGTGACGTATCGTCTCTGCAGCGCAAACCAAACCCAAAACGTAAGCGCGCCAAAACACGCTTAAAGATATATATATATTTTTTTAACCTTAATTAGACAAAATCCACACGTGCACATATCACAAACGTTCAAAAAACACAATATGTCGGACTCCCGTTACGCTGCCGGTTAGCTGCCCGGTTAACGTACCAGGAAGCACCTTTACCGCGAAAAATCGCATTTTTTTTTTCACCCCCCAGGGAACTTTAATAGCCCCCTCATCAATCCTAGGGGTTCAGGAGGAGTCTGCCTTACCCCTTTCATTCATTTACACCTTTTTTCCACCTCTTGTCTCTCGATCCCACAGAGAGACAAGATGGCGGCCGCTCCAGACTGTTTACAATGATAACAGCCAATCAGCTTCTCCTCAGACTCCCGTTACACTGCCGGTTAGCTGCCCGGTTCGCGTACCAAGAAGCGTCTCTAAAGCGAAAAAATCGGAATTTTTTTTTTGGGCCCAGCGTGGCTCTATAATATCCCCTCATCAATCCTAGGGGGTCAGAAGGGGTCTACTATGCCCCTTTCCTTCATTTCCCCCTTTGTTTTGGCCTCCTCTTGTCTCTCGATCCTACCGAGAGACAAGATGGCGGCCGCTCCGGACTGTTTACAATGTTGACAGCCAATCAGCTACTCGTCAGACTCCCGTTACACTGCCGGTTAGCTTCCCGGTTAGCTGCCCAGTTAGCTGCCCGGTTCGCGTACCAAGACGCGTCTCTACGGCGAAAAAATCGGAATTTTTTTTTTTTTTTTTTTTTAGGCCCAGCGTGGCTCTATAATATCCCCTCATCAATCCTAGGGGGTCAGAAGGGGTCTACCTTGCCCCCTTTCCTTCATTTCCCCCTTTGTTTTGGCCTCCTCTTGTCTCTCGATCCTACCGAGAGACAAGATGGCGGCCGCACCGGACTGTTTAGAATGTTGACAGACACCGGAGAGCCAATCAGCTTCGCTTCGCAAAGTTCCGATAAGCGAAAAGTACGCGAACCGGATCGCTGCCCGGAGCGCTGTTACAGATATATATCTTGATTTAAACGTTAATTTCTCAAAATCCACTAAAGCACATATATTGAGACCTAGCAAAGGCACATCGGGCTAACAGTCCCTACAATTTTGCCAAGTTTCGTGGAAATCCATTCAGCCGTTCGGGCTAAAAGTGAGTCCAACCGCCCTATGGAAATTAACATGGGAAAAACGCGTTTTGGGACCCCCCTTTTTTCTCGGCCCCCCCTTGACGAACCCCCCCCAAATTTTCAGGAGCTGCTCAGAAACAAAATGTGCCATTTTCCTGAAAATTTCAGCCGATTCCGTCCACAAACGCCAAAGTTATTAGACATAGAATTTTCAGAAATCCCATAGGGAAAAAATCCTAACTATATATACCTACTGGCGACCGCCAGTAGGTAATATATATATATATATATATATATATATATATATATATATATATATATATATATATATATATATATTACCTACTGGCGGTCGCCAGTAGGTAGTTATAGTTAGGATTTTTTTCAATGTTAAATCTCAAAATTCTATTTGGAATAACTTCGGCGCCGGTTGACGAATCCGCCTCAAATTTCCTCAAAATGGCCTCGCGGCGTTCCGGTCCTTCCCTGAAAGTTTGGGGGGGATTCGTCAAGCGGGGGCCGAGATAAAAGGGGGGTCCCAAAACGCGTTTTCCCCATGTTAATTTCCATAGGGCGGTCGATTTCACTTTTAGCCCGAACGGCTGAATGGATTTCCACCAAACTTGGCAAAATTGTAGGGACTGGTAGCCCAATGTGCCTTTGCTATGTCTCAAAATATGTGCTCCAGTCGATTTTGAGTAATTAAGGTTCAAAAAAATATATATATCTATAGCCGCGCACTAGTACGTGCACCGGTACGGCACCGGGCACGCCACGCGAGGTGCGCACGGAAAGCTGATTGGCTCTCGGGTGTCTGTAAACATTCGAAACAGTCCGGAGCGGCCGCCATCTTGTGTCTCGGTAGGATCGAGACACGAGAGGTGGGCAAAACAAAGAGGGAAATAACCATAAGGGGGCAGGGTAGACCCCCCCTTGACCCCCTAGGTTTGATGTGGGGGCTATAAAAGGGCCCCGCGGGGCATTTAAAATATTTTTTTTTTCGTTTTGCGCGGGGGAAGCGCCCGGTACGCGCACCAGGTAGCGCACCGGGGAGCGTAAAATGAGGGAAAAAGATGACAGTTTATAAAAAAATGAAGCCTTAATTTAGAAATTGGAGGTAGTTCTAAAAAGAACTTCTTTTTTTCTTCTTTTTGTTGTTTTATATTTTGTTTGTGTTTTTTGAACTTTTTGAACTTTTTTTGGCTTTTCAAAACAGTTTTATATTTTTTTTGTATTTTTTTAGGGGGAGAAACAAAAAAAGGGAATTGAAACTGGCTCAACTGGAGCAAAAAAACAAAAAACCCAAAAAATTACTTCTTTTTGGGGCACTTGTGATTATCACCTGCAAGGACGATGAGCTTAACGCTTTTTTCATTATAGGCGATAAGCTTGCCACATGCAGAACAAGTGATTTTAAAATCAGCAAATCTTGGCTCAATGCAAGGCATCATCTCGGATGTTTCTGGTCCCGATGAAGTGGGTTGGTTTCTTTGGGAGGTGATCCTTGACGACTGGGGGAGGTTACTGGCCAGTTCCACGAGAGTAGTTGTTTGGGTGCTTTCGGGTCATATGACGAATCATGGTATGGTTACCAAATGAATATTTTTTGTTTGGGTTGCCCCGTGAAAGTTCTTCATTGCAGATTAGGCAAGTTACCTTGGCCGCATTCACTTTTTTCTTGCCCTCTGGGATTGAAAAAAACTCCCATACAATGTGTGGCTTGGGTTTGTATGGTGTATTTTCTTCAGGCACCCATCTTCCCCTCCCCTCCTCCTCTTCCTCTTCCTTCTCCTCCTGTTCTTGACCACCAATATAATCTGGAGCTGGTCCTGTTGGTGGTGATGGTGGTGGGGCAGATGCACCAGCTGCTGCTGCTACTGAAGCCATTATTAAGATCAAAAAGGTACAGAGATGTACAAACAGGTCTTCCTCAGTCAAAGGACAAAGTCAGAATAAGGAAAAAAGGTGGGGTCTTTCATCATTTAGAAAAAAAACTGTCCTGAACCAATGAGAAGTGTTATTTTCAGGTCACAAGACCAGGGGCTTCATCATTATGAAACTAAAACTGTTATGAACCAATGAAAAGTGTTATTTTCAGGTCACATGACCCTACGCGCTTACGCTACGCGCCCCCGGGCGCGCCCGGGGGCGCTCCGGGTCGCGTAGCGTAAGCGCGTCGGATGTTTACGTTGCGCGATCGTATTCGCTCGAGTACTTCCGGGTGCGCTTACGCCGTGCGTATCATGCGGACGCGGCTACGCGATACGTCATGATCATGTTTTCGTTCGCGATATAGGCGCTTACGGGACGCTCCCCGGAGCGCGCCCGGGGGCGCTTTATAAAAGTACGCTTTTCGGGGAGTTCCCCGGGGAGCGCACCGGGAGCGCTCCAAAGCAAAAAAAAAAAAAAAAAATTGGGAAAAATTGTAGGGACTGGTAGCCCTATTCTTAAGTGGTTTTTACGAAAATTAACTTTGATAAAATATATATTGTGCTACATTGGCCTATATATATGCCAAAATGTAGCCCAAATGTAGCCCAATGTAGCCCAATGTAGCCCAAAGATGGCCACCAGAGACCAAAAAATGCAAATGTAGCCCAAATATCAGCTAGATGTAGCCCAACTGTAGCCCAATGACAGAATGTACCAGAGTGTTCTAAAGAACAACTATAGTGCTAACAGTCTTATTTATAAAGTGAGACTTATAGTTAGGAATTAGAATTTAAAAAACGTTTGAAATTCACTGAAAAAAACATAGGTTTCACACCAGTTATAGTTAGGAATTAGCATTTAAAAAACCAATGAAATTCACTGAAAAAACCATAGGTTTCACACCAGTTATAGTTAGGAATTAGCATTTAAAAAACCTATTAAATTCACTGAAAAAAACCATAGGTTTCACACCAGTTATAGTTAGCTGGAAATTTTACTGACATAAAACCATTGAAATTCCCACGTTATAGTTAGTTGGACTCACTATAACTTGCGCGCCTGCAATGCACTGCTGATGACGTCACATATTACATCACTCATGACATGGTCAGTGACATCACTCATGACATCACTGATGACACCATCCTTGTGACAGAGTGACAGACCACCTTTCAGTGTAATGTAAGCCTTGAAACACATATTCAAAAATAGAAACTAAAATTTTCAAAAAAATAGAGATACCCATACCAGTTTCAACAACCAATTCAGTAATTCCACCATCTAGATACACATCCACTCATTCACCAACAGTTCTATATAGTCACTCATACATATACTCACTCATCATATGTAGTGATACACCTATACATCCTGTTGCACACCGACAGTCATCCAAAAGTTACTCACACACATAATCACACATGCAAATAAACTATTGAACATCCATTTATTTGCATATACAGCTATACACACACTACCACCTTACTTCTAAGGAAACTTACACATACTCTCTTAAACAATGACTTATAGAAACACATACTTATTTAAACAAGAACTCTTTCAATCTCTCACTCTCACATATACTCACTCATATACATCAATACTCACATATACTAGATTAAAACATATGTAGTTACTGATAAAGACACTAGTGAGACAGTCATTCACTCACTAACACACACATATACACACTCATCCACCTATACAGTCCTGCACATATGCTGTCTTCAAAACACATACAGTGAGTCAGTCATTGATGCATCTATGTGCTAAGTAACACCCCCACCAAACCATACAGACACTCATACTGATACTAAAAAAAACATCTAAAAACCCATATACACACATGTAGCTACTCACCAACCCATGCAGCCACTTATACACAAAGTGAAACACTGATACAAACATTTAAATATTTAAACAATACTCGCTAATATATGTATTCACTAAGATACACTTAATAAGCCAGTCAACCAATCAATATTTTTTTTTTAAAACATCCATTAAGACACCTATTTAAACATTTCTTCTTCCATCGACCTTTACATATACATATATAAAACATATTTATTTTTCAGAAAGACACACATTCACTGGATGGTGTCATCAGTGATGTCATCAGTGATGTCACTGACCATGTCATGAGTGATGTAATATGTGACGTCATCAGCAGTGCATTGCAGGCGCGCAAGTTATAGTGAGTCCAACTAACTATAACGTGGGAATTTCAATGGTTTTATGTCAGTAAAATTTCCAGCTAACTATAACTGGTGTGAAACCTATGGTTTTTTTCAGTGAATTTAATAGGTTTTTTAAATGCTAATTCCTAACTATAACTGGTGTGAAACCTATGGTTTTTTCAGTGAATATATATATATATATATATATATATATATATATATATATATATATATATATATATATATATATATATATATATATATATATATATAGATATATATATGTATATATATATATATATGTATATGTATGTGTATATATATATTCACTGAAAAAACCATAGGTTATAGACCATATATAGTTAGGAATTAGCATTTACAAAACCTTGAAAATTCACTGAAAAAACCATAGGTTATAGACCATATATAGTTAGGAATTAGCATTTACAAAACCTTATTTTACTCACACAAAACCATTGAAATTCCATATATAGTTAGTTGCACTAACTATATATCGCGCACCCGCAATCCACTGCTGATGATGTCACATATTACATCATTCATGACATGGTCAGTGACATCACTGATGACATCACTGATGACATCTCAAATGACATCAGTGATATATATATATATATATATATATATATATATATATATATATATATATATAAACCAAGCCATCCTTTGATGACACAAGGGACAGACTTGGTCTAACCACGTTGTAGCCAAATTTAGCCTTAAAACTGCCATTGCAAGAAATATACAGGATTAAGCATAAGGAGGAACTTCTCTCTTTTAAACCCCTAATAAAATAGGATGAGGAGTGACCTCAATCTGCAGTCCCAGTTTCATCTCCAGAAATTTGCTGATTTTTTTTCAATTCATCCAGACTGGGGCATCTTGCAAACATATGTATCAGATCCACCCTGTAAAACTGTCAACGATGATCATTTGTACCAGATACCATTCCCCATTTAATACATTTCTCTGGAGTAATATAAAAATTAAACCACATATTGAAATGCTGGGCTTGCAGATTGGCAGACATTAAAATTGTGTAATCCAAGCCTGAAGATTCTACGCTTTCCCCATTTTCAGTCTGCAATGGCCCTTGCCAACGTCTTTTATGTTTATCAATATCCTCGACCATCCAGCTGTTTAACAACATATATAAAATGTCAATTGACTGCTTTTGCTCAAAAATCACATCTAAAAATTCGATCTTAGAAAACCCGCTTAACCCCCTTTTTTCTTCACTAAGAAGTCCCTTATCTGTAGATATTTGAAGAATTTGGTATGCCCCAGATCAGAATTACTTTTATTGGATTCAAACGTAGGTATACCACTATCCCCTACAAAATCCCCAAGAATAAACGGACCCTGCTCCTTCCAGTGTCTGACATAAGAAGCTCAAAAAATATTTGGTAAAATAGTTTTTATGCAGTGGTGTATAAAAGTGAAAAAGACCAATTACCACTTTCTTCCAAACTGTGACCATATTCGATATGCGCATGTAAGTGTTTTAAAACTCACTCTCTTAAAGTATCCAAAATCTAGCTAATGGATAAGACATCCCCTAGTCTCCTCTCCTATCACTAATTCATATATTGTAGAGGAATCTTTAACAGAGATTACACTTTTTTCCTTACAATAAACCATTAAGCCATCTGTTGCATTGCGGTGGGCCAGTAATATTATAATCTAAGATTTGGAACTGCCCATCCCCCACATTCCTTCTGGAGCGTCAACAACTTCAGTGCCCTTCAGCGGAGGGAATAAGCTCATAAAAACCTCCAAATCTTCTGATGCAAAACCATAAACCAGTAATTTCCAACCTCAAAGTGGATGGCCATAAAAATATAATATTTTAGATAAAAACATAATTTTAACTAAATTACTCCTCTCAATAAGGGTAAGCCTTAGGTTATTCATTCTCCCGAAATCTACCTTGGTTTTTCTAATCAGAAGATCAAGATTAGTTTCCACAATTTTATCAATATCTGATGTGATATTAACCCCCAGATAAACCACGTTCAACACTACCCACCTATCTTTTGACTTGGTTTAGTTGAAACCCAGATAAACGACCAAACTTAATTTCCTCCAGCTCTATTTCCCTTGCTGCGGCCACTGTTTCTGTGGTGACAATTGCCAGGTCATCAGCATATTGGAGTACCGGGTTTTTATGCACCCGGCGGTGCCGGGGAGTACACCTGAAAACTCCTGAGTCCTTCCTGTTTCAGACTACAGAAACACAGAGTCTTCTAGGTGAAGTCAAAGATCGTATTTATTGGCTGCAGCCAGTAACAGATATCCTAGAAGTACAACAGCATGAAGCGCATGTATGTTCTCAGGAGACTGCTCCCTTTTACGAAGCCAGCCTTCTTCTTTTATACACGATAACGAGCTTTAGGCAAACATTCCTTATTTTACAGTTGACCATCAAAATATTTATTTTACAAAGGAAAAAACAAAGTCATGATGACAAGCCCACATTTCTGTTCGTCCAGCTCATAATTGATTACCCGGCAAGGCCCAGTATTTTCATCAGATATCGATGGACCCCCAATAAAATTGGGCACCTCCTCCTCGTAAAGCAAGTCATAAAGCAAGAAACAGGGACAGGTGTGTGTAAGATTAGGCATGGTTTGTATGCGATGCAAGGTTTATGACATGTTGAGCCTTGATTCTGATCTCGCTCGGCCACTGGGAAAGGAGCTACCCAAACAGGTTTGGCTTCAGGCAGTGGAGTTAGCTTGCCCAGGTCACAGCGGAGTCAGCAAAGGTGTACGTGTCCTTCAGGTCGGTTTCGGCCTTTAGTCATTGCCTTATGTGAGGGCAACCACAAAATGGCTGCCGATCACAAAATGGAACCCGTGGGTTCCGGACGAAAAATCCAATTTTCGGGTGATTCCATCACTCGAACGTGACGGAAATGCTTGTGCATAGTATTCAAACCATTACCGGTCTACTGATACCAAAATCGTCATGATATGACCATGTATCTGACATGGGTCCAGAATTCTCAGTACCACACACCCTCCTTTTGCCCTTACATAGGCAATAACCTATACTCATGCTAATCTGAGTCCAGGTCTATATTCGCAAAGTCATTGAGATGTTGCTGTAGCATCATCTTATTACTTAGTTTGTCTCTTGATACATGTTTCCTTACACACGATGTAACACAGAGGCCACATATTGCAGGAGCACATTGTATACACAGACAGAGCAGAAAAAGAATGGCTAAAATCATCCCAATGACTATCAGAATCTTCCATCCCCAAGCAGATATCAGTTCCCAGAACCACCCCATCAAAGACCAGTCTCCCTTATCCACGTGAACGGATTCGGAGATCTTATGCAGTTTGGAGATGGCCTGGTATACTGTTGGAGCGTTATCAGGGATGAAAATGCAGCAACTTGATTGGATCACCTTACATACCCCACCTCGGTCTGCAAGTATGACGTCTAAGGCGACCCTGTTCTGAAGAGTCATAAGGCGGTCCGACTGGATCTCCGCAGTCAAGTTACTAAGGGCACCGGCAGTTTCGACTATGGTAGATTCAACTACCCTCGTCAATTGGCGAATGTTCCTGCTGTTCTCCATAGGCCCCCAGAACGGCAGAAAACCTTTTACGAAGTCTCCAAATTCTTGCCCCGTAGTGTCATCTTTACTCACGACACCTCTAACTGTCCTTGTCCTATGGAAATCTGCTGCAGCCGTGTAGGTGGGAGGCAGCAAGAACGAAATAAAACATGTGCCCAAGAAGTCGGGGGGTAGCCATGTATACGCTCTATTGTGTCAAATGAAGTAGGTGCCCTTAGCTGCTAGGAATGAAGGGGAGGTCTGAGACAAAAAGACATACGTTTCAGTACAGACACTCTTCCCTAACTGGGCTCCGGGATTCCTGCCATTACCTTGCAGAAAAAGGCGACCCTTATGAGGTACAATCCAAATCGGGGAGGATCTCTTCGCTAGTTTGTTCTTATTCAGAGCGATTCTATATCTGGTCATGTTCCATCTAGTATACGCTTGCAACTCATCTATAGTAATAGTTCTATACGAGTCAATGTCTCTACTCAAATTTGTGATTCCTACCACTAATGCCTCGTTGCTCGAGTTGCTTCTCGTGGGACGTGGTGGATATGGTTCGATGGCGAATAGGAACATCGTCTGAAACGCCCACAAGGAACCGTAGTAGCTGAATGGCAAGACAAAATATGGCATACCTTTACCCGTCGTATGTGGCATAAGACCGCACACCCAACAATTAGTCGTGTTCATTACTAACTGATGTTGGTGTAAAAGTTGAACGAAAGAGTTATTTGCAAATTCTGATTTTCTAGCTGTCTCGTGTTCAGGCAGAGAGTGAAAAGGATGAGAGAAAACGATAGGAGGAGGTATGGGCTGTATAGTGGGTGTAAATGTCACTTGAAAAGTTAATAAAACATATCCTATAAAAAATGTCATCACACTAAGCAACATACAAATACATAATATCAGGAATTGTGTTCTTGTCATTAATGTACACATTCTGGCTTTAAAGTTCATTCGTCTGGCAGGTCTCTCCATCTTAGGAAACTCCATCCTTTCTAAGTTGCTGCCCGCGGTGGTAGGGGGTTTCTGCTAAAGAGTGCTTCTGTCAGTCCAGGGTGACTCCCTTAAACCAACAGAACTGTCAACTTAGTGCCTTCAGCTGCACTCCAGAGACTTGGGCAACTGGGACCCTAGCAGCAGAACCGGATGGCGGTTCGAAAAAGCAAAAATGAGCAAGTTTCTCAGATGAGAGAGCTGCACAATCAAAAAATAGTCAGAGGGTAATTTTATTTGTCCATAGTCACAGTTCTCGGCCTCAAATTGTAGCGTGTTTTCCCGGGGATTGTCGGGTTTTCAAACAACAGTTCAGGTTCTGCAGTATTCAATCGCATTGACGGTGGTACAGATCCTTGCAGAATGTCGTCGCTCTCGCGTAAAAGTTTGTTCCTTTTACCTGTGCATCACTGAAGAGCAGGAAGCGAGGCAAAGTTTCAGTCTCAAAATCAGCAATCCCCTCCTGGACCCACCGGTCGTGAGGCAGAGGTAGAGGGACCCTTTTGCAGTGGGCCCCGTGGATCCAATATTTCTTTCCTTCTACACGAACGGCCGATCTCGTGGAGAGAAGTACTAGGTGGGGACCAGTCCAGTGGGGCTCATCATTCTTTGTCCGCTGAAAATTCTTCACGAGTACATAGGTTCTAGGGTCGATAGGGTGTCCTGGAGCTTCAGTAGCTTGAGGTAGAGTATCATGCACCTGTTGGTGTAAAACAATCAATTTAGCCGTCAATTCGTACAAATAATCAAGCAGTACAGGGTGCTCTAAGTCGCTGAATCTGGCTGGCCTTGGCACTCCCCATATGTTGGCCGGACGGCCGAATACTATTTCGTAGGGACTAAGTCCCACTCTTGAGTGCACAGTCATTCCTGTGGATAGGAGTGCCAAGGGCAGAGCGTCGGGCCAAGTAAGACCAGAACTCGCTTGAATTTTGGCCAGTTTTAGTTTTAGCGTGCCGCTATAGCACTCTACTAATCCAGCTGATTGGGGGTGATTTGCAGCGAGGAACTTTTTCTGAATGCCTAGCCCTTCACACACTTTCTTCATCACTCGACCCACAAATTAACTCCCATTATCGCTCCAAACTATTCTCGGCATTCCGAATCTGGGGAAAAATTCCTTGATCAGGGCTTTAGCTGTTGACAAGGCACTATTGTCTTTCAGGGGGTACACTTCTATCCATCTTGAAAAGGCACAAACAACAACGAGTACGTATTTCAGATTGTTGCACCTCTCCATGTGGATGAAATCTAGCTGCAAAACCTCGAACGGGTACGTAGGAGGAGCGAAATGACCAGCTGGGGTTGTGCTTCGCTTACCAGGAGTGTATTTCAGACACACCATACAGTTCTTGACTATATTCTCTGCATACTTAGGGATTCTGGAGTTCTGCCATACTGGAGCCAGTAACTTGCAAATTCCTTTCACACTGATGTGCGCCATTCCATGCGCCATGATAACCACTGCAGGCACATACGCATCGGGTAGCAACCAACGCTGGTGTTCCAACAATTCAACCCAACAACCATTTGCGTCCAGTTTACCCGTGCTTTCTCTCCATGTCTTCAGTTCTCTCTCTGAAGCTTCAGCTTGGATGGACTTCACACTCTCAATCGTATCTTCACACATCCCAACGTCACCCACACATCGTGCAGGGCCTGCAACATACATTCATTATATTCCTTGCGGTTTCTTTCGCAACCTCATCCGCAAACGCATTTCAACGACCAACATCATCTGTAATCTTTCTGTGTGCACTGCATTTCACAATCGCCACTTGCAACGGTAAAGTCAGTGACTCAAGAAGCTCATTCACCAACTGACCGTGCTGGATCTTAGCACCATGCGAAGTCAAGAATCCTCGTTCACGCCACAAACGTCCAAAACTATGGGCAACACCAAACGCATACTGACTGTCAGTGTACACATTCACTCGTTTTCCTTTTGCCAACACACACGCTCTTGTTAATGCAATCAACTCTGCTGCTTGCGCTGAGTTATGTGGGATACGTGCAGTTTCAACAATCGTATGCAAAGTCGTAACAGCATATGCCGTAGTCGTATCGCCATTCGGCAACTTGAAACATGAACCATCAACCCACAAAGTGCCATCACATTCTGTTAGGGGAGTGTCCTGAAGGTCTATTCTCCCTTTTGTTTCTTCCTCAGTTCTGAGGAAACAATCATGTGACTCTTCAACATTCTCTGTCTAGGCTGGGATCGGCAACAACGTAGCTGGGTTTAATGTATTACACCTTTTGATGTGCACATGACTCGCTAGGAGTGTTAATTCATAACCTGACAATCGAGCACTAGTTAAGTGTTGTGTCTTGGTTAAAGTGTCCACTGCATGCGGGACCATCACGGTTAACATGTTGTTCATTACTATCCCAGCAGACTGTCGAATAGAAACAGGTGCTGCGGCTGTGGCTCTTAGACAACTTGTCAGCGCTCTAGCTACCAGATCCAGAGTCGACGAGAAATATGCGCATGGACGTTGTTTATCCCCGAAAGACTGTGTCAACACCGACAATGCACAACCTTCCTTCTCATGGACGTGCAATGTAAAAGGCTTGCTGTAGTCGGGGGTACCCAATACAGGAGCCGAACACAATGCGTCATGCAATTCTGAAAAACTTTCCTGACACTCTTTAGACCATGGGATGGGATTCGGTGTATCTTTACAGGTTAATGTCACCAATGGTTTAGCCAATAAGGTAAAATTTGGTATCCATTGCCTACAATAGGATGTAATACCTAAGAAAGCACGCACTTCTCTCTGTGTTTTTGGCACACTCAACTTTGCGATTGCCCGAATTCTTTCTGGGGTCAGTTTCCTTCCCTCCTTCGATAAGAGGTGACCTAGGAAGGTCACTTCTTGTCGGCAATATTGAAGTTTCGATAGAGACACCTTGTGATGCAAATCAGACAATTGACGCAACAATGACAAGGTGGCTTCTTTACAAACCTCCTCAGTATCTGCGGCAACTAGTAAATCATTGACGTACTGAATAAGGGTAGCGCCATCAGAGAAAACTATTGTGTTTTCAAAGCCTGGCTGTATATTGATGGACTTTCGCAGTAGCCTTGAGGAGCGCGTTTGAAGCGGAAGCTTCGGCCTCCTAAACTGAAGCCAAAAATATCCCTGCTCTCCTCGGCAATTGGCATGCTGAATAAAGCGTTCTTCAAGTCAATCACTGAGAACCAAACCGCTGAAGCTGGGATCATAGTCAATAGGGTAGTTATATCAGGCACAACCGGGAACTGTTGCACAACGATCTTATTCACCTCTCTAAGATCAATCACAAACCTGTAAACGGGTGGCTGGGAAGGATCAGTGCGCTTCAGAACAGGCAGAACAGGACTGTTACAAACATTGCCTTTCGTCTCTTCAATTACATCTTTACCAATCAGGTCATATATAATTGCTAACAATGCCTTTTCACCTTCACTAGATATTTTGTACTGGGGAATGCGCGGCATTCTAGCATTGGCTTTCAATGTCACAACATATGGCGGTATTTCGAAAAGGCCCACATCATTGGGACCAGTAGCCCAAAGAGTATCCGGGAGGAAGACAATTCTGTCGGGAGTTTATCCTTTGACAAATACATCGGGGAAACCACTTTCTTACCCAGTGTAAGTTGTACTCCCGAAGGAGAACAGTACAAAGTCGCATACAATCTTTTCAACAGATACAATCCCATCAAATTTTCACCACAACCTGTCGTCAGAATGAGGGGTGCTTCCAATTCGCATGGTCCAATAGAAAGTGACATAGGACTAGAAATCGGGTTCCTAACCGGGGCGCCAGAAAAACCTACAGAAACATTCATTTCGCCAGACAAAGGTGCGCCAGGGAGTTTTGAGTGCATAATAGAACTCTTTGTAGCACCAGTATCCAACAGAAAAGGTTCTGACACACCTGATATAATCACCTCACCATAAGGTCCACTCTGATCTACTGGAACTGAAACAACTCCCTCTCTCTGTCCATGGCTGTCCTAGCGACCATTATCTACCATATTCTCATCTTCTGCATAGTAGTCATCAGCATAGTACTGAGCCGTTCTGCCAGACGCGTTATTCTGCTGGTCAAAACTATTCATTGAACTCTGAGGTGGAAACAAACGTGCGTTTTGAGGGAATGTACCGCGTCCCCTACCTCTAGACATTTGTTGAGCACCACGACCTCGCACACCAGGAGCTCCATTCGTACGTTGCAACAAAACCGGACAACTACTTTTAAAATGGCCTTCCTCTTTACAATACGTACACTGATTGGGTCCATATGGTAAACGCTGTTGAGAAGACTCATTTCTTTGCGAGTTTCTCGAATATTGCTGAGGCTGCTGATAATCGCGCTGACTATTAGTACGGGGCGGATAAGCTTGCTGCAGGAGGACTTTAGTTTTCAATTCCTTAGTCTTTTTATCCGCTTTCTCCAATTCATCCTTGCGCCTATTCTCATAGTACTGGGCCGTCGCTAAAATCTTTGCTGACGTGGAAACAGCCCAAGCACTCTCGGAATCCTTCAACTTAGCACACAACTCGGGAAGTAAATTATGCACAAATTTGTCGACGAACAATCTCTGGCCACCTTCGGTAGCCATATCCTGACCGCTATGATCTACAAAAGTCTCTTCAAACTGCGTGAAGAAGTCAGACACAGTCTCGTCCGTCTTCTGCTTACACGCAGACAATTTGTCCCAGTTGATACGTAATTCAGGCATTAGAGTCTTCATATAAGTTATTATTCAACCAGGGAGCTCCGCAATCACAGGTTTGGGTTTAGCACCACCAATTTGTCTGCTGTCTACAGCGACAATGTTAACCCATGTATCACCTAACTCTTGATCGTGATCGGCGGGTGGAATCTTTCCCCATAAAGGCTGTGGAACCACGTTCCCAAACAACATGTCTATATCGGCTAAGTTCATAATGCATGAGTTTACAGTCTGTGATAACTCCTTATAATACCCTGCAGGGTTTTTACGGGGGTCAGGTAATGTCTGTTTGAGAGCCAAGACTTCGGATCTCTTCCAATGAACATGCACCCATACATGCTGAAAATGCGGCGGAATGGCTGGATTGGCATTTGCGTCCCCTTCCCTCCATACCGGCGGAACCTCTCTCATGGGATATTGTCGCGCCTTTTTCCTACCGGGTGTGTCACACTCGAATAGTGATCGAGAAGTGCCCGCTTTACTTTGATACGCCAGCAATGTCGCAACCGCTCTCTCTACATCGGCGCCTACGATCATGCCCTCCGAGAACTCGAACCGCACACGACATAATTCGGGCATACGTGTTCCGGATCATTTCCCTCCAAATCTTCACAGAGAAAGACACACATTTGCTCAAAAACATATCTCTGCTTTGATGCCTCCCATTGACGGACGACTTCCACGACAGACTGTACATCATATCTCACAGTATCCACAACCCATTTACGCGCTAACCGATTCAGTAATTCTCTCTCTCGATAGTCAGGCAGTTGGCTCCGCAACTGTCTTCGTTCCATGCTAGGGGTCGTATTAGGAGACCCAAAGAAGGGTGAGAAAAGACCAGCAACAGTGTTGGCCATTCTCTGTCGAACAGAAGGAGAAGCTGACGGAAGGACAGAAACATCAGGAGAGACGTGTTGAGGTAAAGCAGGGGTGAAGGCAGTAGTAGAGGTAGTGTTAGAATAAGTAGTCGGAGCAGTAGGCGAAGTCGTAGAGAACATAGATGGAGTAGGTAGCAAAGGCGGCGGCCCTTGAGGGGGCTGCGCCGGAGGAGTGGGACCAGCTGAAGAGGAGCTGGTGATTGCGGTAGAACCTGTGGCCCAACAATGGGGGGTTGCACAAACAAAGGTTGCTGAGGCGCTGTAGCATTCTGTGCATAAGGAGGTGGTGAACTCAGTAAATGAGACATTAATGGGTCTTTATCAAGTCTTTCCTCTGATTTTTGTCTTTTAAGTGGCAAAACCGTGTAGCACTTATCTACCGCTAACTTCCTACTTCTAAGAATTTGTTCACTCTCTCGCTCTTCCTCATTATCTCGGAACGCAACGGCAGCTTGCACCATTGACATACCTCGTTTGTTTTTCTTCGCTAATTTCATTTCTTTCTGCTTTGCTTCTTTGCGCCATAGGCGAAAAGAGTCAAACATTGCCGGCCGGGCTTTCTTCTTAAAAAGTTTTACCTCTAGATTATCTAAAATCTCTGTGTCAAAACTACCATATTGGGGCCATTTTAGGACACCATCGTTTCTGGTGTATCGGATCCATACTTCTTTATATGTGATGGGGCCTACGCCATGTTTCACATAGAGCTCATATGTTGGAGTTCCAATCGGAGGAACCGGGCACAAATCCTCCAACCGGGAATCCCTATTACAACCAAGGCAAAACAAATTTCCAAGTCTGCTAAGACCAGGCATCTTCGCTCTTTAGTCTAGCTTCAAAGTTCGAAGGATTATCAAATACGATAGTCTCGTGAATACACGAGTCCTTCGGTTTTGGTACTTGCAAGTTCCAAACAAAAACAATCCCGAAGGATACCCAAAACTAAGAATCAAACTAAGGACTAGGAGACGCTCCACTTGCACTTAACTGAGGTATCGATGACGTCACCAGAAGACTCGTTTATCGTTTCGCTCTACAAATCATCAAGGGTCCAAAACAGGGCGATAGTCAGGGCAGCAGTCCTTCATAGCTGTCGGGATGCGGGGAACCTCGCAGCAAAGACCTTCGGACCACGTCGACATGCAGGGGTCGCTGAAGTGGTTGGCCGTCCTCCGGAATTTTCACACAAAGCTCCTCACGAACCTCTGGCTTGGACCGGTACCGCTGATACCGCCCCACATTGGGCGCCAACTGGAGTACCGGGTTTTTATGGACCCGGCGGTGCCAGGGAGTACACCTGAAAACTCCTGAGTCCTTCCTGTTTCAGACTACAGAAACACAGAATCTTCTAGGTGAAGTCAAAGATCGTATTTATTGGCTGCAGCCAGTAACAGACATCCTAGAAGTACAACAGCATGAAGCGCATGTATGTTCTCAGGAGACTGCTCTCTTTCACGAAGCCAGCCTTCTTCTTTTATACACGATAACGAGCTTTAGGCAAACATTCCTTATTTTACAGTTGACCATCAAAATATTTATTTTACAAAGGAAAAAACAAAGTCATGATGACAAGCCCACATTTCTGTTCGTCCAGCTCATAATTGATTACCTGGCAAGGCCCAGTATTTTCATCAGATATCGACGGACCCCCAATAAAATCGGGCACCTCCTCCTCGTAAAGCAAGTCATAAAGCAAGAAACAGGGACAGGTGTGTGTAAGATTAGGCATGGTTTGTATGCGATGAAAGGTTTATGACATGTTGAGCCTTGATTCTGATCTCGCTCGGCCACTGGGAAAGGAGCTGCCCGAACAGGTTTGGCTTCAGGCAGTGGAGTTAGCTTGCCCAGGTCACAGCGGAGTCAGCAAAGGTGTACGTGTCCTTCAGGTCGGTTTCAGCCTTTAGTCATTGCCTTATGTGAGGGCAACCACAAAATGGCTGCCAATCACAAAATGGAACCCGTGGGTTCCGGACAAAAAATCCGATTTACGGGTGATTCCATCACTCGAACGTGACGGAAATGCTTGTGCATAGTATTCAAACCATTACCGGTCTACTGATACCAAAATTGTCATGGTACGACCATGTATCTGACATGGGTCCAGAATTCTCAGTACCACAATATGGCAGAATTTTTGTTTACCAACCCCGATGACACACCTGTAGGATTGATGCATTAACCTTTATTCTCCTAAACAGTGGGTCAATTTAAAGTACAAATAATAAAGGGGAGCATGGACATCCTTGTCTTGTGCCCTGTTGGCTAGCCATCATCTCAGACTTTCCGCCCATCAATAAGATCTTAGCAGTTAGATTTTGGTATGAAATTTTTAAGAATTTTATATATTCAGGCCTCAATTCCTTCTTGTTCATGACCACCCACAGGTAAGACCAGGAGACCCTATCAAACAGTTTCTCAGCATCCAGGAGTATTAAAGCCATAGGGTCTCCTGCTATTTTGGCCACATCAAATAAAGTAATGATCCGACGGATATGATCAGTTGTGCCCCTTCATGTGATAAACCTGGGCTGCACGGGGAAGACTATCTTCTTTATTACCCCAGACAATCGTATAGCAATTATCTTCGCGTAGATTTTGGCATTGTGATTAATTAAAGTAATTGGTGAGTAAGACCCTAAATCCTGCACAGGTGTACCCTTTTTGGGGAAAACTATTATATTTGCAGTCGTCCATGACTCTGGTGAATCTACTCCACTTTGAGTTTGTAAAAATACTTCTGCTTTTTTACATAATATGTATGTTTTAAGACAGGCAGCAAATAGCTTATAGAATCCGCCCAGAATCAAATCCGTCCCTGCTGCTTTTGCTGATGGTAAACCTCCAATGGGCATTATAACTTCCTCTATTGAAATAGGCTGTTCTAGAGATTCCCGATCCTCTTCACTTAACTTTGCATGCATCTGTAGATCCAAATACCCCTTAATATCTTTGGGTTCCGTACCTACCTCCTCAGTGTAGATTTGTTGATGAAACCTTTAAAAGTGTGCACGTATACCACCCGGGTCAGAGACTATTGTACTATGTGGGTCACAAATCTCTCTTATCTCCCCATGAGCTGTCTGCTGTCTCGAGTGTATCGTTAACAGATGCCCCACCCTTTCATTATATTCACATGCCTTGTTTTTCCTTGCCGAGTATTTATCCGCTGCTTTCATTACCGAAATATCTACAATTGCAGCTTTAGCGACTGCCATGTTCAATTGAGCCTTTTCAATTTCTAAACCACTAGCCACCACTTCTAACAACTGCTGATAAAGTTTCATAGAGTTCTGAGACATGATTTTTCTCCTTCTTCTGGCAGGACCAGCTAAAACCTAAGGTCTCCCCAGGACCCCAGCCTTAAGGGCATCCCAGATCATACCTATAGAAGCACTCCCTACGTTATCCGCCATAAACTTTGGAATCCACTTTTTCATACGGTTAACATAATCCTCTTCCAACAGTAAAGCCCTCTAAAAAGACCAACTGCATACGGGCATGGGGTAGAGAGCTCAAGTCGACCTATAACACTATTGGGTTCTGGTCCGACATTACCTTTGGATATTTATACAGCCAGCATACATGTAATAACCTATTAGAAAAGAGGAAATAATTCAGTCATAAGTGTACCCGATGGGGTGCTGAAAAAACATATATCCAGGGCTGGATATCTATTTCTCAGCCCATACATTGATATTCCTTGGGCCACCCCCAAGTTACTCAGAGATCTAAAGACCCTAGGCTTGCGGGTTTGATTAAGCTTACATCCTTTCTTTAAACACTCCTTAAAAACCACACAGATGGCAAGCGGGAGAGGCTACACAGCCAATATGTTGTTAAGCCAATCAAACACTGTGGGATTGTCCACTACAGAGCCATATACAGAGTAGAGTGTAAAATACCCATCTGTATAACAACATTCTGCAATGGCCCATCAGTCATACCTATCTGCCCTGGATTGAGGAAACCGAAACCCACCTTTTTCTGTGCGAGAATGACAACCCACTTCTTCGTGTCCCTTGTGTGGTGTTGTAGATAACCTGATAACCTATAAGATCCAACATATTCCATCTAGATACTTCAATACGGGTCTCCTGCATACATATTATATCAGCTTTGCTTTTTCTGGGGATTATTTAAGCTACATATATTAACTGTAGCAATTCGTAACTTGCTCATCTAAGATTCGAGTAAAACCAAACCATACCTGACCACCTACCCTTTTGCATAAGAGAACATTTTTATCTGCTTGGATTTCCACCCCCTCCCTCACTTCCACCTATCCCTCTGTACCCCCAGCCATATCTCCTATTTCCCACCCACCCCCACCCCCTACCTCGAGCAAGCAGGTTAACAATGACCCTATGATGCCATCTGCTAACACACCACCCCTAACACCCCCCAACTCCAGCCATACAAACCAAATAAGCCTCTAGTGACCAAAGATAACCAGATTAAACATATACAATCACCCCCACCAACAAAGATAAAAGAAAAACACATTAGGGTGGGTACATAGCGCCAATAAACTTATGAAATTGAACTCACAATAACGACCCTGCCCCAATTACCCTTTCATAATCCTCCCTCAAAAAATGTCAACACCTCATTTTATGACTGGTGTGACAATTGGAATGAGAGCTAGAGATGGGGTTTTTAGTGAGGACAGGAAGAAGTGGGGCTCGGACTTGTTTACGTAATGTTAATGAGGATCTAAGTGAGTATAGTGCTGCCAGGTTGTGGGATTTACCCGATAACCCCTGGATTTGTGTGGGTTGAAGGATCCACACTGGAAACTTAGCAAAGTCCTGGGCACACGTGGTGAGGGTATTTAAAAAGTTGGTTTAAATGTTTTTGGTTCTGACAAAGCGGCGGTCGACACAAGTGTGTGATTTTAAAAACTTTTTAAAATATCACAAGGTAACAATTGTATTGGAAAAAACAACCAGCCGACACATGTTTCGTCATAAGGAGTTATCCTGTGACTCTTCAGGGCTGGGGAAGATACAAAACATAGGGTGAGGGATACAAGGGAAAATGATTCTGACAGTCGTTCGCTGACATAGGTGACAAATATGGGAGGGGAGAGAAAAGAAAAAGGGGGGTTCAATGAAGATTTGTTGAATCACCAAAAATTTACAATTGATATGCACCCTTACCCAAATGCCCTTTCATATTTCACCCCTTCCAAGCCCCACCAGAGATCTTTTTTAGGAATTCCTGTGCTTTTAACTCTGACGTACGTGTCTGAGACTTTCCCTTAAAAATACCCTTGAGGTGGGCAGGATTCATCAAGAATTCTTCACCCCTTAAACCCTGAAAAAGCAAGAATAGTTGCTGTAACTGCCACCTTCTTTCAACTGTCATGTGACAAAAGTTCAGCCAGACAAAATATGTGTGGACATCAAATGTCTGTCTAGCCTCTGGACTTGCTTTGTCATAAAGTGCACGGTGTGAGAGAAAATTGCCAAAAACAGCAACATTGCTATAGGCTTCTCAGGCTGCTGGGATTGCTAGTTTTTCTTTAAGATTAGGGGAAAATGGTGCACGTGTTGCACCACCAACTTCCAAGCCCAGCAAGCCAGATCAGGGAAAGAACCCTTTAGTAAACAAAACATGAATGACCTGATATTGTTCCCCTCTACATTTTCCACCACACCTAAAAACCTTAGATTGTACCTAATATGGCAGTTTTCAAAAACCTCTAACAAAAGAGAGGGACCCAAACAATCCAAAGGGGTAGGGTACCAGAAGACAAACTGTCAATAAAGTTTCCCCTTTGGGTGAACTTATAGGTTAACCACAGTTTTAAACTAAGCATACATACATACAGTTAATTCAATACCACAGACTAGGAGCAGCAAATGATAAACATGATACAGTCATACAAAAAATTTACATTTTATTTTGGTATATTAAAAACAATATTAAAAACAATACATTATGATACACCATAAATTAATTACAGAAAAAATGGGACAATACACAAGGAAAATAGTTCCAATTAAAAAGAGGAGAGTACACTAGTTCAGACAAATTGTTGAATCCTACTCCAAGTTGTATATTTCATTTCACTATTTGAGGAGTTTCCTTTTTCAATGACTTAGTGTATCTCCACCCAACATTGCATCGACGCGTTTCGGTTATGGCATATAATTATTCAAAGCCAAAAACCTTCCTCAGGATTAAAAAATAGTATCCTACTTTAACAAAATATCTTTTAGACCAACGAGTAAACAGTATCGACGGTGCTGTTATGATCAGCTACCTTCCGGTAGTAGCTCATATATTTCTTGATGTGCGTGTAAACATACACTGCATTTCGTAATCGCCAACGTTGTGACCACGCCGTATTTTTCCAGAGACAGAAATGATCCTTCTGTTCTCGTAGCAGCCTGACCGCCAGCAGTCTGCTGATTAAAACTTCGAGTGGCAAGGTGGGGTCCTACGTCCTCAGCACTACGCTGTCGCGAGACAGCGCAGTGCTGAGGACGTAGGACCCCACCTTGCCCCACCCCACCACACCCCACCTTGCCGCTCGAAGTTTTCATCAGTAGACTGCGGGCGGTCTGGCTTCTACGAGAACAGAAGGATCATTTCTGTCTCTGGAAAAATACGGCGTGGTCACAACGTTGGCGATTACGAAGTGCAGTGTATGTTTACACGCACATCAAGAAATATATGAGGTACTACCTGAAGGTAGCTGATCATAGCAGCACCATCGATACTGTTTACTCGTTGATCTAAAAGATACTTTGTTAAAGTGGGATACTATTATTTTAATCCTGATAAAGGTTTTTGGCTTTGAATATTTATATGCCATAACCGAAACGCGTCGATGCAATGTTGGGTGGAGATACACTAAGTCATTGAACAAAGAAACTCCTCTAATTGTGAAATTAAATATACAACTTGGAGTAGGATTCAACAATTTGTCTGAACTAGTGTACTCTCCTCTTTTTAATTGGAATTATTTTCCTTGTGTATTGTCCCATTTTTTCTGTAATTAATTTATGGTGTATCATAATGTATTCTTTTTAATATTGTTTTTTATATACCAAAATAAAATGTAAATTTTTTGTATGACTGGATCCTGTTTATCATTTGCTGCTCCTAGTCTGTGGTATTGAATTAACTGTATGTATGTATGCTTAGTTTAAAACTGTGGTTAACCTATAAGTTCACCCAAACCTCCAGTTTCCACATCATGTCTTCAATTTGGGACTCCTATGTGTCATGCTCTTTCTCCATTATCCTGACCCCGGCCTCCAATATCTCTGTCCGTTCTTCCACTGCCGTGATTCTCTCAGTCATTTCCGAGCAAATCTTGCTAACTTTTCTCATTACCCCTTATAGTTTTCTTTGTAGCTTGGTGACCTCTCTAATTCTCAATATTGGCCTCCCCTTGCATCTGCTTTAGCATGAACCAAAATCATGTATGATTTGTTTGTGCACAAATAGTTTAAACTATCAATAAAGAAATTAATCTGCAAGCAATAGATAAGAACTTGAGTCAAATAAAAAGCAAAAAGCATTCAAAACTAAGTACATAAACAAATCCTTTGTAGGGATATCTCCATGTTCATATTGCTTTGCCCAAGCTGTCAAGGGTTGATTAGGTTCTCTATTGTATTTTATAGCTTCTAAAAAGAGTGAGTGGACCGCCTACTAGGGGGACGGAGAAACAGTCGAAAAAGATGCAGCCAGACCAGGTCTACCAAGATCTAAATCAGGCTCTAAGTCCCGAGCCCTGTAATGGCTGCCAGCAATATTTTACTCACGTTGCTGGTAGCCAATCAGAACACTTGCTCTTATGGGAGTCTGTCTCCCGCAGGAGCGAGATGGCACAAGGGAAATAAAGCTCCATGGGCCAATCAGAATGCCCTACTTTTAAACTGGCAGACCCAGCTGACCACATATACAAATATATGTTAACCTTCATTTTTCAAAAAATACTGAAAGGATTTACACCAAATCACACAAAGCACAATCTGCGGACCAAGATTTTAGCTTCATGTGAAATTTGGTGAAATGCCATTCAGCAGTATTTGCTGTAGCCCTGCCTAAAGAAGGCTATGGAAAATGCATGTGGATTTTATTTATTTATTTTGAAGCTTATAAAGCGCGCGGCTACCCCCAACGGGGGTGTCCCGGCGCTGCAGACAGTAACTATAAATAATGTTGGCAGCAGCTAGAGACTGGAAAACAGCCAGGTTTTTAGTTTATTCCGGAACAGTGATTCCGATGAAGTCAGCCTAAGATCTAATGGAAGGCTGTTCCAAAGTTTGGCGGTCCCTACAGTAAAGGACCTGCCCCCATTCTAGACCGACGAAAACGCAGGGTAGCAAGAAGGCGGAGATTGTTAGATCTGAGAGCTTTGATTGAGTGGACAGGTTTAAGCCTATTTTGCAGGTAGACTGGGCCAAGGCCATTGAGGGCCCGGAAAGCAAAAACCATTGCTTTAAATGGAACATGCCGGGTCACTGGCAACCAATGCAACTTCCTCAACGTATGGGGAAATCGAATGGCGGTAGGGGATGTTACCGATCAGCCTAGCAGCTACGTTCTGCACGATCTGCAGTTGATGGATCTGGTAAGCTGGAGCACCAACATACAGACTATTTGAGTAGTCCAAATGAGAGGTAATCAAGGCATGGACAACAGTCCTGCGGGAATCAAGAGGGAGGTATGGAAACATTTTCCTAATCATACGGAGTTTGCCAAAGCAGGCTGCCGTAACTTTGTTGATGTGGGTTCTACAGGATAAGACGTTGTCAAATTGGAAACCCAAATTACGGGCTGCTTGAACCGGAACAGGTGGGGGATTACGCTTCGAAGGCCACCAGAGTGTGGGGGAGAGTGGGGACTTCTGATTAAAGAACAAGACTTCAGTCTTATCTGTATTAAGTTTGAGATTGTTAGACGTCATCCAGGAGGAGATGTTAATTAGGCAGTGACGACAGTTGGTCAAACTGCCGTCAGAGTGATCTCTAAAAGAAAACACAAGCTGAGTGTCATCGGCATAAGAGATCCCTCTGACCCCCCAGGATTCAGCCAACTTTGCCAGAGGAGTAAGGGAAATATTACAAATTACAGGGCTCAGTGCAGAGCAGGGGCTTTTCTTCCGATACAAAAGGCCGAAGGAAGACTTGTTGGGATCTACCCTTAAGGAAAGATCTGACCCAGGCCAGAGGAGTACCCCCAATTCCAATGCTACGCAGGTGGTCCAATATTATGTCATGAGACACAGTATCGAAAGCCGCGGATAAGTCGAGGAGAACCAACATGGCCATCCACGCACTCTCGAATGGACTAAGACACCTCAAGCAGTGCAGTCTCAGTGCTGAAGCCCGGTCTAAATCCAGACTGGGAATCATGCAAAAGATGTTTAGATTCCAAATAGTCAGTCAATTTTGTGTTTTGGGATCCCCTTTTTTCTCAGTCCCGCTTGGCAGATCACCATGAAACTTTATATCCACAAACTATTCAAAAGTTGCACATTTTTTATAAATTTTTGTGGAGATTCATCAAATGGTGGCAAATTAATGAGCAATACAAACAATGCTTTTCCTATGGAACAGCTGACCTAACTATAACTACTTCGGGCCCGATTCTGATGTCGTCGACCAGGAACCGTGACCGAATGACCTACTGCCGTCGGTTAAGGCCCTGCAAGTACGATGTGACCAAACCCTGTTCAGTCGCACTCGTATGTTTCACAATTGGAGAATGCATTCCGAGCAGAATACATGCCAGCATTGTGAAATGGAGGGGTGAAGTTCATCCCTGCACCCTGTGGCCTGCACCCCAAGGTGTCTGCCACCGGGTGCAGGGATCAACAGAGGGGCACAGGTGCCCCCAGGCCACCCTTCGGCGGCCTCGCACCCATGGGGGCCCTACTGCGGGCCCCCAAAGACAGTTTCCGACTGCCTTTCCGTGCCGGAAACACCGGCACGAAAAGGCAATGAAAAACTGCCATTGTACTCCCTCAGTCGTAAAGAGGCAACCGGGGGAGTACTGAAGGATTTCGGGACGGCAGATGGGCTCTCCGAGCCCGTCGTATGCCACCCGGAAATTTGAGTCCGATTCCTTTCCGACCGAGCCCATCAGAATGGCTGGGTCGCAAAGGAATCTGGCCGGCATGTACTGATTCGGGCAGAAGGGCTCCGACCATCTTTGGAGCCCTTCCATCTGAAATAGGAATTGGGCTCTTACTGGTGATAGCGACTAGCTTATATAGCAATAGGCCCTGTAGAAGGCAGTAGCTGAAACGTGTTGGCCAGGGAGATAGATATAGTTTGATGCTTATATTGCACTTTAAAGAATTGTCGTTACCCGTTGGAAACATATGATTTGTGACGGATTGGAAAAATAAAGAAAAAGTATACATTTACAAGTGATGTTGTTCAGGGAATTTGTGCCGTTGTACAATGGGTCGTGGAAGACTACCACGTAGTTGATGCAAGTCTTTATATATATATAAATATATATATATATATATATATATATCCGACGAACGCCGCAGCCATGAAACACAGCAACCACGGACGCGTTAGCGGACTATTCAAGCAGCAAAATTTATTAACAAAAGGACATGCAGGGTGTCAGGAACACTCTACGCGTTTCGGGATGTCTCCCTTGCTCACAAGTGTTTGAATGTACGTTCGCCATTTTTTTAAAAGGGGACATATGATTCTCTACAGAAAGGTAAGTGAAAACAGACTATAATAAACATAAAGGTCATCGTGCAATCACAATAAATGAAAATAAATGAATAAATCAAAATACATACAATAGTAATGTTTCTTAGCCGGCAGAACACAACATCATCAAATTATAATGAAAACCTGTCACATAACGATTCAAGTGTATTTCCATGCTCATTCAGGACAGGTCAAAGAACGGACATTGCAAATTACATTGTAACATCATGTAATCGCGCGCCTGGCAATATTCAATAGTGGGGTGCCTTCGAAAAACAAATTAAAAATTAAATATAATCAGCTGGCAAATACACATTCATCGTGGCAGTTCTAATTTAACCTATGGTTATTCAACCAACTTTATCGATACCGTCCCTTAACCTGCTGCAAAAATGACAACCATCTCAAATGTTAGAATCCTTAATCACTAACTAAAGGCTAATTAGCCTCATAATTATTGGAACGATTATAAGCAACTTAAGTCTAATCTGCTAACGAGGGAAATCTAAAAATATGCAATAATGCCCAAGTGGGCTTCAAAATTCAAGTAACCAATGCTAAACTAGTCATATTATAGATGTTCTTTTAACAATAAGCACCCACACAAACGTATTGATATTCTGCAAGCTAATCAACACATAAATAATAATTGAAATACTAACATTCATATCTACAATTTACTTGCACCAAAAAGTAAAGCCCATGTGGGCTAGTGATGGGAAGATACTTTCGCTCTTTAATGAATCTTCATACGCGGCCATCTGTAGAAAAACAAAACAAACTATAATTAAAAATAAAAAAATAAACAACATACACATATTATTTCTAGAACATTTCTACAATCTATTAATTACTCAGAAGCAATCATGGCTAATATAAAAAATGTCTTAAAACCAATTACTCAAATGGGGATAAGGTTTAGTGAATAATTCAAACTAAATCTATCAGTTCAGGAAAAAACTCATGGAAAGCAGTAAAAGTATTTATAATTTTCAACCAAGGTGGACTGTTAGTTCTTCATCATAATTATGTCCACTCGGTATAAGAGTCCTATATTGAATAATTAATCTGGACTCCAATCTTGGCAGCTCTCTCCTCTTACATTAAATTTGATGGTATCTAACACAACAAAACTCAATAGATTGGTATTCTGATTATGGCAGCTCTGAAAATGGCATGCAATCGGGTATTGTTTATCCCTTTCTTTATTGCAAGTAGATGTTCCAATATGCGCAATTTAGCTTTCTTAATCGTGCTACCAATGTAGGCTTTTTTGCATGGGCAAAAGAGAGCGTATACAGCATACTCGTGTTACATGTGGTATGTTTCTTGATCACATGTGGTTTGAAATCTATTGAAAGTTTACATTATTTTACATTTCTGCTGTTTTTACAAGCTTTACAGCTACGGCAAGTATAAAACCCCTGTATTCCTGATATTTTAGATACCATGGGTTCTACTGCATTACACAGTGTATCTTTCAAAGATTTTGGTCTTTTGTACGTGATCTGCGGATATGTTCCTACACTCTCAGCCAAATGTTTGTCTGTACATAAGACAGGCCAGAATTTAATGAGACTTTTACTTACTTCATGAGCCTGTCTTTTGTATGTGGTTATGAAACGGATAACCTGCGTTTCATCTTGCTTATGCTGTGTATCTTTCTCATTAAGAATTGCCTCTTTTGTTCTTTTTGATACTTCCTTCAGTGCAGTGTGGATTGTGAATTGAGCATAGCCTCTTTCTAGGAATCTTTCTGTCATAATGGTAACTTCTTTTGGTTAATTAGTTACTGTGCTGCAATTCCTTCTTGCTCTAAGGAGCTCACCGAAAGGAATGCTTTGAATCAATGCACTTGAATGACAACTCCTAGCGTGCAAGATACTATTGCCAGCCGTACTTTTTCTGAATAACGAGGTTTCAAGTCTATTCTCGCACACAGTTAACTTAAGGTCCAAAAATTCCAATGTAAGTTAGGACCATTGTGCGGTAAACTGTAAGTTGAACGTATTGATGTTAGGCTCTCTCACAAATTCAACAGCCTCATTTTCATTTCCATCCCAAACAACAAAAATGTTGTCTACGTAGCGAACCCACATAGCGACATTGGTCCTGTTCCTATTGGACTTGCATACTACCTCTTTCTCCCAGAAACCCATATAGAGACCTGCAAACGATGGAGCAAAGCAAGTACCCATTGATGTTCCAAGGGTCTGGCTGTAGATCTTATTATCAAGGAGGAAATCATTTTTGCTGTAAACAGGTGAACATCATTTGGGTAAGCATTTCTGTGTGGAGTAAGTATGAGCTAGATCTATCACTCAAGAAATGTCTAAAAGCTGTGACACCCAGATTGTGTGGAATACAGGTATAGAGACTTGTGACATCCAATGAGAGGAGTGAATAACTCTGCTTCCATTGAAGGTCAGATAACCTCCTTAAGAAATCCCCCGTGTCTTTCACATATGATGGCAGCTTTCTAACCAGATTCTGCAAGAAAAAATTGACATATCTTGAGGTGTTCTCTAGAAAGCTGCCATTGGAAGAGACAATAGGTTTTCCCGAGGGATTCTCTATATCTTTATGTATCTTAGGCAATAGATACAATGCCGCTAATTTAGGAAATTTGCATTCAAGGAATTTGAACTCCTCGAGTTCTAGGAGTCCCTGATCTTTCCACACTCCTAACTGTTCTTGATAATTTTTAATAGCGCTCTCATACTCCATTCTGTTGCTACGCTCATATTTATCAACTTCAGATAGTTGCTTGAGACCTTCAGCAATATATTTAGCCTTTGATAAAACAACGGCATTGCCACCTTTATCTCTGGGCAGTTGTCACATTGCTCCATTTCTTATAATTTTTATGTTTTGTTTAGTATCATCTCTTTCGAATATTTCAATAGCCTCATTTTTAATTTGTGGTAATAAAACTGATTTGGCTCAAAATTTACTTTTAGCACTTAGATCTAACGAAACATCTTCATCAGCAAGATTAGTAAAAGAATCATTTTTGGCAACATCACCTGCTAAAACATTCAAGGTATGGAGTAATTCAACATCTGCTATTCTAGTGGAACTAGGCTGTTCTATTGGTGAATTATCATGACTAGATACTTTAGTGGAATGCCATTTTTTGATACGTAATTTGCGTGTAAAGAAAAACAAATCCAATCTACTTTGAGTATAATCAAATTCATTAGAGGGACAAAAAGAGAGGCCCATAGACAGGAGTTCAGTCTCAGTTTCATTCAAAATCCTTTCTGATCAATTTATTACCTTTTTTTATTCATCATTTTGTTTTGATTTGGACCCTTGCACAGCTTCCCACCGGGCTTCCAAGATCTCCCATTGTCACATTGCTTCCACTTCTTCCTCCTCTGCCTCCTTTCCACGCTTTGGAAATCCCTCTTGTATAGAGTGGAGTATCATAGAGTGTAGTGGTGTACAGTGGAGAGATGTAGAGTGGAGTGGCATACAGTAAAATATCATACAGTGGAGTGGTGGCTAGTTAAGTGGTGTAGAAGGGAAAGGCATAGACTGGAATAGCATAGAATGTAGTTGCATACAGTGGATGTGCGTAGAGTGTAGCTGCATATAGTGGAGTGGCATAGAGTGGAATAGTGTACAGTGGAGTGGTGTAGAGTAGAGTGGTGGAGAATGGATTGTGGAGTGTATTGGTCTTGTCCACTTATCTTGGAGCTCACAGGGCTCCACTGGGGCCATGACCCACACTTTTTGCCCAGGTTGAAGCGCTACCAGAGTGGCATTCTGGTCATACCAGTGCTTCATTTCCTCCTGGCTAACTTCCAGATTTACCTCAGCGAGTTGCCGGAAACGCCTAGTCTGGTTTCTGAAGACCAGCATGCAGCTATATACATCCTCTGGAGGTTTCCGGGGAGATTGCTCCCAGCCCTCTTTAACCAGACTCAGAGGTCCTCTGACTGGGTCTCCATAGAGAAGCTCAAAGGGGCTGAACACTAAAGATTTCTGTGGCACCTCGCGGTATGCAAACATTAGGCATGGTAAGAGGATGTCCCACTTCGGCCTCATGGGTTCCACAAGACCCATTATCATGCCCTTCAGGGTCGGGTTGAACTTTTCAACCAGCCCATTTTCTTGGGGGTGGTAAGGATTGGTGAACTTGTAAGTCACACCACGTTCCTGCCACAGGGACTTCATATACTTGGAAATGAAGTTGGTCCCCCGGTCAGACACTACCTCGTGAAGGAATTCCACTCCAAAGAAAATTCCCATCAGTGCTTGTCCCACCCCGGGGTCCGTCACTGTCCTCAGAGGTATGGCTTCCGGGTACCGGGTGGCATGGTGCACCAAGACCAGGATAAACCTGTTGCCCATGGCTGTCTTGGGGTCCAGTGGCCCCACAATGTCAATCCCACCCGCTCAAAGGGGGTACCACAGGGAATGGCTGCAGAGGAGGCTTGTGCTTCCTCCCACTCTTTCCACTTGTTTGGCAAGTCTGACAAGTCCTGCAATGAGTATTAGAACTCTTGCTTATTTGGGGCCAATGAAAGTGGGTGACAAGCCTCTCAACAGTCTTGTCCTGCCCCAAATGTCCTGCTAATGGCACATCATGAGCCAGCCCCAGTAGGAAGGCTCTGAACTTCTGGGGTTCCACCAGCACACGGGCTGACCCAGGATCAGCAACCTTAGGCCCACCATAGAGGAGACCATTTTCCCAGTAAATCAAGTGTGACCCTGACTGATCACCTGCTCACCTGCTGCCCGGCTTGCAGCCTGTTGCCGCAAGCCCACAAGAGAAGGGCACTCTCTCTGCTCCTTGCAAAATTCCTCCCTGGAGGGGCCTCCTTCTTGCTGCCAATGGGTCAGCTCAGCCAGGTCCCCCAGTTCACCTACTTTCTCCCCGATAGGCTCCAGGGCATTCCCCTCAGGGTCTACCTCCTCCTGGGCGTGGGAACTTCGGGTCCGGTTTCCCACCCCCCCTCACCACTTTTCTCTTCGGCAGGTTCCTGGGCCTCCCTCTCAGGCTCCAGGTCCCCTTGAGAACCCCTACTGGCTGACATTGACCGGGTGGTCACGTACGCCCAGTCAGGCAGTCCAACTATCTTCAAGTTAGTTGTTTTTTCCACCTTTTCCCAAGGGGAGCTCTCCAAATCATTTCACAACAAACAGTCAAAAGGCATGGCGGGCCTCACAGCTAACTGAAGAGTACCAGAGAACCCCGACTCAAAGGGAACCTGAGCCATTGGACAATGACTCTCTGTGTTGTCGGTGTTAACAACTCAGCAAAATGCATGAGGGACAATCTGCCCTTGAGACACCAGGTGACACCTGACAGCTGTCACACTGGCTCCTGTATCTCTAAGAGCCTCCACCTTTTGGCCATTGACGGTCACTCGCTGCCCATATTTCTTAGTGTTCCTGGGCAGTTGAGCCTCTGACACTATCTCACTGTCTCCTAAAGAGACTAAGGTCATCTGTGCATAACCCCACCCACCTTGTACATCATCTCCTCCCCCAAGGCTACACTAGCCATCTGCCGGGGCGGAGCAGCAGTGGGTGCTTGTTTACCAAACAGGCGGCACCTGGTATCATTCGCCTTATGACCCAGGTATCCACACTTGTAACATTTCAAGGGGCCCCTCGGAACAGGACTACCTGTCGGGCCTCTTGCTTTCTCTCAGGGGGAGGCTGGGAACCTTTCACGGGGTACCCTTGGGGACTACTTTGGGGCCCATTGCGGAACTCCTTCTAATAACCCTTGTCCCCCACTCTTCTCTGCTGGGGACCTGCCCTCCTTTGGCTGAGTCTCCCACATGACCCTTGTGGACCCGGGTGCTCACCCAGTGGTCCGCCTCCTCAGCATGCTTCCTAGGGTTAGTCAGCTTGCTATCTATCAGAAGCTGGCGCAGCTCTGGAAAACAATTGTCAGACAAGTGCTCCCATGCATTCAAATCAAAAATTATTAACCTTGCTGCCCTTTACCCACCCATCCAATGCTCTGCAAAAGAAAGTGACATATTCTACCCAAGAACTGTTTTCTAACGTTTTGCATTTCCTGTTCCTCTGCCTTTAGAGCTCAGGTGTCAAACCATATCTAGACATCAATGCATCTTTCATGTGGCTGTATGAATTGTGGACTTCAGATGGCAAGTCTAACCATGTGTCCCGCCCCTCACTAAGGAACCTTCTCCACAACCCCGCTCCCCAATCTCTCTCAGGGACTCGGTTGGATGACATGGCGGCCTCATAGGCTCTGAACCACTGACCAATATCATAATTCTTTGTAAAACTCCTTCACCACATCCTTGGGAATATACACTCTACTTTCTGTATGTACTAACGGTATGCTGCTTCCAGAGGGAGTAACTTCTAAACTTTTGGTTTTAAACTCCAACTCCCTTAAAACTTTTTCATGCTCAAACTGCATTTTCTTTTCCTCAAGATCTAACCTTCTATTTTCTAATTCCAGCTGCCTATTCACCTTGAACTTGGTCATCTCCATTTCATACCGTCTTGATCTCTCTCTGTCCTCCAACTCCTCTAGAGACTGACTCTAGTTAGAACCAATGCTACCTGCGGGGGAAGGTGCCTTCCTTCCTCCTAGGCCCAATGACCCTTCCTGTTGTACAATTGCCAGGTCATCCTCCTCAATCTCAGGAGTTTTCCTTGCTTCTACCCAGGCCCTCAGTGCCTTGTAGAATTCTTCTTTCTTGGTGCACCCAACAGTGAAAACCTTGAATTTCTTGCAAAAGTACTTCAGCTACTTTACTGTGTAGCATTCCAGCCTCTCTTCTTCCCATTCGCAATTAATAGAGGATACAGATTCTGCTCTCTCTACTTCAACTGAATCAGGCATCTTTCAAAAATAGAACTAAAAATCCAAAAAGGAATCTACCAAAAATTATGCGGTATCGTTATGGTCTGCACTCACTAAGTAGTGTTCACCAGTCACTGTACACGAGTCACAAATGCAAATTCAGAATCCTCACCGCTGACTACCAATGCTAGATTTGGGGGTCTCTACTTGGCACAGGTAGGTACTTGTGACAAATTGGGACCCTCTCCTCTAGTCAGGATAAGGGGATTACACTCCTAAAATAACCCCTGCTCACCCTCTAGGTTGTGTAACGCGAGCAGTCAAGGCTTATTTCAGAGGTGTTGTAAGATAAGCAGTTGTGACCACATATAGTAAACCAGTGACAACACTACAAATAGACACCACACAGGTTTTATATAAAAAATAAGTAGGCTTTATGTAGAGTTACCATAAGACCATAAACAACAAAAATACACACTATGATTACTTTAAGATAGTAGATTTAAGCTTAGTTCAGTTAGTTCTTAGATGCGACACTCTGTGTCAATGTACCTTAGGTTGCGATGCGCTTCCACGCAAGCAAGCAATGTCACAGCGATGCGAAATGCAGCAAAAATCAGATACAAAGAAATAAAGACGTGAAGATCTTCTAGATGCGGCACGCTTCTCGGGGATGCGAGAAGTCCTCTGTTCAATTCGTGGACTGCAGAGTCGACACCCTTGCGATGCGACGACAACAGCTCCAGCGGCGACGCTCTTCTTTCACGATGCATGAAGCTCCCGCTCGATGCGACAACTCTAGCGGCGACATCCAAGATGCGACGGCAGCAGCTCCGACGGCGGCGCGTTTCTCGGGGATGCGAGGTGCTCTTGGTCGATGCGGTGCAATGCGACAGTTCCAGAGGCGACACCCTCCTTCGGAGTTGCGACGGCAGGCACAGCAACGGTGACACGCTCCTACCTCATTGCGATATTCTTCTCCTGATGCGGTGCAGTACGACAACTACAGCGGTGACACCCTCCTTCGGAGTTGTGACTGCAGCAGCAGTGACGGCAACACGCTTCCTCTGCATTGCGGCACGCTTCTCTCCAATATGGTGCACTGCAACAGTTCCAGCGGCGATACCCTCCTTCGGAGTTCCGATGACAGGCACAGCGACGGCGACACTCTTGTTCTCGTTGAATCGCTCTTCCAGCTCCTTGCAACACGCAGTCCCTCAAAAGGTCCAAAACAGCAGCCGGCACTTCCAAAGAACTCTGGGGAGCTGGGGGGTGAAGTCTGTTGTCCTTGAGACTTCAGCAGGGGGCAAGCTCTTTTCCAAGCCCTTGGAGATCCTTCACAAGTTGAAAGTAAAATACACAAAGTTCCTTTCTCCTTCCTTTGGCAGTAAAGCAACCACTGCAGGGCAATCCCCCAAGCAGCACTTCAGCTTGGGAACAGTCTCTCCTCAGTTTCCTCAGGTACCTCTCCTCAGTAAAGGTTTCTTCTTGTAGTCCAAAGTGATCTAATTGCATGGGATCAGGGCCCCAATATTTATACCCTAAAATCCTTTGTTCTCTGACGGGAGAGTGGCCTTTACCCAGTCCAAACCAGTTCTGAAGCACTCTGTTTACCAGACTTCTCCTTTCCTTTCACATTGCAGGCCATGCACATCAGACGCCCCACAGGAGGTGTAGCCTGCATTGTTGGGCGTAAGATCAGTCCTGGAGCACTTTTTTTTACAGGACTCCTTCTCTTCTTTCAGTGTGCAGGGCAGAGACATCAGCCGCTCCCCAGGGAGTAGAGCCAGGATTGTGGAAGGCAGGCACCGCCCTATTCAAGGTTCAGGTTCAACTCCTCCCTCCGGTCTAGATGCAGATCTCTCTATTGACCATTGGGTGACTCAGCCTGTCTCCTGGAGCACTTGCACTGTGGCACTGGATAGCAGTGGCACAGTGCCCAAAGCATCTAACACCAGCAAAAATACATGAGGAAACAACAAAATGGAAGGGAGACCCACGCCAATGGTGCCAGGTCTAACACTTAGTGTAACAAAGAACCAAATGGCTCCCAGCCTGCTACTGCAGACTGTAAGAGCAATGTGCACACTGCTAGTTTGACGTTGCCATTAAATCCAATCGTAAAGACATCACTTCCTTAGCCTCATATGTACAACTCCTCTAAAGAAGGCCTATGAACTCCTATGGCAGGGAGCTGTATATTTTAAGTAAGACATATAATTTTTATATAACTTAACAGCAACATCTCTAAATTGTCATTTTGCTGAGTTAAAGTGAGTAGTCCCATTGGCTGACACATGGCTACCAGCTGGCATCCCAGCCTGGCTAACTTCTGAATGGGACTACCAAACTGAGTACTGTAAGGTATCAAGTTAATCGAGGCGTTACATCTCACTTGATGCCCATGTCAAGATTTATGTCACAGTTAAAATAAAGCAACTTTTAGAGAGTTGCTACTCTCCAACTAGTCCAGTGGCCTCACAAGGCCTTAGCACAAAGACAACTTTCTTCCTACCTGGGGAGACCTGTGAAGACCTCCAGGCTAAGGAACAAAGCCAGTTGCTGTAGAGTGAGGTGTTACCTCCTTGCCCTGGAAGGCCACTTGGGGTATTAACCCAAAAGGAGAGTTTCAAACAGGAATCTGCCTTTCCAGGGCCTCTTGCAACAACACTTCCGAACAGGAAGCCTTTTGGTCCTGCAGACAAGTTGGAGCCAAGGGCAAGGAGGGAAAACCCATTCCTAAACCTGATATTCCCATCAATGTGTAACCCAGAGATAGCCACACCTCTAGAGTGCGCAAGGAGCTCCTGACGGCTGAGGATGGGTCCCAACCTTTTTTTTTGAGTGTGGCTAGAATAGTACACTCTGGGATAGCCAGATGCCACACTTTGAAGGACGCACATCACTAGGTGGGAGGGGACCCAGTAGCCCATAAGCTAGTGACCACATGGTCCCCTCGGGGCATATTCCTGGGATAAATATGGCACCCCTGGTACCCTACTCACCAGATCATGTTTGACTTGAAGAGAGGACCAAAGAAGGACTGCCCTGCTGCCCTTGAAATAGCACGGAGAGAGGCTACACCATCAGAAGGACCGCACCTACTGCACTTCGGGCTAGTAAGGTTTGGACTTTGGCTGCAGCTGCAGCTCCTAACCCAGGGAAAAGTTGATTCCCGGCTTACTCTCACATCAGTGACTCCAAGGATAAGGTGTCTGGTCTCCTGGAACCAGCTTGAGGAACACAAGACCTGACTTTATACATGTTTCTGCTGTTTTTTGGCTAGGTTCCCACTATAGAAATTCCATATACAAATATGCATACATTCCCATCAGCCCTGGGTGTTGCTGCTGCGAATGGGTGTGGATTTTCTGTGCTCTCCAGCGTCTCGGGACCCAGATTAACTGCGTCCATGGTATTTGTTCCTGGTAATTGGAAGCATGTAAACACCGGACAACTGGTACTGTAGCCGACCAGTATCCCCTGCGTGGATTCTGCTCCTCCATTCTCTTAATACAGCCCTGACACATTCTATTTGACTAAAACAAACGTGTACTGAGTATTTGTCTTTTATGTATACAATGATAATATATGTTTTTGCTTCTAGTGTCCTTTGAGTCTTTATTAGGTTATTTGATGCGTGTATTTTTGTATCTATTTATTTATTTATGACCATTTTTTGTATCACCATATTAAAAGTACAGCAGAACACTTCAGTGCTGAAAGTGAACATCATTCGGAAACTATGCGCATCGTGCAGGACTGTGAGGAGCTTTCCCGCCCAACTCGACTACCTCATGTATCCTGCTTACATGAGGTAAAATCTCCGTGGACAACTGGATTGTTTCTTTATTGCAGGAGGTTTGCATAGAGTCCCTTTGTGTGCCCACCGAACAGACCCACTGCAGTTCTGCAGTTCTATGAAATGTTTTGCCTGAAACAAGGTATGTATTTGTTTTCCTCATAGTAACACTTAAGTTACAAGCCTGTCTCATGGAGGTGCACAAACACAAAGAACAAATCACTGCACATTCCTACAGGGAAAAACTAACAGGATTAGAGGACTGAAATGTAACGCACCCGCATGGCATGCTTCACAGAGAAGCTAATCTTAAGAATCTAGATCCTGCTACAAATTCCCATTTGATAAAGTGAAACAGTGGGGCTCTGATATCGTGTAAATCCAAGGAAGCCCGTGTGAATAGTGAAAGGCGGCTTTTAATACCTCAGGAAACGAGGCCTGCTGCCTTCTTCCTTCTCCAGCCTACAGGAGCCGTGGAGGGGCAAACCGCGCGCCGTCAAGAGACCGTTCGAAAACAAGCAGCCCAGTGTCTGCCAATACGGACCATAACATATACTGTAGATTTTAATTTCTCTAAGATGGTTTTGCCACTCCTTATGCTTTCGTCATTTGAATAAACTGCTTTACCATGTGGCCCATCTCGTTTCTGAGATTAATAATAGAAACGATATGGGGCAACTGGTTTAGCAATTTATTCTAATGAAGAAAACATTACTTTGTAACTGGAAAGGCAGTAGAGTGCTAATTATGTTTGTTTACCCCTTGAGCGCCTTGTCATACAGAAACAAATCTGACCTTTTGGCCACATTTCATTGATTCTATTATACCTGGAGTCTCTGAGAAAATCACATGCCCTACAGAAGTGAAGGAGAAAGCAATGTGTTTATGCACTACACTTTACAGCATGCAGGTACATAACCTCACCATTATACTGAATGGTATGCTTACATAGTGTATTACAAACCTTCTATTCTGAGTTTTATAGATGGGAATGAGGCATAACGTAAGGAATGGACATTAAACCATACTAAAAGATGTACATTTCAGCTCTTTTTTGCTCTTTTCCTCACAATTAATTTACCACGGTTTTGTTGACAAAAAGTCTTATGGACAAAGGTCTGGGTGTGGCAGTTACTGCACTTCTTGAAATCCAATCCTTGAGCAAATTAACATCTGTGCACGATCAAATTTAACCCACAAGCATTTAAGGTGTAAATGTTTTCTAAAAAAAAATAAAAGGCCCACAATATGGACTAGATGTGAGAGTTGACGTGGGTAGTGAACAGAACTCGTCAATCTACTGATTTAGTGTGTACACACCTGGTCACATAAATCTTACCACCCGCAGACATGCAAGGATGGTATGGCTCACACAGTGCTACATGCAAATGGTTTCCACCAACTTACACTGCTTCTGCTGTGATTCCATTTGGAATTGTTGATTTGGTAGTGGAAGCTCAAATATGACTTGAACTATTCGAGTATTGTTCAAGACTACATCTGAGTGGTTTTCCGGGTCAGTGTTGTTGAGCCTCCATGGAATTCCCTGGAATGAAGGCAGTTTCAAAAGATGCCCCAAATAACACCGTTGAATTGACCTAAAATGGCCCTTGCAGAAGATGAAACCATACATTCTTCTATGATCCATAGTTCCTTCCCGTTGCTCATCCAATTTTGCTGCTGACCTAGGCATAGACAGACAGTATAGTTTAGCGGTTCTTAACCTGGGGTTTGTGAACTCATGGGGGTCCGCAACAGTTTAGAAAATTAAATAATGTAAGACAATCAAGAAAGTCTATTTACATAAAAAAGCAAAACATAAAATTGAAAATTGTAAAAAGCTCAAATTATGAAGGAATTTAAAATTGGAGGCAAAAAAATTAAGCTGGTATCCTTAGCTTCATCCTTGAGAGCAGTGCATTTACAGCACACAGAAAGCAGTATGGATGACTTGTGACCTAAATTGAAGCACAGGTATGGGCTGACAAAAGTAGAGCAAGCACTAAGATAAAAAAAATAGCAATATTTGTGCTAGTCTAACATATTGCTCTGTCTTTTAGAAAAAAAGCACATTTAGAAAAGCCTCAACTTTTCTGTTAAAATTAAAATGTAAATTCTTGTATTTTTTGTTTATGAATTGAATAAATTATTTAATCATTTTTGAATTTGCTTGATGGACTCTTGTCTGTGTATTTTTGAGCATTATTTCAAAGTTCAAATTGTAAAAGGGGCTTATGAGAGGGTCTCTGGATTGCAGTAGTGATTCAGTGGAGGGGTCCATAGAAATTAAAAGGTTTAGAACTGCTGGGTTAGGTTATCTCTCACGCTCTATGTCGGATTTACCAACAGTTTTTGCACTATGAATTGACCGATTCATATTAATAATAAATAATAAGGAAGCTTATAAACCGCCTGGTTACGCCCACGGCGTGTCCCCGCGCTGTACTAAGTGGGACAGAATAGAGCCCATGCCCAGACTAGTGACGCACAAGCCTATTAGAGAAGGAACAAGTATGTTTTAAGCTCTCTTCTAAACCTGATCTCAGAGGTTTCCAACCGAAGCTCCAGAGGGAGTTTCTTCCAGCTCTTGGCCGCCAAGAGCTGGAAAGATCTACCACCCATCCTGGCCCTCTTGACTTTAGGGACAAGCAACAGGCCAGTCCCACTAGATCTAAGGGACCGTGCAGGCCTGTAGACAGTAATAAGACTCTGCAGGTACCTGGGACCGATGCCTTGGGTGATGCGGCGGCATGTACAAAGGGCCTTAAACACAATTCTCTTCCTGACAGGGAGCCAATGAAGAGTGTCCAAGGCCTTTTTAGAGGCAGCACTTCTCGGTTGCCTGAGGACCAACCGAGCCACCGCATTTTGCATAGCCTGAAGCCAGTTAAGACTTTTGACAGTGGCACCCAAATACAGTAATTTACCATAATCTAAACGTGAAGTAACAAGCGTGTGCAGCAGCGTCTTCCTGGCTTCTACAGGAAGGAGGTCCCTAGTTTTACGTAGACCCTTCAGGACACCAAAGCAAGTCCCCACTACACGTCTGAAATGGGGTTCAAATGTGAGATCAGAGTCTACACATACACCTAGGTTCTTAGCCTGGGCACACGGTATAGGGGCTGGACCTAAGCAAGACGGCCACCATGCTGATGACCACACTGATGCCCTCCCCCCTACCACAAGCACCTCTGTCTTGCTACCATTCAACCTCAGGCAGTTGTCAGCCATCCATGAGGCAAGCTCCTGCATGCACGCCCTGAAGTTGGATGCCGCCAGCTTCGGTGCCCGTGATACCAAGATAACCAGCTGCGTGTCATCGGCATATGACACAATCCTAATTCCAAAACTCTCCGCTATGCTCGCCACTGGAGATACATATAGATTAAATAGGGTGGGGCTCTGAGATACACCCTGATCCCGTTTCATTGCTTTGGAGTAGTGGGTGCCCTGTCTGACCTGAAAGCTGCGCTCCATCAGGAATGATTGTATCCATTTTAGAGCCGAGCCTGAGACAATGCCCTTGTTCAGACACTGTAGCAAGGTGTAGTGAGCCACAGTGTCAAAAGCGGTGCTCAGGTCCAGAAGGATGAGAGCTATTGTTTGCCCCTCATCTTCTCCCTGCCTAATGGCCTCCGTGGCCATTAGTAGAGCTGTCTCCGTAGAGTGAAGTGACCGAAATCCAAATTGAGTGGTGTGCAGGAGATTGGCTTCTTCCATATATGCCATGAGATGTAGGTTTGCAACGTTCTCCGCCACTTTCGCCAGATACGGTACCAGCGAGATAGGGCGGAGATTTCCCAGTTTATCAGGGCTGATATTGGAGGATGTATTATCATTAGGCTTGTAAATCATATCAGGGTCCCCAGCTGTGGCAGCCAATTTAGTAGTGATTATTGTAACTGCCTGTATATCAATGCCAGTATACAATGCCAATTTAAATGCCCGCTTCTAGCACCTGAGCAAATATTGACACCTTAATTCTGGGGCTTCCTCCCAGTGCTGAACCCATTTTTGGCTATTTGGGGTAGTTCACACTTAGGGCTCCGAAACATTTTGTGTACTTAAGCTAACCACACTCAAATTGTGTCCTTTTTTCCTTATCATGGGGAGTCTAAAGGTACCCAGGGATTGTGGATTCTCATGGACTGAAAAAATTGCTAAAATATGGATACATTTTAGTTTTTGGGGGGGAAAATGGGAAAAGAATGCTGCAGAAGAAGGCATCTGTTTTTTTCCTGCAAATGGCATCAATGAAAGGCTTGCAGTGCTAAAATCACAATTTTCCCTGCTTACAGGAATAGGCAGACTTGAATCAGAAAAACATATTTTTCAACACATTTTTGGCATTTTACAGCCAGATATCTAATTTTTCCTACTTTTTGTGCTTACATCCTCCTTTCAGTTAGTGGTGGAAATGAGTGTGAAACCCAGGGTGAATCCTGGAAAGCTATACATTTCTGAAAACTAGATAATTTCTGAATTCACAAAGGGGTCATTATGAAGATAATTCAGGGTTTTCCTACAAAATGTAACAGTTGAAATAAAAACATTTATTGAAATTGAGTTAAAAAATATAGCCATTTGCTTCTACGTTTTCATCTGTAACTTTTTCTGACAGTAGCAGATTTTCAAAAGCAATATGCTATTAAGTCTGATGGACCCTTCTGGATATGGGGATATATAGGACTTGTAGGTTCTCCAAGAACCTGAGGTACCCAGATCCAACAACAAAGCTGAACCTTACAATGTTTGTTCATTGTGTACTGACTAAACAGCAATTCATATTGTAAATTATAAAGAATGGAGCACGGTTATGAAGGAAAACTCTGTATTTCTGAAATGCACATCAGATACTGAGCTTAGGAGCAGTGGTTGTTTGTACGTTCCTGAATTTATGGGCTCCTAGACTGGCATGTGTTTTAGAGGGCACTTTGTAAAATGTCTTCTGTGTTACATGCTTGCTTACATTTGAAAGGCACAACATAGAGACATGTAATGTTGAGGACTACTGTTGACCCTGGTGTGATGCGTTCCTGGCGTGGACACTAGTCCCAGGAACACAAGTGGGGTAGCATTTTCATTGGTACAAGAGGGGGAATGCTGGGTTGTAGCGATTCTGTGGACCCGTGCATATTCCTGTAGTTTACGTCAAAGAAATGCAGGGAAAATTAGGGTTTTTATTCAATGTTACATTTTTGCAGGGTATTCTGGGTAAGAAAATGTTGGAGGATCCTCACAAGCTACACATTTCTGGACTTCCCAGGTGTTTAGATTTTAGAAATGACTGAGCTTCATAGGTTTCCCTAGATAGCCGCTAGTCCGGGACCAAAAACACAGGTGCCCCCCTTTGCAAAACCAGGTCTTTTTGTGACAGAACATGTTGATTTCTCCACAATACGTGTTGGGTCCCTTCCCTGTTGTTGTCACTTGGCCCACCCACATATGTGAGGGAGCATTTTTATTGGGAGACTTGGGGGAAAGTTAGTTGGTGGGAACTTTGTGTTGGCCTGTGATCCGACAATTGTCCCACACAGAAATGTAAGGATAATGTGACTTTTTAGCCAAATTTGAGGTTTACAGGGGATTCTGGGTAAGAAAACATTGAGGAATCACACAAGCGATAACTCCGTGCACTACCCCAGGTGTCTAGTTGTCAGAAATGTATTTGGTAGAGTTCCTTAGATAGCCACTGAGCAGGAACCAAAAACGCAGGATCCCCCTTGCAAAACCAGGTAGATTTGTGATGGATCATTTTGATGTCTCCATAATACATTTTGGGCCCTTCCCTGTCACAGGCACTAGGTCCACCCCCACAACCGAGGCAGCATTTTTATCAGGAGACCTGGGAGTACACTGGGTGGTAGGAAAGTTGTGCTGACCCATTCATCCCACAGCTTCCCCACACAGAAATGTGAGCAAAAAATATGTTTTGTCAATAAATCCATTTTACAAGGTCTTCTGGATAAGTAAACCTTGTGGGATCCACAGAAATCATACTGCATTTTTTTCCTTAGTGATCAGTTTTCAAAAAGATGTGTGACAGAAGGTGTTCACTAAAGAGAGGGTATGCACTGATGGTCAAAAAGAAAAAAACACCAAAACATTATTGCATACCCATCCACTAGTCAATCCCAGGCATACCGGTTGGATTTGGCACGTGGGTAAGTAAATGATTCATTAAAAAAACCTTTATTCACCAGTGACTGTACGAAATAACATTTGGAAAATTCATTGGTAATAATTTTAACATCATATCATAGAACCACAGAATTACAGTTTGTGAGCTGTAAAGCCACTGCAAGGCACCAACCGCTTTATATTACATTTACATGCCTTTATGCGTTACACACAGAAACCCATTCACACTGCCAGCTGTGGGCCCAGCACAATACCATACTTACATTTACAAACAGAGCCTTTCAAGGGTCCATCACTTTCATATGCCAACAGGACTAACACACCAATAATGCCACTAAGCACCCAAACATCAGACAACTGGCAATCACACCTAAGCAAGTCAATACACATTCTGGCTACCTGCCAACAACACACCCTCAGTCCAGGCACATCCCTATCCAAGCACCAGTCCATGCAATCCACCAGCCAAGTGCCAGTCTACATATATCGTCAGCCAAACACTAGTCCACACACACCACCTAGCAAACGCACATCGCCAGGCAAGCGCCAGTCAATGGACAGCACCAGCCAAGCATCAGTAGACGGATGTATGTCGTTACAACGCATACTTTTACCACACATACCATTACAACGCATAGCGCTTTGGGGTGCTGGATGGTGAATAGTTTAATTTACTATTCCAACTCCAGTCCCCGTGGACACTAGGGAAGGTGTTGGATAGTAAATGAAACGTATTCCCTATCCTAGAGCGCCCCCCAGCGCAATGCGTTGTAATGGTTTGCGTTGTAATGACTGCGTTGTAATGGTGGTGCGTGGTAAAAGATTCGTTGTAAGTGTTGTATACCACACACAACGCCAGCAAAGCATAAGTCCATGTACACTGCCAGTCAAATACCAGTCCACACACACAGCCAGGCAAGCGCTAGTGTACACACACCACCAGCCAAGCATCATTCCACGCATATTGGCAGCCAAGCGCTAGCCCAAACACACACCACCAGCCAAACACCAGTCAGCTCACACCATCAGCCAATCATTAGCCCATGCACACCACGAGGCAAGTGTCAGTCCTCGCACACTACCAGGAAAACATCAGTCCACACATATCACCAGCCAAGCGCCAGTCCACATACAACTCCAGGCAAGCATCAGTCCACACACACCACCAACCAAACAAAATCAATGCATACCACCAGCCAAGCACCAGTCAATGCACACTACCAACTAAATGCCAGTCTGCACACACTGCCAGCCAAGCGCTAGTCCACACACACACCCCAAGCCAAATACACATCCAGCCAAGTGCCAGTCCAAGCACAGCACTGTGCAAGCATCAGTCCACACACACCACCAACCAAATGCCAGTGAAAGCACACTGTCAGCAAAGAGCCAGTCCACTCACACACCAGCTAAGTGCCAGTCCACACACACAGCCAGGCAAGTCTCTGTCAACACACATTGCCAGCCAAGCACCAGTCCATGCAGACCACCAGGCAAGCATCAGTCCACACACACCACCAGTCATATGCTAGCCCATACACACCTCCAGCCAAACACCAGTCAATGCACACCGCCAGTGAAGCGCCAGACCATGCACACAGCCAGCCATGTGCCAGTCAAGGCACAGTTCCAGTCAAACCCCAGTCCAAGCACACCGCTAGCCAGACACCAGTCAATGCACACTGCCAGTGAAGCGCAGTCAATGCACACCGCCAGCCAACGGCCAGTCCATGCACACTGACAGGCAAGAGTCAGTTTATACACAAAGCCAGGTAAGCGCCAGTTCACACACACTGCCAGCCAAGTGCCAGTTCACATACACTTTTTGTTATTATTATCTTAGCTGTCCCTGGGGGCCAGATCGCACCCCCAGGGGAAAAACACATACAAAAAAATGATGCCTCCCTATATCTAGCTGTAGTGACTACAACTTGCACACTTGCAATGCACTGCTTATGACCTCTCATATTAGATAACACATGGCATTGTCTATGATAAGATTGAGAACTTCACTGATAACATCTGTAATTAAATCAGTAATGATATCTCTGTGCAAGACAAGCGTTCAAGTTATAGTTACTTCAGTTAACTATAACAGGTGAATTTCAGTGTTTTTTGTGCCTAACAGCATCTTTACCTAACTATAACATGACTCTAACCTTTGACTTTTTCCACTATGACAATGGCCTTGAATGGCTCACATGCTACCAGTGCTTTATGGGGTTGTGAGAAATCCCCATATCATCCATCCACAAGATTTGTTGCAATGCCAGCATATATACACACACTCCAAACCTGCTGATAAAGTGGAGTTTTTTTTATCAAAAACCCAACATGCTTGGGTGAAGTTTGGCCTTGATCATGGGTTGATTTCTAATACAAATGCCCAACCTATAAATGGTACAATAGTGAAAACAAGCAATGCCATTGATCATAGAGATTAAATAAAGGAAATAGCTCTGCCATTTTGAGAGAGTGACTTACATACAAAATATTCCTGAACATTAAATAATAAGCATAACTTTCTACAATTAATACTATGCAAGGATAGCAAATACATATAAGATTATTGAATGATTCTCCCCAGCACTCAAAACAAATTAAAGTGAATATTCAAAGTTCAAAGTCAATATAGTTTGTAAATTGACACAGTCACAGGTTAGTAATCCAAATATTGATCATCAACTCAAGTCCTTCCAATCAAGGATGATTTTATTTTCTTTGATGGTTCTTATTCTTCAAAGTTCATAAGTATCCACATACAGTAGTCATCAGAATAAGCAACCAACACGTGTTTTGTTGTGTTAATTTGTACACATCGACTTCATCAGGGCTGCAACCACAATGTAAATAAACATAAATGTAATTTATAAAGTAACACATAGATCAACAAACTTTACAGTTTGAAGGAACCCGTGAAAAGTAGAGTGCAACGAACAAAACCATAAAGAACACAGAACCCGAGTAAGTGTGCATATCTCAGGTTAAACCGTCACTAGATAAATATAAATAAGTGAAAAGCATCTATTTCATGAAATACACTCTATTCTTTATAATCCAAAATTCATCCTTGAGTTATAAAAGGTTCATGGGCTAATACCCAAACTGACCCCACATGAGTTCCCCAATCACCATTCATTTAATTTCAGAGGTTGTCCCACCTCATGAATGATATCTTACTCAAATACCCAAAATACACGCAAGTTAGTTGCACACAAAATTATGTGCCACAGAAAGTTTGAAAACTATTTTCTTATACTCAACTCGATATTCCTAGTTTCTAAGTCTCACAACTCAAATAAATATAAAATTAGATGTGTCTGTACAATTACCGTATTCACATGTACCGGCGAATTTACTTCTCAACTGTTATTTTCTCTTTTACGAAAGTCACAATTTCCAATATGACATTTTTCGACCCTAAAATTAAACATCCCAAGAGCTCCAATTAGATATATATCTAACAGTGAATCTATTAAGACGGGTCACGTCCCCAATCAATGTTCGACTTCCCCAACTTTCAAAGTAAAGTCAGGACGGGAGTCCTCTTCTCTGTATTCACTGTGGCTAAATCCCCACAGTCACGATCTAAAATAAATGATCGAATACACTAAACTCAATATATGTGTAACAAAATACCTAAATAACGGAGTCTGACAAGGGTAATACCCCTCACACATACCTATATGATGCTCACTTTACCGCCACATAACGGAGCAAGGATACTGACCTTGGACCCTTGGACCCTTCTGCTTGCCTTCTTGTGTGGGCCTCTGGAGTCGGCGCTGCTCCTCGCCGCAGCCGCTTCGCGGGTGCCGCTTCGTGCTGAGGTCAGAGGGCAGAACTGACAAACTGTGACAGCAGACTTTGCGGAGAAGGTGAGCACAGCAGTAGCCTCAGGGGTGGTGCGCGGCAGGGACTCTGTTGCCCAGGAGTCCCTGCACAGCCAGAACATCACGGACGTGCCCCCTGGTAGCCACGCTCCCTGCCTGCAACGCCCCCTACTTCAACAGCTCGCCTAACGTCTCGCGGGACGCGAGTGGGACGCCGAGCGAAGCCCGAGCAAAGGGCGGGCAGTCTGTGGCAGTCCGGGGCTGGCCAAGGCTGGGCTGGGACACCCCCCTGTTATCTGCTACTCCTGGCTGTAAGGGTTGGACTTCACTAGGTATAGTGTGTCGCTATACCCCCACTGTTACTATCAATGTCCACACGCTCGGGAAAATCCTGAGGGGAGGGGGAGAGGCGGAGCCTAGTACTATTATAGGAACTATGGACCAGTTCATCACACGGGTAGCTGCAGTTATTGAGAAAGAGATTGTAATGACAGAGCGCCGCCTTTCCCAAGAACAGCTTCCGCCAAAGCGCTCTTCTCTGGGCTTATTAGCCCAGGTCAAGTCACCAGTATGCAGCACGGGTCCCCTCTACCCCACCCCCCTTACATCTGATTAGCTACGAATTGCTTCTTTGAGGGACAGTATTGATAGGCTGGAGAACCTGGTAACGCAACCCATTCCTGCTCCAGTAGTTGGTAGTGGACTGGACTTGTGTTCCCAGAACGTTCCAGCCCCCTCACCATGCCCGGTATCCTCTCCAAGTGGTTCTGGTCCTCCACTCCCATTGGCCTTACCGGTGTTGGAAACCAAGAACCCCTCTCGTGCCAAAAGGAAAAGGATTGCTAGCCCGCGTTGTCGTAATTTGACGATGGCCGAGTTAGCGCTTAGCTGTGCTACACGTTTCCCGCTTAAATTGGCCATATTCGGAAACGCCATTTTGTGTGTTACGGCGGCCATCTTAGATCATAAGCGGCCTCGTGGCCAGCATGGCCTTTAGTCCGTTGTCCGTGCCATTGACCACTTGAGTTTGCCCAGCAACAGGCTATTTTTAGTACTGGTCAAGCCTGTACATGCGCAGTCCCCATTGACCAGTCACCCCTCTGGAATGTGCCGCCTAAACTGACCAGCGGAGTTGTAACCCCTCCAATGAGCTGGCGGTGTTCCAAAGATGACCTTATATGTACATAACGCTTGTAACTTTGTGCCGCCCATTGTTTTATTACCTGTAAACTGTATAAAAGAGTAAGTCACACCGATGTTCGGTGTGATACTTCTTGCATTACCGAAGGGTGCTGTAGGAATGTACCACCACCCCATGGGGTTTTAATAAACTTGTTCTTTGCATTTTTCAGTTTCCGTGCCAACAGTTCTTTCGGTGTAAGTGGGTTATCTTCGGAGCATGTAGGCCTTGGGAACCCAATACCACAGCGTAAAGGTAGTTTCTTTAAATTATATAAGAGACCGAAGAAGCTTGGAAGTAGGGGTACAGGAAACACATTGGTGGAGGGTTTAATTACGGATAATAACATTAGTTAAAACAGGGGCCACCTTCCTGGTACCAAAGTTAAGGAAGCATGTGTAGCCCCCCCCTCCTAATTGTCAACTGGCTGCTAGCCAAGTCAAGTCAAGTCAAGTCAATAAATTTATATAGCGCGCTACATACCCAGAGGGTCTCAAGGCGCTTGAAGAAGGGTGGGGACTTACTTGTCAAATATCCACGTTTTAAGTTGCTTTCTGAATGCTAGGTGGTTCTGAGTAAGGCGAAGGTGAGTGGGAAAACAACATCCACAGCAAACACAGTAATTCTACAGGCGTCTGAAAATGCTCCTGCAGTATGCATTGTGGATACCCCAGTGAGCACTACCCTGATTGCCCATGCACCTATGAGTATCCCCCAACCCCCTGAAGCCCAGGCAACGAAGTCTAGCTAGGCCAAGCCGCTGGGAGGGAAGGGCTCTGGCAATATCACGAGCACATCGAAGGGGAAGGGTTCTGGCAAGGGTCCTGATTGGGCACGTCCAGTCCCAACCTCCACCAGTATATCCAGGACCACTCAACAGGAAGTTTCTGTGACAAAAACTGCCCCAAAGTGCCCCCCCGGTTAATCTGCCCCCTGATTGCCATCCTTATGTCGCCATCCTTACAAATGTACCAATCTTGAAGGATGGTCAATACAAATCTCACCAAACACTCAAAAACAAAATCTTACACTGGGTAAAAACCAACAGACCACTTCCCAGGGATGTTGACGGGCTGATCCTGGAAGTAAGAAGAGTAGGGTGGGTGGGTTATGGCAAAAAGCAATTTGAAGGGGACTGTGTGATAGTCAATTTCAAAGACAGTAGAGTAGCACAAGTTATTTGTAACCATAGGGACACTAATGGGGGTCCCAGCATTGGTGTAGTAGATTTGACCTATTTTTACCCAAGGCCTGCTGCAATCTCCATTTGCCCATATCCTGGCAGGGGCTGGAGTAGTGGTCCATCTTATCTTGATAATCCAGTTGGTCCCCAGCTTCACCCATGTGCTACCTGGCCTGGGTTTGACTGGAGCCCTCCAGGATTTTGAACCGATGTCCACATTGGGGATGCTACCCGGGCACAGAGTACGGGCGTAGTTGGCACAGCCCTTAAAGTATCAGCAGTCAGTGACATCCTGGTCGACAGCCCAATGGCACCTATTATTGTACTCGGAGATAACGCGTCCCCTGGGAGATCAAGTAGGGGCAGCGGAATAGGAACCCTGAATCAGTTGGAGGGTGGAGATGGCCCCGTATTCCGCGGCGAGAGAGCTGTGGCGGACACAGTTCTTAGGATTTGCAGCTGGAACGTCGCGGGTATTGATAGGAAGTTGGGCCTGCCGGATTGGAATACCCTCGTGGAGGGTTACTCCATCTGTATTTTCCAGGAAACCTGGTGCAGGGAGCCTTGTCACAAGGTGGGATACTCAACCCACTTTGTCCCAGGTGTTCCCCCAGTGGCAGGGAAGGGACGCCCTTCGGGTGGTCTCCTTATCTGGGTTGAGATTTCTCTAGAGTGTAAGGTGGAGGAGCATCCTACTAACTCTCCCGACCTCCTTAACATCACATTAAAGGACTCTCGGGGTGTCCTGCTTTTGGACATCTTTAACATCTACGCTAGAGGAACGAAGGGTGGAACACAATCGGCCACCATTGCTCTCTTGGAAGGACTGCTCAGGCAGCGCGCCCCTAAATCCTACATCCTGGTGGCGGGTGACCTCAATTGCACGTTTGAGCCCCTTGATACGGATGATGTATTAGACACAGATAAGGAGGACTCAAGGCGGGGGATCCTCGCTCTGACCTTGCCCCCCATCAAGAGGTGGATTCAAGTGGCTCTTCAGATTAACTCCCTTAATATGGAATTTGACTTGAGGGCAGTCAATGGGAGGTCCAAATCAAATTTGAAAGGGGCCCACACCTATAATAGGCCAAATCATACATCTAGAATAGATTATATCCTTCTTGATGTACGTTTATGGGGTGATCTAAGGGATATGGAGATCATGTCGACAATTGAGAGCGATCGCAATCTCCTCTCTCTTGTCCTCTCTCCCCAGTGGCTTAAGGGAAGGGAGAAACCCCTCCCCCATATGGCCCCCAACCCCCAGGCAGTCACTATTTCTAACTGTGGCCGACGGTTGAAGTGGGCTAAATTTACCTTATCCCCAGAGAACGTGGCAGCCGTAGGGTGTCTCCTGCTTGCAGCGTCAAACAAACTAGACTTGTCTTCCCAAGTGTCTGAAGAGGTCTCGTTGACCTTCTGTAACCTAACCAGGGAATTAAGTAACTTTTTTATTCTTCCTGGTAGGTGTTTGTGAACTGACACCAGGGAGAGACCGCCCACCAAACAGGGATGGTACACAAAAAAATGTAGGGCTATGAAAAAAGCCTTGGTGGTAGCAGTCAAATCTAAATCTCAAGTAGCTACCAGGCTTGCAAGGAAGGATTATTACCGGACATTGAGGGCAGCAAAAATGGAGTGGGAGGAGAAGTTTTGGGCGGACCATTTGGCAGCTAGCATAGGAAGGGACGCCAGGGGTTTCTGGAGCCTGGTCAGGAATACGGATAGGCCGGTAGCCACGTTGGTCACTTGTAACATTCCAGCTCAGAGTTGGTATAACCACTTTGAGGCCCTTTATTCCCTACCTGGCAGGGCCAACAGCGATACTTTATCCCCGGTGGTCGAGGCAATGGTTGATCTCCCCAATGCCTTTACCGCCAGGGAGGTCGAAGCCGTAATAAAGACCCTGGTCCCACTAAAAGCTGCAGGACCAGATGGGATTTCTGGCGACCTGCTACGAGCCTTCCCCAAAAAATGAGGCAAGTTGGTTGCCTCCCTACTGAACGCAATTCTGGGGGGAGGTCCTGTACCCGATTCTTGGAAAGGGGCGGAGGTTGTCCCGATATTCAAAAAGGGATGTCGGGACAGCCCTGCCAACTATAGGCCCATAAGCCTCATTGACTCCTCCCAGAAGGTGGCAGGGAAGGCGATCCTGGGGAGGCTCCTTCAATGGGTAGATGATAATAAGATTCTGTCAGACCTCCAGGCGGGCTTCCGGTCGGGAACTGGAACTATTGAACAGGCCTTCAGATTAATGCTCCTGCACTGGAAGGTGGTGGTGCTGGGCAAGGGCAGTCTTTATTTGGCCTTCATAGACCTGAAGACTGCCTTTGACCTGGTACCTAGGGAGGAATTGTGGAGGGTTCTGCAGAACATGGGGTTGCCCCCCTACCTTTTGTCGCTCCTAATTAAACTACACTCAGGGAACTATGCGCAGGTGCGGTGGGGCACAGGGGGGGAAAAGACCGATAGGATCCCGGTGTGTAGGGGAGTCCGCCAGGGATGTGTGCTAGCCCCACCCTATTCTCCTTGTATGTGAATGGGGTGGTGGAGTACTTACAACAGGAACCGGCCAATGCACCCTCCCTGGCGGGCATCCGATCCCTACTCTGCTTTTTGCGGATGATACTCTCCTCATTTCAAAGACCCCCCAAGGTCTGCAAAAGCGTCTTGACCGCTTCCAGGAGTTCTGTTCCCTGAGGGGACTGGTGATCAATATTGATAAGACCAAATATCTGGTCATGAATCCCCCCAGGAAACTAGGGCGTCCACCGGTCCTGAATGACTGTCCATTGGAGAAGGTAGCAGAGTTTGACTACCTGGGAATCCGGCTTAGTGACTCCATGAGCTGGACCCGGCATATTAATAAAATGCTTCTCAGCCATAAAAGGGTGGGCGGTGCGTTACTTAGGGAACACTGTTCTTCCCCCAAACATTGTATGGCCCCTGTTATTGATATTTATAAAGCAAGAGGGGTCACCGCTACACTATATGGGGCTGAGCTGTGGGGCACTTGTAATTTGGAGGTATTAGCCAAAGTGGAGAGCAAATGTTTGAAAGACCTAATGGCTCTCCCCTTGAGCACACCCACAGTCCCTGTACTACTGGACCTGGGATGTAGATCGATCGCGGATCAGGCACGACTACGGCCCCTGTTGTGGTGGGCTAGTTTGTGGAGGGTCCCAAACTCGCCTCATACGCTGAGGGCCTGTTCGAGGTGATGGCCATTGGGGGTTGGCACAGGGTAAAGTGGTTGAGGGGTGTCAAAAGCCTTTTGGGGGAGTTGGGATTGGACGAAGCATGGGTCACTCGCTCTGCCCCACCCAAAGCCACCCTGAAGAAACTGTACTGGGACTGGGTCTCTTTCAAACTCATTAGCAACCCACGACACTGCAATTCCACCGCAGCTTTCTTACGAATCAAAGATGTGGTGGCTTACGAACCCTATCTTGACTTGGTTTCCATCGCATTTGATAGGGCTCTGTACTTTAGGTTTAGGGTGGGTACCCTACCAGTAGGCTATTTGATATCGAGATGGAAATTGACCTCCCAGCACTCCCCCTATTGTGCCCTATATTCTTCGAGGGTGGAGACGGTTACCCACATCCTTTTTGAATGTCCAGACTATTGTAACCCAAGAAAGCGTTGGCTCAAACCAGTGTGCAGATCATTTGGCACTCGCCAATATTCAGTGGCCCTACGCATTCTACTAACAGACACTTCCCCCCTTGTAGTTTGTGGCGTCTCAAAATTTTTAAAATGGTCTTGGTTGATCCGATCAAATAGGCTTTCTGTATCATTTTAATTCGTTTTTAACTGTACACATCAATTTAATTCTTTTTTAACTGTACATATCCTAATGTTTTATTGTCCTTTTTATCTCTTTGGATGTATTGTTATGTACATTTGGTGAATGCCTTTTTTAAAGATTTATTATATGTACTGCTTTTAAGATATTTTTATGTATCGAAATAAAGCATATCAACCAACCTATATCCAGTCGTGCGATCGTCTATCCACGATACCGCTCTGTAGTCGGCGTCCTGCATATGCGCCCTGTTAATATTCCTATTTACACTATTTTACCTCAGGCGCCATCTTGTAGTGGGGTAAGGTCTAAAGGTATCAGAAAAACAATAATACATGGACGTAACCAATCTCGTCTGTTAATTATAATATTACAGCTTTTATATCAGCAAATTAGATTCACGGCACTCGTAAATATCACTCATATTGTATACCGTTTTCATAAACTCAGTATTCAAAAACGGGCGTCATATTATGTTTCCTTGAAGTCACCACGATCACGGTCTAGTAATAGAAAATGTCAACTATTCAAAAACGGGCGCCATATTACGTTTCCTTAAAGTCACCTCAATCACGATCACACGGGCACCATATTGTGTTTCCACAAAGTCCCCACGAACCCCCAGAATAATACATTTTAAGTCTTATTTACGTGTCTACACTATTAATTTAGTATACTTTAGTATACTTAGTAGGTTATGGTGGGTGTTGGTAACCACACCTCTCCGACATGAAGCACTAGCAAGATATTTCGAATTTAATTCAACAACCTTATTTTGGTTAGCGCCCGTTTACCTGGGTTACCGTTTCTTGGTTAAAACATATAATATTATTGATTATTGAACAGCCATACAATCACAACATTCATACCCAGTCGATAAATAACACAAAATATGAGAGAGCTGCCATCTTGAAATGTTGTCAAAATCCAAGTTTCTTTTTTCAAAATTGTGTTAAAACCCTATGACATAGGATTCCATTGTTAATTACAATCCTCATAATGGCATCAATAACTAATGTATTTAATTGGGGAGGATACTCTCAATTAGAACAAGTAATATGATAAGATGAATAGTGCAAGTGATAAAAGTGGCAAAATGGGCCAATGTAATTACTACAGACAATGTTTTGGGAGGATTATGGATAATTACCCTAATGTAACATTTCAACATCACACCCAAGTGGGCATAATCCATATGATACATTAAAGATTCAGGGGCTAAAATAGCTTAAAATGATCAATAGTCAGCTAACATGCAGGGTCTCGTCATTTATTGTTCAGTGATACAATATGCTTATAACCAAAAGTATAAAAATATCATAAGCAATATAGCTTCCAATGTGAACAATATGCAAAATGATCCTCAGCAATACAGACCAAGTGGGTAACATACTGCACAAAACAATCACATAGATCATAAGGGTTTAGTTTAATCTGGTTTCTGAGTCCAAATCATGATCCCAACCGCCACCTGTGCACAAATAATGTGGTGTGAGTTAAAAACATTAAAATCAGGAAACAATAAACAAAAAAGAACACATAATTAAACCAAGAGCATTTCTGCTAATGACAACATAAACACAATAAAAAGAACCTATCCGCCATGTTAGATGACTATTGATCTTTAAGTTCTTCCTTCGAGGTAAAGTCCTTATGGGCAGGGATTGGAACCTGGTAAGAAACCGTGGTGCAGGAACCATAATTGGATAAGTCTGATTGAGCATATTCTATAGGAATGCTTGGCGCTCCTAAGCAACCGGAGCGAAATATGGCTTAGAATGACCAGTTCTTTAGAGATACTAACTCTATTAAATAGTAAAGCTGCACTTCTGCACAACACCTCAGCATACCTTGTGTACTAAGCCCAACAGTAAACCAATGGTTGCTAGAAATGTGTCATATTACATCCAGTAAAAGGGTTATCTACAGCAATGGCTCTTAACCTGTGGTCTGAGGACCCCCTTGCGTTCAGTGAGGCCTACTTTTTTTTACTGCTTTACAAGATTATCATATTCAAATTAATTAAATCAAATATTACAGTACATAGAAATATAGAAACAAAATAAAATATTTCAAAATGTGGGCATTTGTTTGGTATACATTTGTTTTTCTATTTTTGTATATTATAGAAATTACTTTGGGCGGGGGTGCCCAGCTTCCTATAATGACTCAGTGGGGGTCCCCAGATTCCACTAATGATTCAGTGGGGATCCACAGAAGTCAACAGGTTAAGAACGGCTGATCTACAGGTTCAATGAACATTACGCAACTTTCAATCAGGTGTGGGGTGATTTTCTGGCAGTTGAAAAATAACCCTCTCTTGCTATTTTCCAGCCTGTTATGGTCAGTGATGAAAATGGTCACACCTGTGATGGTGCAGTTATCCTTATATCTCAGTCTTCGGGTGTACTCATTAAATAACCCCCTCTACTGGTGATATAGACCGTTGTTAGTTTGCAAAGAGAACTTAAAAGAATCATTTACATTAAACCTTCATAACAATAAATCCATTTAGCAATTACAGTAGTCAATAAAGAGAATTGATGTGACTAAAAGGTTTTTAGTAACAATTCTAGTAGGTTTAAATTGTTTTATTCTGAAAATATTAGGGGGATATTCACAAGGTCTCAACCTTGATTGATCCCCACCGTAACGCATCAAAAGTGGAGATAGATTTAACACCCCATTCAGAAGCTGGTGCAAACTGCAGACATCGCCTGTATTCCCACGACAACTGCCCCAAAATGTATCTCCACGGTGGACACCATCAACTAACCCTAATGAAATGCAGAGTGGGCATTCCCGTGCAAAAACACATGAAAAAACCACAACACCACATTCACTACAATGCCAGATCTGCAAAGCGAAACAAAAACGGGCAATAAGCGCTGTAGCAGCAGGGAGAATAACACCTGCTCATTGCTGGTGTAAAGCAGGACAACAATCTGCAGTATAAAAGGGAACCCAGCACAGAGCCACACCTGAAGACCCACAGATGCCTATGGAGACAATGACCATGCACCGCAGAGACCCATGAGGGCCACAACACCCACCGCCACCACCCCCAGGACCTGTCCCGCCCCCCCAGGAACATCACAGAGCCAACTCACACAAAGACAGCGGACCCTGCTGAAACACATCTGCCCCCACAGTCATGCAACTCACAACACTGCCAATGGGCACGCAGCACACCTACATCCAACATGACACACAACATGTCAACCGACCAGACATGAACAGGACTCCATTGGGAATCCGGCGTTGCCATGCCCACAACCCAGCCACAGCATGACACCACAGACACACAATAGCAGGATTTGAGGAGAGGCATGGAGCAGGCATGTGCTAAAGCGGCAAGTGACTAAGGAATGTGAACCTACCCAATGCCAGGTATGGCGTGGAGGTGCCAGACAGACCACCGAGTGAAAACCACGGAAATGGCAATGTGGCGAACAACTGCTGGTGCATGGAGTGTAGTGGCCAGTGAACGCTGCCATGTCCCCACAGGCTGAGGGGCAGAATGCGGAAATGTTGCACATTATGTACCCCCTGCATGCGCATGCATAGTGGGTCGGAGCTGTGTATGCCAGGCCTGCATAGGGGTGTGAACAATAAGCACATCGCACTGGACTTGGTTCTCATTCAGAATGGACCAAGCATCAGCCAGGGCGGTGCCTCTCAGCCCGCCATGAGTCCTGCGCTGAGCGCGGCGGGGCCTGCATCCCTGAGCACCTGCAGCACCCATGGACACCTGTGCCCAGACCCGTCATGCCTGCCCCAGCGCACCAACCAGGCTCCGCTCACCTGCCTACACCTGCGTGTATCAAAGAGGGCCCATCACGTGGAGGTGTAAGCTCAAGCACCAGTCCCGCAATCTCTACTTCAGCCCAGCAGGTCCCACATGTGGAACTGTGTCCTGAGTCCTGAATGGCAGTGACCCTAAGTCCGTGCCAGCGGCCACACCACCAGACCCCCTTCGATCAGTAAGACAGTGGTTGGAGTCAGCACATCTGGCCGGGTCAGCTGATGCATTACATTGTAGACATGTCAGATGTGGTGGACGACGATCGCTCATTGGATATGTTTGCCTACGCAGCTGCACTCACGTTCATGGACGAGTGACAAGGTACCTGCAGTAAAAACTGGATGTGACCCATTGCACGTGTCCCGATGCCTGGTTGCATGTTGGGGATCTGGTCACATGTCCCAAGTCGACAGTGGACATGGCGGCATTGGCCTGGACTCATGATCTATGCGCGGACAACCGACGCAGGTTGGCACTGACCTGTCTTGGTGAAGGCCTCCCCCGAGGTGGCAATGGGCGCTTTCCTAAGTTCCTCGTTCAGACTTGCAGCTGCATTGGTCTGCATATCGTGGCACTTCTCTTGGCCGTACTGACACGCACTTGTTGATAAAGTTTCCACTTTTTCACTTGTCTCCAACTGTGTTGTGTCTTGATTTGTATGCCAAGTTGTGTCTTGATTTGTATGCCAATATGTGTGTCATGGACTCTCTGGCTCCCTGGGTACAATGGTCTGTGGCCAATGGGGCTTGTGGGGTTGTATGCTGGCTTGAATTGCCTCCATTGTGCTTGGCTGTTGTTTTCTGTTTGAATTGTCTCTTTTCTTCAGCTTTTGTTGTGCTTATTCCTGCCTGCAGTGTGTGTCACGGGCCTGGCAGTGCTTATCCCTGCTTTCCTCATTGCGGATGGGCTCTTTGCATGTTTTTTTGTGTTGTGGTTTGTGTTTTTATCTCCTTCGGGGTGGTTGTATCCCGGACATTGGCCATGGTTTAGCCAGAGTCTTAAATGCTACCATCTTGTTGTGAACTCCACGTTAATACAGGGTTGTTTTTGCACGATCGGCTGAGATGTGTAATGGTGTGTTAGCATTTTTTGGTGATGTTTAGCACACGTTCTTGTGAATATGCCCCTGAGTCTTTAGTCACCATTATTACAAAATCACATAATCCATTAGTCTGTATTTCAATACAAGGTAAAATACCAAATTAGTTCAGATTACAAATAATATAGAAATAATACAAGCATGTCCCATAAAGTAATTTCAATACTCTAAATTAAGGATTAAAAATGGCAATTTAAGCCAGAGTTAAGGAGTCAGTTCAGAAAGTCAATAAAAAGGTCTAATGAGAGAACAAGATGCATAAGCATGAAACCTTTGCACTTAAGCAAAAATAATTTTTCAAGCTGGAAAGTATTATCAGCTTTAAATCAGCAGACATCTTTAGAAAGGTAAAAGGGCTAAGAGTGAATCTCTCCTGGAGAGAGGTAACCCTACAGATCTTATGAAGAGTCCAGAGGGATGAGGAGTGCTAGAAGCCAGAGTGCAGAGTCAGGATGTCTACTCTCTGAACACACACTCATATAAAGAGTAGTAGTTGAAAGAAAAACACCTTGTGCAACACAACAGTTCAATGGTAATACAGGCCTTTCAACGCTAATATATAAATTAGTTAATATGACATCAGTAGTTAGGCTAACTTAAGTCAGTACATTATTACTTCTTTTTCAAAAATTGCATTTATTATACGGGTGTTCTTTTTACATAGACTTTTGCACTTTTTATTTAAATGCATTTTGTTTGTTTGCATGTTTTGCATGTTTGTTTGCATTTTGCACCTGCACTCCCTGATCAGGGTGCATATTGTTCAGAAGGGTTTGTTACGTTTTATTTTAGGTGATACTTTTGCTCTATTTTAATGTATAAGAGGCAATTAATCATGGCATTGAGGTCTGAGGGGTATTTAGCATGATTGATCATATGGGAAGCCTGCTGAGACTATGCCGGGACAAGTAGGCTGTGAAGCCAACAGCTGCTGCCCGAGTCATTAATCTATTTGATGTATCCAGCAGGACTGTTCCCGTACCGGACATTAACAACCACTTCAGGCCCGATTGCGGCAACTGTAATGGTTTTAATATATTCATTTTGCCTTGTAATAAAATATGGTTAATAAAAAAAGCTTAACCATAGAACAATGTGCAACGATCAACTTGGAGTTGCCCTTAAATTCTTTTTTGCCATTCTTGTAAATTGTCCACGTCACAGCCGTAATTCTGCTGTGGCCCACAAAATAAACTGTTGCACTAGAGAACAAATGTCGTTATTTTGTTACAAGCACTCTAACAAGTAAGATCAAGTATAATGTTAAAGAAGCCCAGGGATACATTTTTGTCATGATTTTCCTTACTTTTCCAAAAGTGATAAAGTGAAGCACAGTACTCAAACATGGGTTCATGATCTGCTTTTAGTGGTCTCGTTTTTTACATTTCTTTTCTCCCTGTTTCCAAATGTCACCCTCGATGCAGCATAGTGTCAGACACTCAAGGTACAATAATGATTTATCGCGTGACACTCGTATCTAATCACATTATGTAATACTTTTAATAGATAGATCCCATCTGTCTCCTAGGTAGCACATATTGACTTACTTTTTCTGTCAGCGCATCCTTTTTGGCTTAGTGTTTTCTTCCACTTAGCTGATTATGTATTTGGACATTCTAGAAACGTCCATGTATTCTGTTTGTCTGCAGTTCGTAGAGTATTTTGGATGAATTTTAAAATTAGAAACGGTATCAGATACATGCGAAGCCAGTTCTTGATATCTTTAAACTGACTGATATATTGGCTTGTGTTTTCTCAGATGGTCTGCTATTAAACCAGCAGCCCGTTCTTCATTGAGGAGTTGGTGGATAGAGTACAGTCCATCAGGGTCATAGAGAACATTATCTCCTGCTTCCTAATGGTATAACATTTGTTAAACTTAGAGATGACCACCATCCCAGAAGTCATCTATGTATTTTCAGAGGAACCACTGGCAAGACGGATGGTGGAATGGTTCCATTGCTTTTGATGGTGGTCAATAAAGCTTTTAACATTTTCGTTTTTCTAAAACAAACTCCCAAAGTGGCAGTTTGTATTTTGAAAAACCAAAAACCAATGACCCCATGCCCTGGGAGTTTTCTCCTGGAGTGAAGTGGTCATTATTTTGTGGTGTGGGACAGAAGAAAGCAAAACAAAGCTTCCACCCTAAATAGCTTCCCACACTGATTTAATAAGCAACAAAAGCGGTGCTTCCCAAACTTTTCAGAACCATGACCCAATTTTTAGAACAACAAACCTTTGCGACTCACCTAGTCTTATTGGACATAATGTGAGCGTTTGTTTAAATATAATTAAACTGTGGTAGCACACTGTCCTTTACATACAGCACGTTTTCTATTGAAATGGCCATTACATATGCACCCTCATGCAGTTTTAAAGATAAAACTATATTTTACACCCAGTAAACTGTCTTGATTTATTTTGATCCTTTTAAAATCTTAGTTTCCATCACACTTCAGAATAAAAAAATGCACTTCATTTTTGCTTTCAAAACTGCTGAATGTGTTACACAAAATGACATTCTACAGCCTTTTCTTTCACACTACCTGTACCCGCGCAATAATTCAATCTACTATTCTTTCTCTGACTTCAAAGTGAGAGAAGTTTGTAAACCCCAATGCCCTTGTTAAAACACATGAGCAGCAGACATGTGTACAGATCCGACATACCACTTTTCTGATTCACTTGTTCTAATATAAAGTGTATCACTATCATAGCATAATTGATCATTCAAGATCCACTAAAGTGCAGTTTCAGCTGGTATGACAGCTCTCATCCTCTCAATCCTTGGCAGAACCTGACACATCACAAATATTATTCAATCAATTAGCTATATATTTTCAAAATAAGATCACAGACATATATACTAGTTTCTAATCAGATTAGAAAAAGCCCATTATAAATTCGACAGTCAACAGTCGTATCAAAGACTCTCCACTAATGCCTGATAGTGAACACAGAGGTCTTTAAAAATGTTGTGACCTCACGCCACCTCTTCTTGTACATTATCTTATGAGAACGCATTCAGGCTCTCCTATGGAGGCATGCCCACACGCAATTTTACATATGGCTGCTGATACCATAGCAGAACCCCTTTGTAAATTAATGAATATCATTATCTTTCCTGGAATCTATCCTCATTCTTGGAAACAAGCCATCATAAGACCTCTTTTGAAAAAACCCACCCTGGATCCTAGGGACTGTAAAAACTATTGTCCCGTCTCCCTGCTCCAACAAAAATCCTGGAACTGCATCTCAATAAGCAGCTTATGGAAACTGCAGAACAGCAATCCTGGCTTAACAAGTCGCAGTTCGGTTTCAGAAGGCATCACGGTACAGAAACAGCTTTAGTTTCAGCCTCAGACTATATCAGGCGTACGGTGGACGTAGGACAGGGGGTAGTGCTAATTCTCTTGGATCTGTCAGCAGCATTCAACACCATCTCTTCTACGCTGCTCCTGGACAGACTCTGGAGTCTTGGTATTTCCCATTAAGCACTTGCCCTCCTGTTCTCATTCCTGACAGGGAGATCCCAAAGGGTGAATTTAAAATGGTTTCACTCAGACTCCTATTCTCTACCTTGTGGAGTCCCACAGGGGTCTTCCTTGAGTCCCACCCTCATTAATCTATATGTGGCACCCCTCACAATGGTAGTCCACTCTTTTGGATTGGAGGTGGTGTCATATGCGTACAATACACAAATTATGGTTACCATCTCCAAGGGGCTGAGCTTATTGTGAGAGATTGTCCTTGGATGCATGACCAGAGTGGCAGACTGGATGTCCGCAAACTTCCTGAAACTTAATGGGGAGAAACTGGAGGTGATGAAATTTGGATAAGGGGCAACCAAATGGAATAGTAGTTGCTGGCCTCAATCTCTGGGATGCTGCCCTTTCCCGAGTGAAAAGGCTAAGAACTTGTGAGTCCTGATGGACACTGAACTTAGTTTCAATGTCCAAGTGAATCGTACCATTTCTACATGCTCCTGGCTCATGAGGATGCTAAAAAAAATCCCTTTTACTCAGCTTTCAGCTACGGTCCAGGTAGCACTGGCCTGTGTTAGACCTGGCACCTTGGTGTGGGACTCCCTACCATTTTTTGCTGTTGCCTAATGTGTTTTTGCTGGTTATAGATGCTTTGGGCTCTGTGCCTCTGCTTTCCAGTGCCACAGTGCAAGTGCTCCCTATGCTAAATTGATGTATGGATTAGTGACTCCATGATTGTCTGGTTTGGTTTACTTGTGAAACCCTAGTACAGTGCACTGAGTGCTCCCAGGGCTTGTAAACCAAATGCTGCTGGAGGACTGTGCCTTCCCTCCACAATGCTGGCTCCACCTCCTGTGGTGTGTCTGATGTCCCTGGCCTGCACGGTGAAAGGAAAGAAGGAGTCTTGTCAACAAAGTGCTCAAGGACCGACCAGAACTGGTTTGGACTAGGCAAAGGCCTCTCTGCCTTCAGAGCACAAAGGGAAAATGAGTATAAAAGGGGGGAAAGCAGAATTAGTGAGAAACTCCAAAAAAGGGGCAAACCTTGCCCTTATATGAACACTAAAAGAGAAAGGAATCTTTTTCTTTTAAAAGGACCCTCACTCACCACTAGTTGGTGACATGCTTCATCATAGGGACATGCTTCATCATAGGGTCCCCGCTGGGGTGGCCGAATGCCTCCCCAGCGTGCTACAATGCCTGAATTACAGTGGAGCGGGTTGATGGTGTGTGCAACAGTGCTACAACTAATATGTGCTTCAAACTGTGAGTGAAATTAAAAAATACATGGTTGTAACCTATAGAATTTGTTTTAATAAAGGCCAACCAGTATTGGATTAAAAACAGTGCAGGGCGGACAAAACAGGGCTCTATTTTATGAAACCCGTGTCCTTAATAGCAAGTGGTCAACATGTTTCTGCTGTTATGATAGCTAATTCGCTCAGCATTCGTCAGGACCTATAAATATAAAAAAGTAGTCCTCCGGTGGTATGCACTCGCTAAGGTGCACCCTCCCGTGAGGCTCTCAGTGTGAAAAAGATGATCGTTCCATAGTGTTACTCACGGCTATTACCCGTGGCGGCTCACTGAACTTCTCAGGAGCTAATTGCTTGGTAGAGGACCAGTACCCTCTTCCTGAGCACAAAACGGCACGGGTAATCTTCACGCCGTGTCCAGATTCAACACACGCGGCTCCCCGCCGAACACCTACATTCGGTATTGCCGTCGGCTCGAACGATGATTTGCCCCTTTTTTGGAGTTTCTCACTAATTTTGCTTTGCCATTTTAGGGGGATAGGATAACACAGAAATATAAAATAATTTTTGTTTTTTTTTTTACTTTTTCACTAAGTCACTCTTCAGTTGTTTAAAAATATATGACAGGGGTACAGGAGTGGCTTTCCATACCCTTACTCTCTAGTTGATTTTTTTGTATAAAAGGGGGGACCCAGACACCAGAATTTAGATCACTTTTGGGGAACAAGAAGAAACCTTTGCTGAGGAGAAGAACCAGAGAGACTGAGGCAAGACTATCCTTAAGCGTGAGGGATTGACTTCTAGTGGTTGCCTGACTGCCAAAGAGAGGAGAAAGGACTACTTTCATTCAACTTGTGAAGTATCTCCAAGGGCTTGAGATAGAGCTTGCCTCCTGCTGAAGTCTCAGGGACAACAGACTTCACCCACCTGCACCCCAAGAGTACTTTGGAAGTGCCTGCACGTGTCTTCCGCTTTCTGAGGGACTGGATGTCACAAGGAGCTGCTGGAAGTGTGACTCATGAAGAAAAAGCGTGTCACCGCCACTGCAGCTGTTGCTTCACACCGCGAAAGCGCCTTCCATCGCAGGAGAAGAAGATCGATGTCGTACCAGATGCCACCGCATCATCGGAGAAGCGTGTCGCCGCCGTCGTCTCATCGCTGGGAAAGCGTGCCACCGATGCAGCTGTCGCATCGTTGCCGAAGCGCCTCGCATCGCCGGAGAACAGGATTGACATCGCATCAGATACTGATGCATCACCGGGAAGCAAATCACAGGGCCAGTCACGGCTCCGAAGAATTATTGAGTCGCCGCACTGTCTTCGGACGGGCACGCCTCGTGTCGCATCAAGGAGAAGACGTCATTTTTGTTTCATTGCACCGGATCTTCATCGCATCACGGCGTTGCGGGCCGCATCGCCACGGAAGCGCAGTAAGAAACTGACATGTCACCTCCCCACGCCGAAAAGAACCGACACATCCCCTATGCATCAGTGGGGACCTAACGTATCACTGTTCTTGCGTCTAAGGAACAAATGCATTACCTTCCCTGCAACACTGTCATTGTATAGCGTTACACATCCAGAGGTACAGTGAACTTAAAGTGTCGCATTTTACGTCTAAAGAGAACTAAGCTATTTCTACTATTTTTTAAGTACAGTATTTTGGATTTTTGGCGTTTGGGGTGTTGTGTTAAGTCTATATAAAAATACTTATTTTTATAGTAAAACTTGTGTGGTGTACATCTGTAGTCTTGTCACTGGGTTACTGTATGTGTTCACAGATGCTTTACACACTGCCTCTGAGATAAGCCTGCCTGCTCGTGCCAAGCTACCAATGGGGTGAGCAGGGGTTATTTTAGGAGTGTACCCCCTTACCTGGACTAAACGCAAGGGTCCCTATTTGGACAAAGGTACCTACCTCTTCCAACTAGAGACCCCCAAATCTAACACCCTGGTAATGTCCAGACTGGATAACTTCAATGCCCTGTACCTGGCTGCTAATAAGCGCTTACAGCATAAACTCCAGGTACTGCAGAATGCACTGGCAAGACTCATTCTGGACATTCCCAAAAAACAATCTGCCAAGAAGGGTCGAGAACATCTGCTTTGGCTCCCCACTGAACAACGCAGCAGTTTTGAATCTTTTTGTACGGTCCAAAAATCATTGCACGCTCCTTACCCCTTAAGGCTAAAGATCACGTTCAAATGGCATTCCCCCAGCAGATTACTACGCTCCTCACTTCAAATGCCACCATTGATACCAAGAACCAAGAAGAGAAAGTGGGGGGATAGGGCATTCTCAGTGGCAGCGACTAAGCTCTGGAACTCCCTGCCCCCTGCTCTTAGATCTATCCCTCTTCTACTGCCATTTAGAAAAGTCTTTAAAAATGTACTGGACAGTTAATGGGTATAATAAACTAATAAAAACATGCTTAAAAAAAAAACATAAGCCGCAATTTGTCATGAGACATACGCTGGCCTTTAACCTCTGTCTTTGATACACAGCAAATGTGAAATTATAAACAGGGAATTTCAAAGCATTTTTGTTTATTGCTTGGACTTGCGACCCATCAAAAATCAGCTCATAACCCCTCCAGTGGGTCACGACCCACATTTTAGGAAATGCTGAACTTTGCTAAAAATGTCTGTTCATGACAAAAGTGTTAAGACCTCGTCCCTTTCGTTCCAACCCTGCTTCATTGACCCTGTCGCCCCAAAATTGCTTCAGTGACATGTTACCAGCACCCATAATACACACTGCGATGCATGGGCACCTGCGATACATGCTCTTCTGCGACTTTCAAAAGCATGATTTTGGTTATGTAAAAATTGGTGAGCAGTCATTGCTCAACCCTCAGCTCAAACAATTGTTTGATAAAATGAGTATTATGTATTTTATGCTAGCGTTCATTATTGTGCCCAATAATGTTGTATTGCTCTCACAATGATACTCCTGATTCTTGTTATTATGTATTTTGTTTACAATTAGCCCGAGAATTACTGTTCACACAAGATTGGTGATGCTACATGCAGAAAAAGACCACAATAAACGACAATATGTTGAATACACATGGAGGCTTGCTGAGGTCTCGTGAGATCTTGGCAAGCATTAATGGCCATCTTGGGAATGGTCTAGTGGTTTTGTATTTAAACCGCCCCCACATACAGAGGCACGCTTTCCCTCAAGAGACTTCAGCATCGACAGCAGTTTCCGCTCCCATCAATGAAACCGTTCCTGTTCCCTGCCAGATTTACATAAAATCATCGAGCCTGAGAGAAGCATCGCACAGCAAACCACATGGTATTAAAGAATACAAAATCACTTACCTTGCGATGTGATCTGTTTCTGGCCCATACCATCATATCGCCTCTTTCCTGCTGACATCACAGGTATCTGCAACAAAAGAAGGAAGAAGATGAGGCACAAACTTGACCTTTATTATATGGACAACAATTTGACTTGGCATTTAGTATTCAAACCTCTCTAATGCACATATTGAACTCACAGCTTGTTTTAAAATATAGCAAAGGAAAAACAAAGAATTATAGGCACAGGTGCCTTACAAATCTCTGACTTATATGCATCAAAGGATCAATGTGAAGAAACATTTACAATCTCTTTGACCAACAATACTGCAGCACTCTGTCAGGTATAAAGCATTCATATTAAAATAAGTACTATTGTGCATTCAAATCAGTGTACACTAAAGGAAGAGATCACATCTTTGTACTGTGATATTATCTAGCACTTTGCTTTTTCTACTAGAAATCTGAGTCATTGCTGACATCCTACACTGGCTCCCAGGTGAATCCCTACTATGACCAAATCTCCTAGTGCTATGAAAACCTCTCCTGGTACAAGAATAGTCAAGTTGACTCGCAAGTACTTAGGGAACAGTAGGGTTGGGTTTGATTGTTGATAGGGAACAAGAGCAGAAATTAGCAGGAACATCATTCTCAAGCCAGCGCTATACGTTTTGTATCACTTCAGTTCGGCAACCTGATAGTGAACCAAGAGCACCAATCACCAATGGCCCATCTCCCCTTTTCTGACCAGGCCATCTAGTTGTGCAACTATATACTATCAGGTAGGTACCATCAGGAGGAAGGTTTTTTTTTCATATCGTCTCTGTAAGTCCTGTCACGTCTCTTAAGGTAAGAGGCTGAGACAATGCCTTTAACAGAAGGCAAAGCCCGCAATACTGCCTTGCCCAGACGATATGGAAGCCTTGCGAGATATCGCAAGTATGTTAGCAGTATTACAAGGCAAAAATTGAGCTCCTCGCCAAGACCTCACAACTTTACAGAATCACTTGACAAGCCTATCTCAAAATACCTGGGGGGGCTCTAAACTCAAAGGTAACTCAATACTGAAACCAGCTACTCTTGTAAATGTCAGAGGTGTATTTTGCAGGCCAGGCCACACCAATACAAATCCAAGTAGTAACTCCTACTCCCATCCCCTTAGCAACACTCGAACTCTTCTATGGAGATAGCAACAATTATGGCATATTTATAAATGAATGTCACCTGCATTTCATGGCCAAACCGGCAGCTTTTCCAGATGACGCAGCCTTTGTCACTTTTATTTTGTTCTATATGGGAGGACACACACCCTTGTGGTCGATACCTTAGTTGAAAGAGATGGCCTGCTCCTATGCAATTTCCAAAAGTTCAAAGAAACTATGGGCAAGTTGTTCACAAGACATGTGCTTGTGCAATTGGTGGACAATGAACGTCAGAGTTTAAAACAGGGAACATCAGACCTGTTACAATACATCTCAACTTTCAACAGGTTAGTAGTCAAAATGGTTTGATCAGAAAACAAGAGAATTTAGGTCTTCTACCAGTGATTACAAGAAGTTTTAAAAAATCTTGTCTCTCAAATAGACCCACAAGAAGAGGGAGGTGATTTTATTGACCTGGTGGTGAAGTTGAAATACCGATTATTAGAAAGAAAGTCTGAAAGAGGTAAACATCCCACTGAGTCTAGGATGATAGTGGTTTAGGATAAATCCCGCAATGAGACACCTAAAAATGCAGATTACTCTGAACCGATTCAAATATGGGGTATTAAAGAACCCTTAACCAAAGAGGAAAAAGGCAAATACAGAAAACTTAATCAATGCCTCTATTGTGGCAAAACCGGTCGTGTTTAAAAAAGTGTCCAACTCATCTGGTAAAGTGTAACCTCCCCAAGACTAGCGCTGCCTTGGCTCCAGCAAAAAACCAGTGAGGTAGCAGGAAGCGAGATAACTCAGTTGGGGTTGAGGTTGACCTACGGGGTTTGTCTTTACAATCGACCTCCAAAATGCCCCTGGTATGGCTCTACGTCACCTTAGCCTTACAGTAACTTTAACTACAGGTCTCAGTTACCAAGTAGAAGGCCTCATAGATTCTGGTGCTACTGGCAATTTTATGGCCGTAAAAATTTTGCATAGTCCTTGGACATACAATTACTACATAAGGACAAACCTGAGGTGGTCAGGATGGTGGATGGGAAAGAGCCCACATCTGGTATGTTGCAGGTCCAGACAGAAAGTCTAGTAATACAATGTTTTTCCCATCACACAGAAGAAATAAGTTTTGACCTTATCAATACTCCCCAGTTCCGTCTTATCTTAGGCCTTTCATGGCTCTACAGACAGAATCCTTTGATATATTGGAGTTTCAAGAAAATTACTCTAGAATGGCTGTTCTGTGCTAAACACTGTTATCCTTCTCATGACCAAATGGGAGATCCCATTCCATTGACTCACACGATGTCCCTACAGGAGATTGGTGTTGCTTTGAAAGAAGGTTTACCTGCTCAATATTCCGATTTGGCTGATGTGCATGACATTAAAAAAAGCCAACATTCTTTCGGTACACTGCAGTTTCACTGATTTGGTCCAAGGGACCAAATTGCCCTGCAGTTACATTTCCTAGAAAACAAGATGGAACATATTTGTCAATATTTTGACCAATACTTAAAAAGCAGCTTCATCTGACATTCAAAGTCCCCAGTGTCTTTGCCCTTTTTTTTTTGTACCCAAGAGGGAAGGCGATCTTCGTATGTGTTTCAATTATCGAACCCTAAATAACGTCACTGTAAAATACAGGTATCTATTTACTCTCATTCTTAGCCTACAAGATCAGTTCAAATCTGCAGTGATTTACATTGAGCTTGACTTGAGAGGGGTGTACCATTTAGTCAGGGTTAGTGGTGGACATGAGTGGAAGACAGCATTTCAGACAAAATTTGGGCGTTACGAGTACCATGTAATGCATTTTGGCTTATGTAGTGACCCAACCACCTTCCAGTTCTTCACTGATGAGGTCCTAATAGAGTTTATCAATGTATTCTGTGTAGTGTATATTGAGGATATCCTCATATACTCCTTCTCCGAGGAGAAACTCACTCAGTAGTTATGTGCCACTCATCAGAAGTTGAGAGAAAACAGAAAATGCATGACATTGTCGAAAAGTGTTATCCATACCACTGAAGTGGAGTTCCTGGATACATTATAAACACTCAAGGAATCTGTTGGGACAAAAAGAAAGTCAAGTCTATTTTTATTTAGCCATCCTCAACAAATGTAAAACAAATTCAAAGTTTCCTCAGCTTTTTGAATTTCTATAGCTGATTCATAAACCAGTTTTCTAAAACGATTAACCTCATTGCACGTCTGTTATGAAAAGGTGTGTGCTTTCATTGGAACGACCCTGCTGAGGAGGACTTAAGGTCTTGAAACACACATTTATCACAGGCTGATTTTGGCATACCCGGTTCCTGAAAGCCCCTATGTGGTAAAAGTTGACACATCCCAAATTACTGTAGGAGGCCTGTTGTCACAAAGAAACAAAGAGAAGAGCCAGTTACATCCCATAGCGGCTTATTCCTGCAAACTATTACAAGAGGAGTGTAATTATTCCATTGCTGATAGAGAGTTATGCGCTATCAAAGTGGTGACTGAAGAATGGCAGTAGTACCTGCTAGGGGCAAAACATCCAGTTACAATCTACACAGATCACAGAAACTTGCAGTTTCTCCACTCAGCTCAACACCTCTCTCCCAGACAATTGGGATGGACTCTGTTCTTCAATGATTACAATTTTGTGCTTACCTACCATTCTGGGAAAGGCTATGCCAAGGCTGAATCCATCTCCGGTACTGAAGAGACAGATACAACAAACCTTCAAAAGACGTAACCACCCATTTTGTCACCTGATAGTTACCAAGGGGTGGTAATCGCAACGATTTTTAGAAAGAGCTACGTTTTTGTATTGGGGAGAAAACCAAAGACCACTGGACACAAAAACGTAATGATGTAGTACACCAAGATCGTTTACTTGTACATGAAAATTGTTTTTACTTACCTAAGAATGACTTACGTCACCAGACTTTAGAGTTATGTCATGATTCTATTGTGGATGGTCATCCTGGTTTTTAAAAAGCACTACTGCTTCTCAAACAACACTTCATGGTGGCCATCCATGTCTGAAGACACACAACAATACGTACAACAATGTCAAACTTGGGCTCATGGAAAAAGAAGTCATCAATCCCCTGTAGGGTTGCTACGCCCTACTTATGTACCCCTGAATCCTTGGTACATCATATCCATGGATTTGATAGTCGGCCTGCCAAAAACTAAGATGGATAACATCAAAATATGAACAGTAGTTGATCATTTGTCAAAAATAGCCCACTTAATTCCCCTGAACAAACTTCCGAACTCCAGGGACTTGACTACCATTTTATGAGTAACACTGTACGGTTGCATGGTTTACTGTCAGTCCTTATCAATGTGTTGGCGTTCACGTTGCAGGGAATTACATGACTGAAGAAGCTGCAAAACCAACAGTTTGCACTGCTGCAGTTGCTTCAATCACTTAATCTGGGATGAGGCTAGGCAGAGACATCATGGGTGCTGTCAATGATGAATGCGACGGTACCCACCTGCGGAAAGCCTTTCCACTCAGGTACTCCTACAAGTTAGATGCAAAAAATATACTATATGCTCACATTCCTGGAGTGGGGGACAGAGTAAACACAGACCACAGACTGGGATTTATACTAGCTGCACACGAGGGTCTGGTTTCTGAAAAAGCGGGTGGCTGCTACAATTTCATTACTATAACAGCGCTATTGCCGGCCCGGACTTTGTTCTTAAATGCGACATCTGCCAGAAGATGAAGTGCTCTACCATAGCACGTCTACCACAGACACCTCTACTTATTTCAAACAAGTCATTAACTTGTGTCTATTTGGATCACCGTGGCCCCCTCAATTAGGTGGGGCTTACAAGTACATTTTGGTGGCAGTGGATTCCTGCCGTAGATTCCTATGGGTATGGCCACAGCGGTCTGCTGATGTCCAAACTGTTATAAAGGAACTGTGAGTCTTTATCAGTACATATGAAATTGGTACATTACACTCTAACCAGGGTCTGGCGTTTAGCTCTCTGGCTTACAAAGAGGCCATGGGAAGTTTGGGTGTGACCTTTCATTACTCCCCACACCTTAGGAAAATTCGGTATTGGAGTGGAAAAAACATGACTTAAAGAAGTCTTAAAAAGTAATGGTCCTAGGCTCAGGTCGCAGTTGGGTCCATTACCTGTATGGGGTCCAGATAAGCAGTGGCCTGTGTAGGTAAGAGTGGTGGGGTCAGGTTGGGGGGATTTGACAGACAAACACAAGGGAAAATTAAATAAATATTAAATTTTACCTCGTCGCCTGTCGAAATCCCCTCCCACTCGGCCCCACAGCCCCACTGCTTTTACCTGCATGGGCCACTGTTGGCCCAGAGGGCTTTAAATAACATGTCAAGAAAATCCCTGGGTGATTGGACTCCTAATGGTATCCTGCTTGGGATAAAAATGTGGGTCCCAGCCCTTGACAGTCCCAGCACAATGGTGGAAGAAACACAATTTGATATCAAATAATGTATGACTGTTTTACATGAACTGAACGATTTACGGGACGAACAAAGCAACGTTCATGTAAAACGCACCACCACTGGAGAAGTGAAGGTAGTGCCAGCAAGAGCTGGCTTGGTCCTGAACTTTAGAGATCTGGTGAGAAAATTGTGGATAAAAAAGAGTTTGATCCATCTTACAGAGACTCTGTACCTGTTGAGGCTGTTGAAGGTACCAGAATTGGACTTCTTCCGCACCTTGCCCGTTGCAAAGACAAGCAATTTTTCTCCATTGATCTGATAAAACCTCACTCTGTGGCCGATTCTCAACAGTAAAGCACACAGACTCCTGGGTAGCTACCTACCTCTTCTCGCTACTGTTCAGGAAATTCAGATAGAAACTTTGATAACTGAAGAAGCATCCTCTCTCACATGAGAGACACCAACCAACAACTACAAAGTTTATCTTCTTCCTGTTGCATCTACAACAAACACAAATTTCTAATTGGAAATCTGACCAGAATAAAGTCTATGTCAATGTACCACAGATCGAGTCATCTCCCAGTTCTAAAAACCTTGCTGAGCTGCCAAAAATAGATCAGACTAACCTCTGGCTATTTCATTGACTTTAATGACTTCTCTTTGGATTCAACTGATCCACCACTTCTGCCACCACTGAATTTCCCTGTCCGGCTGATAGTGCGTGTTTTCTATCTTTGACTGAAAAAGATATATTTTGTTCTTCCTTGGTTATATATTTGGATTACTATTGGGCTGCTTTAACTAGTCCTCTGGATTGGTTTGATAACAGTCTTTTTCCTGCTTTTTAATGCACACTATCTTCTGGAATGCTCTGCAGTACAACTGTTGAACTTGGTACTCAAACCACATGCATCATCACACCGTGATTGGAGAGACCTTTTCCTTGTGCACATTACAGCGATTCCAGTTCCTGAGGGGATTGTATGAAATAGGTTATTGTATGATGCATATTAACACACTGAAGTTCTACAAATCCATATTTGTTCAAAATTTCTTTGAATTATGTCATTACCCCTAGTACTGTTTCTAATGATTGGGGCAGTGATACAGTGCACACATTGCTAGAAGATCTAGAGCATTGTACTGTGTTTTCCTCTAATGAATTGTATGATGGTACACCTAATTAGGATGACATGTTTTATTTACAACATTATGGTCATAATTTCCTGCATAAAGCCAGTGTTCCAAATGCTGTTTACAATTACACTCAATAGGAACATTGCCCTACTCCACCACAGGGTAGTTCAAAAACATTTGCACAGAAGTTTGCTTATTTTCTAGTTATGACATGTGACCTGGTCTCATTTTTTATTATAGGCTTGGACCAACACCTGCAAAGAAAAATATGCTAGTATGAACACACCACAAATTCCTATATTTGCATGTTTTAGCAACTGGCAACAATTTACACATACATTGAAGAGACATTAAATGCCATGCTATGTAATGCAAAAACCACAGTTGATGGACAGAATGCAGAACAATGTCATACATTCACCCCAGTACAGAGATCTGGGCCCAAATCCATCGTGTTTTTGCACTCCACACCACCCAAGTTCAGACATGGCCATATGCAAATCAGTCTGACCCTGCGCCTCATGGGAACAGTCCAGCCTGAACTGCCAAGCCATGCCTTCCCTGGACCGGAAACAAGCTTCTGAGGACCGGTTTCTGGCATTCCAGCCGTCTTCAGCCCGGCTTGCTTGATTCAAGTGGTGTGGAGAGCATGGGACTCACGTCTGAGCATACCCATCCCACTCGGGGTGACAAATGCAAAAACCACAGTTGATGGACAGAATGCAGAACAATGTCACACATTCACCCCAGTACAGAGATCTGGGCCCATATCCATCGTTTTTTTGCACTCCACACCACCCCATTTCAGACATGGCCATATGCAAATCAGTCTGACCCTGTGCCTCATGGGAACAGTCCAGCCCGAACTGCCAAGCCATGCTTCCCTGGACCGGAAACAAGCTTCCGAGGACCGGTTTCTGGCATTCCAGCCGTCTTCAGCCCGGCTTGCTTGAATCCAGTGGTGTGGAGAGCATGAGACTCACGTCTGAGCATACCCATCCCACTCGGGGTGACAAATGCAAAAACCACAGTTGATGGACAGAATGCAGAACAATGTGATACATTCACCCCAGTACAGAGATATGGGCCCAAATCAATTGTTTTTTTGCACTCCACACCACCCCAGTTCAGACATGGCCATATGCAAATCAGTCTGACCCTGTGCCTCATGGGAACAGTCCAGCCCGAACTGACAAGCCATGCCTTCCCTGGACCGGAAACAAGCTTCCGAGGACCGGTTTCTGGCATTCCAGCCGTCTTCAGCCCGGCTTGCTTGAATCCAGTGGTGTGGAGAGCATGGGACTCACATCTGAGCATACCCATCCTACTCGGGGTGACAAATGCAAAAACCACAGTTGATGGACAGAATGCAGAACAATGTCATACATTCACCCCAGTACAGACATCTGGGCCCAAATCCATCGTTTTTTTGCACTCCACACCACTCCAGCTATGTAATGGCACATACAACTCATCTGACCCCCATTGAAAGGGATGGTTGTATGTCCACTGGACACTAATGGGTGTCAGGCACGATTCCTAGGTAACACCAAGGGTTTCAAGGCTAGTAGACCAGACATGCGTTATGCACAATCTGCACATTCGGAGGTGGTGACAACTTGCACCAAGTAGTACCTTGATTGGCTAAAAACCTGAACACTGTCTCAGGTGAAACAACACTTGTCCCTTTTTTCTGATGACTTGGAACTCAGGGACTTGGTATTGGGTCCCCGGAAGCCACGTCAAAAGTGCTTTTTGTATGCAAGATACCATTAAATATTGAAGGTTTGTCAGCAGGATGCTGCTGAAAGGCTGCACAAAATTAACCTGATCAAATTAGAAAAGGCTTTGGCAGTGGTGTACAATGATATGACCAATTTATTTCCTAGAATATACTCTTTGAGCAACAAAGTGTCATTAGCAATAGATGAGAACTAAAGCATAACGATGGACCCTTCCTACTAACAGCACCTAACTTCCTTTCTCCCCAAACTAATATATATTCCCCCTCAATTTACAATAGGGGGTTGTGTGCACACTGTCTAGCACCCACCGTCACTGTGCCTATTCCCTAGGGAATAAAATACAGATAAAGAACTGCAAAGGTGCACCACACAAAAATTTCAAATGAAAATATTATTGATGATTTGCAGAAAGATTATGTTTTTCTTGTTTTTTCAAAAAATCTTTATTTTCAATTGTTTAGCACCGTACAGCCGACGCGTTTCGTCCCAAAGGGACTTCTTCAGGGCTGTTAATACAAACATATTTACAATAAGTTTTTAATGAATGGACATAAGTTACATACAATGATTCAACATCACAAACACAGACTGATTAAAAGCAGGGACAAAGAACTTCTACAGACATGATTAAAAGCATAGACCTGTAATTAAGAGCCAGCCTATACAGACATGGAAAACAACAGGCCTAATTGCACATTTATTAAAAACATTGCCGAAAAGACAGCTGGAAGATTACAAAGGGTAAAGGGGCTTACTCAACCACCTGATGTACATATTTCTAATGTTTATAATAATGAGATCAAAATATATCAACTGGATACATTTAAGAAAAGAAGGGAAACAACGGGTAGAGAACAATTAGAGCTCTTAAGGGAGTACCTAAATTAAAATTCAAAGTATCCCATAAATGTTTGTTGGATGGTGTTAAGGAAAAGTGGAGGAAAGGAAGAAGTGGAGAGGCTAAAGTCAAGGGGACAGTAGAAAGGAGGAAAAAGGTCTTAGATTCATTGAGACTGAATACCTTATTAACTGGAAAGCAATGCTTTCAAGTCGGTTTTCCAAGTCAGAATTCTAAGTGGCGCCTTTCCCAATGTCAAATTCTTTGTTAAAACTTGATGTGGGCCTGGGCTGAGTCTTCTAAACCGAATTCAGTTGAAATTCAATATGAGAAAAAGAGAGAAACACAATGAAGTGTAAAGCCAAAAGTAAAGTGAGACTTGCTTAACTATCATGAATGACGGTCCTGTGAAAAAAAAGGGATCCTGAAACCCCAGATGTCACGCCTGAAAATTATCATGCAAATAACTTACTGTTTATGTATAGAAAGTCCAAGGTGGAGGTAATACGGAACTCATATGGATGTGTATCAAATCTGTCACACAATGGAGATGTGTCTATAAATCATCAAGTTAATCTGAAAGAAATAAGTACATAAAGAGAATCTATATCAAGATGTAGAGTTCCCTCTAAATCTAAAAAAAAGGGAATATTATCTCTCTTATCAGGGACAATTGAGGTTAAATTTAAATTTAATTTTAGAAAAAATAGAACGAGGCAAGATAGGGCCAAGGTGACATTGATATGACCAATTTATTTCCTAGAATATACTCTTTGAGCAACATAGTGTCATCAGCAATAGACATTATACAGCTTGACATGTCTGCATTACATCATGGACAGTCACAACTTAGGTCTATTATGCTATTGAGCTGGACTCTTCAAACATTATGTTACGGCCATGTGCCATGGCGGCATATTAACACCACTAGTCTGTTTTCCCCATCTAAAGTGACGGAACAGCAGATACTCATGGCACGAAAGGATGCCATGTTACACATTGAAAAACTAGAAAAATTACTTTTCACCCTTGTGGAAACGCCATCTACAGATTAGATAATCCATGGGTATGTTACTTTGCCAATTTCAACATTCCACTTCCAGTATTTTCTGCAACACCACCAAGAAGGCAGATATGAACTGATAGGTGAAGGGTGAGTACACATGTATTGGGCACTACCTTTCAAGTATAGATGTAGGAATGGGGAAGCTGAAGTCTTTCTCAGTGGTTCAGACTGTGAGAACAATTGAAGCGGGTGCTTAGTCTGCAAGGACATTTTGGTTCACGGGACTTGTAATGCGTCTGTGGTAAACCTGTCCTGTTACCTGAAAGGTTCCCAGGTGGCCATGGTTCGTCTGACTTTCAGATTGCTCTCTAATGGAAGCTATTGATGCTTAACAGTCAAGACTGTAATTGGATGAAATCCGGCACCGCCTATCTGGTGACGGTATATTCCATGGTTACTTGTACTCAAGTTCTGTTTCCACCTATCCACACAGTTAGAGAGGCAATGCTGTGGCGTTCGATAAGCATTTCCAACATACGCTATGATGCTCTGAGGAAACTGAAAGCCATGCTGTTTCAAAAAGATGTGGCCTCAACATCTGCTAGAGAGACGTTTGATCTCCAGGTTGCATGGTCCTCTAAAGAGATACAGGTGCTGCTTCATACTAACTTCCCGCTGCATTTTGGGGAGCTTGTCAACCGTATTTTTGACATGTCTGATACCAAGGGACTAGCTCATTTTTTAAAGTCTATAGGATCTGAGTTGGTAGTACCTTTCAGACAGTTTTCGGGGTGATTTATTCTTTCCTACACTCTGTACTCTCTAGCATTTTTGGAGGTATTCCGCTTCTCCTGCTCCTGGTTGCAGAGACTGTGATTTTATTTTTTATGCCCCGCAATGGATGTCCCAGATCAAAACAAATGGAACAAGCCCTGCCACTTGTGCTGCTGTGCCATGAATGCATGGTACATTGCTTTGGCACACCTCTGCTTCAGGAACTGTATGAGCATTGGTCCTTGTCCTTTCGGCCTGCCTGGCTGCACTGTGTGCAGCCTGTCTTCCACAGTCTGCTATGCATTTTTTAATGTGCCCTGGATTTATGCCTCGGATCGCAATTGGTTGAGTCATCGGACACACATGTACAGGTGGACCCCTTAAAGGCCCATTTGTATAGTTATCCCCAGCATATTCTATTGCTGTTGAATGCATTTTTTGAACCACACTGGGATGCTTCAGCTCCTAGTGTAATGGATCTTGGCTCTCCTGACCATGTACAGGCTGTGGGCACTCCCTAAGCAGCTGCTGTGGTGGCAGGATGGGAACACATATATTCCACAAACCTGCTTAGAGGTGCACCTTTGGGAACACCATCTGTGGTTTCTAGAACCAGGAATGTTTTGTCTACCACTCGGAACACTTAAACAAATGGCTATTCTGTTTGGTGGGAATCTTTTGATTTGGCCTGATTTTTACAAAACAACTTATCCATTTTCTTCATTTTAAAAATGTTTTAGGTTAATAGCTTTCTTTGTGCTTTGAACTTCAAATTTACATGATTGCCTTTTTTAGGTTTAGTTTTACATTGGTTTTAGATCATGGAGCCACATAGAACCGACACATCTTTTATCATGGACATGTTTACTTAATTTGCCTTACCTTTCACACAATAACCTTTGACAAACATTTGCATGTGTGGCAATGTTGGATTAGTTTCTCTGAAACTAGTTTGCTTACAGATTTTACTTCACCTAACATTATCACGATTCCCTGAACACCACGTGCACGGGATCAACACACATTGTGCCAATTTTGTTCTCTTTTTCAGCCACGGGCGACATAGCTATCTATAGACAAAAACAATGCTGGCTGGCACAGGACTTGCAAGGGTGGCTTCCTTTATAAATAAACAAGCATTTGCGGGTTTAGGCAGAGGAGAACTTTGCTGATACTGACGAGGTCTCTTCACACTGACATTTTGACCCAGCAGCTTGCTGACTTCTTTTTGCAAGGGTGTCTAGCTTGTGACCCTGATGGGGACTTACATACTTTTCCATCAGGTATCCGGGGTTGAATCCTTCAGTATGGTGATTCTTGGCTGTACATACACATACTCACCTTAGATACTTAGGTTAGGGACTGCATAGTAGGAGTACGATCAATTCTCTATCACCCAGATTCATCAAAGTCCTCTTTTGCGAGTCTATATTAGCGATTATTAAGGCATCGCTATTACAGACTCGCAAAACGGGATGCATGTAGAAATCGCAATATTTTTTGCGATTTCTATTGCGTCCTTATTTGTGAATCGCAAATTGCTAATCGCAAATAAGGATGCGATTTCCCATTCATTCCTATGGGCCTAAAGGCCCATAGGAATGAATGGGGAGTCAATCCATATTTGCGATTCGCAGTTAGCGAATCGCAAATAAGGATGCGATTTCAAGGGTGCCAGGGTGTCCAAAGGACACCCTGTAGCACCCCTTAAATGGAAATGTACACTGATGTTGTGAACACACATGTCCAAAGGACATGTGTGTGTGTAACATGCAACTTAGATAAATGCACTAAAGTGCATTTATCTAAGTTTTCGCTATTTACCACGTAGTCAGACTTCGCTGTAAATACCGGCCCCGGATTGCGAATTTGCAATTTTAAAATGGTTCATGCATTGCATATAAGGAATCGCAAATTGTGATTCCTTAAATGCAATCGCAATATCAGAACTCGCAATTATTTGCAAATTCTTACATTGCGAGAGCATGAACCATTGATGAATCCCAAATGCAATTTTTGCGGGGGCAAACGGGCGATTTTTGCGATTCGCACCGTTTGCGCTCGCAAAAATGCTTGATGAATCTACCTGTATATTGTTTTTCATGCCTGCATATATCACCATTGTGAAATTTTATGTTATTTTCACCGTTCTGGTGCTCCTAATAACTTTCATTTGTTTCTTTCTATTGATCATTGCAGCCCATATCTATGCTACTATTATAAAGAGAGAACTTGCACCTTTGAGCCAGGTAAACTCGAAAACTACACCACCAATCTGAACACCCAAGACATCTTAGAAAACCTCAGGACAAGCAGAAGGACATAGGCTACATAAAAATCTTAAAAAACGTTGTTTAAAATATTTAGAAATAAAAATAAAGTAGTCCCTTGCAAGTAGCGCCGGCTGCAACGTATGCGTGAGGGGAGTAGCGGCATTCACGACCAACAGGAAGAGCGAGGACATGAGCGCCGGGAGGAGCGTCTGCGTGAGGGGAGGAGCGGAGTTCACCAGCAACAGGAAGAGGCCGCGACGTATGCATGAGGGGAGTAGCGGTGTTCACGAGCAACAGGAAGAACGAGGACATGAGCGCCGGGAGGAGCGTCTGCGTGAGGGGAGGAGCGGAGTTCACCAGCAACAGGAAGAGGGGAGAACATGAGCGCCGGGAGGAGCTGCGGAGTGGCGAGAAGCGGAGGAGCAGTGGCAGCGCGGGGAGGAGCAGCGGATGAGGTAGCTGACAAGCGGTCAAGCAGTGGAGCGGTAAACACTCCAGCGTGGGAGGAGCGGCGGATGAGGTAAGTCGGGACCTCGGGGGTTACAAAGCGTCGGTGGGGAGGAGCAGCGGATGAGGTAAGTCGGGACCTCGGGGGGGTTATAAAGCGTGGGCAGCTGCACCTCTCCTGCTGCGATGCAGCCCCCAGCCCCTTTCAGCCCCGGGCAAGGCTGGGGCGGGCTGCTAGTATTTTATACAAGAATCACACTGGTTCAATAAATATTGAAAACGTCCCTCTGTGTATTCCTTGTATGTTTCCCTGAGAGTACTAGGTCATGAGTGACTGAGCGAAAAGGTTCTAGATCTATTACCATCCTTCCTGGGGACCAGGGTTGCCATGTTCAGTGATTGACAGAACCATTTGCTGCCCAACAAGACTTAGGGAGGCTTAGGGGGGCACTGTGACCTATCTGGTCTATAGGACAACATATCCTGAGGGGGTGCATAGAATCAGTCAGGCATCATCCCAATGTTTATGCTGTCCACATACGTGCAGGTCCTACTGTAGGTTGGAAACTACATGACAGCCTGACTTCACAGTAGCACCCGCTACCTTCTTCTCCGCACCAGTAAATTGTGTTCAGTGGGACCTCTCAGAAATGGTATCCGTCCTCGTGTAGCTCTTGTTGGCTACAGCCCGCAGCTTTATCCCAATGGAGATTTTCACCTTCCAAAAAAGTGACAAAGTCCAAATGTAGATATCCTCACAGCAACTCAGTTCATCAGCTACCTGCCAACAACACCTCTTCCTTGGACACCATCACCTGCCTTGTCCTTCTGAACTTTACCTTCTCAGGAACTTTTCTTCTAAGTCCAAAGGTAAGCAGAGACCGGCATAATCCACCTCATGTAACCGATTACCCCTTCCATCGCAGTTGGCCATAACTTTTGACTTTGCCCCAGTCTTATGTGTCTGTATGCCCGTGGTTGGCACTTTGATCTTTTAGGAGCTATTTTTCACTTAAAGTTTAACGAATTCATATCCCCATTTCTACTGTTAGAATTCGATTCATTTTGTTGTTGTTTTATTTGCTAAATTGGTGTGGGATTTTTCTTGTGTTGTGTTTTCACTTTATTACTGTTTGCCTGCTGCATAAATACTTAACACAGTGCAGCCAAGTTAAGCTACTTTTGCAACAAGCTACCAGAGTGTTAAACAAAGATTTATTTAGGGTCTTTTGTGGATCACCTCAACAAGAATTGTGGCAGTTACTTTAGTTTTCACACCCCTCAATCAAAAATTCAATTTTCTACGCCATACGTTTTCCACCACAGCATTCAGATAATCCCATACTCCTGGAGCAGCTTCATTTTTATCCCATCCTAAGGTACTGAGGAGTGCCTCATAATCATGCATAGTCAGCACTTGAATTTATTCTGTTTGATTAGATGTTACTAAGAAAGGATTGAATATTGTATATTTAAAGTACTCCATGCAAAACTAATGAGACTTATACATTGTGTACATAGAAATGTGACTAATAATGGTCTGTTGCAACATTTACATATTCATTTTTTAGGAGAAGTTAATGTTTAGACGTGTCTCATTGTGAAGCTTGTGAAATAAAGGATATGTGTAGACTAATGCTTAAGCATTTATACGAGTAACAAGAAATTATATTCATATTGGTGTATTTGCGATTACATTTTCATAATCCGTTGCAATTTCTTCATGCATTGACAAGTTGCATTTGCTATATGTGTAGAAATGTGCATGTATTTGTAACCCTTTGCACTATTAAATTGGGCCTCTAGAACTGTTTCAGTGCAAGCTCACATTTAAAGGCTAACATCTAATTCGTATTATCTTTCAATGGAAAATTTATTTGCTTGTATTTTGTTTCTACTGCAGGTGCCGACAGTGACTTATTAGCTGCAAAAGAAGGGTATTTGTTTTAGTTAGATAGCAAGGTATGGGAAGATGGATCTTGCCAAGGAGAATTGCAGTAACGAGCAAGGAGGTGAGTTCTGATGGAGGAGGAGAAGAATGAATCGCAACTTATCGATGTGGGAAAGGTGGTGCCAGTAACCAATTTGTGATTGAATCGTGTAAAGTTACTGGAGATGAACATGTGACTTACCTTGAGCTCAACAAATGTATTTTGCTGTAACACAGTGAGGGTCATAGACACATCTTAAGATTTCATGTGGTACAGACCTCAGTTTTTGCTTCTGCTTTGAGTGGATTCATGGTACTTTACCCTTGGTTAGAGCTTCTTCTACTGAAGACTCTGACAGCTGACACCTTTCAACTTTTCATTCTTATCCAATACTTCTTAGTCTAGGGTTGTCACTTTTAAGGCAGTGTAGGGAGAGGTAGAATGCCCATGCTTACATTTGAGAGACAATTTGATGCTCAGTTATTTTTCCTGATTACTTCCATAGTCATTATTGAAATAGTTATATGTGTTTTGTTATAAAGGGTAAATCTCTGATGGAGGTTTGGACTCATTCTGTTTGTCCTGTATTTCTAAATGATAATGCTGAGGTTTATTTATATTAATTTGTTTCTAAATCTATAATTACACCTTGCTAATTTCAGATTAATGTGTCCAGTGGATTATTGTGTGACTAAATTCGTTACACTATTGTATTAAATTTGTGATTGTTTCTCCCTCTTACATTTCAAGTACCTAAAAACACCAGCTGGCTGAATAGGGATATTTAAGTGGGCCCAGTTCTCTTTCTCCCATACATTTCCTCTATCCTAGAACACCAGTAAGATGCCTAAAGTTAGAGCACAATTAGCATCCAGACTATGCAAACTTCACACCTAAGGTTTTGTCATTTTGATTCCTTTAGTGATATTAAGTATTGACCAGGAGCGAAAGCCCCCAAAACTACATCTGGCTATTTCTAGGTCCTCTGTTGATCCCACTCTTGGAGGACTCTGAGGCCGCTCCATGGTGAATTGAGAACATTACTTGCTTGTTGTGTTATTATATTATTAAATGAATTTTCTATCTTCACTCAGCAATCAATTAGGAATCATTTTAAAATGGTATTTTAATTATCTCAGCCTGACACATTATGATAATATCAAATGGTACAGTTTTAGAGTAGATATACTGTTTTGCTAGATTGATGATGAGCTAGCTTCAAGTAAAAAAAGGAACCTGTTAAGGGTTTGCAGAGAGGTATCCCTGGAACATCAGAGTACAAGTTTTACATGGAACAAACAATAAAGCACACAGTAAATCCTAATGAGTTTCAGGCTCAGCACACGTTTGTTTCATGCTGAAAGGAAGAGGAAAATGTGCACGTGCTCGTGATTGAAGAAACCATACAGAAATGGCCCTTATGAATCCCGGTCCTACATGTTTTCCGCAATTACTTACCCAGCTAATAAAGATGTGTTGTGTTTAGCATTGCTTGATGTTTCTGATATGTAGAACCTTTGGGTTGCCTCTGTAGCCTTCAAGCTTGGGGTGTTCTATGGTTGTGCTAAAAAAAAAAGTAATATGTTGTGTTTAGCAATGCTTGATGTTTCTGATATGTAGAACCTTTTGGGTTGCCTCTGTAGCCCTCGAGCTTGGGGTGTTCTATGGTTGTGCTAAAAAAAGGTAATATGTTGTGTTTAGCAATGCTTGATGTTTCTGATATGTAGAACCTTTTGGGTTGCCTCTGTAGCCCTCGAGCTTGGGGTGTTCTATGGTTGTGCTAAAAAAAAGGTAATATGTTGTGTTTAGCAATGCTTGATGTTTCTGATATGTAGAACCTTTTGGGTTGCCTCTGTAGCCCTCGAGCTTGGGGTGTTCTATGGTTCTGCTAAAAAAAGGTAATATGTTGTGTTTAGCAATGCTTGATGTTTCTGATATGTAGAACCTTTTGTGTTGCCTCTGTAGCCTTCGAGCTAGGGGTGTTCTATGGTTGTGCTAAAAAAAAGAAGGTAATATGTTGTGTTTAGCAATGCTTGATGTTTCTAATATGTAGAACCTTCTGGATTGCCTCAGTAGGCTTCGAGCTTGGGGTGTTCTATGGTTGGCAGCTGGAAGGCTCTCCTCTGGTGAGAGAGCAGCGGTGGCTCTGTGAACCTGAAATAAACACTGGGAAGTGTTTAATTACCGTCTTCTGTCTTTTATGCCTGAGAGGGTACCACAAAATGGCTGGTAATTTAGGTAAAGATTCCGTCCAGATTCATCATCTTCTGCCCTGGGTTCGACCACCACCAACAGAGGAGCCAGGCTTGAAAGGCCAGTGTGTGGGATGTGTTTTTTACGGGCCCCATGAGACAGTAACAAAACTCCCCTACAATCTGTCCTTTTCAATCCGGTTCATCATGGTAGTGACAAAGTGAGAGAGTGCCCGACAGGCCCATCCAGCCGGACAACCTGTAATAGGGCCTAGAGAATGCTTTCAAAGAAATTCGAGTTTGGCATGTTTCTGTGTTGCACCTCTTAAGCATCAATTCGGTTAATTTAAATGCTTTTGAACCCAGTGGCGTAGCAAGGGTGTCATGGCCTTACTGCATGCAAGGAAAATTGACTCTTTGGAAGCTGTTGAGGTAGTAGATTACCGCACTTATCAGAGTTCAATGGTTACCGGTACCACTGCACCTGCTGCACCAATGGCGGCTACCAATGTTTGAAACCTTATCATGCATATGTGGAAAAGCTGAGGGGGGATTCTCTTGCAATTTGGGGTGCAGGTGGAACATCTGTTGCACCAGGACAGAGAGAGTCATCAGAGCTGTGTTCTGCTTGCCATGAGACCCCAGGTTGGGAGCAATATGCAGGAGATTACTGCAAGTCTGAAAAGAAAGCAATAAGACGAATCACACAAGTGGAACATTTGATTAGACAGGCATGCTACCCTAATCTGAAAAGAACGCTGCCTGCTGACTCCAAACAATCGCTGTTCACAACTCCGCTGCTGGCTGCAGCCATTTCACATAATCTCCTCACTCAATCTGCTTTATCTCTTGGCTTCTTTTCTTGAGTTACTGTCAGACTTAGCCATGGCAATAGTAGTTTTGCTAAACCCTGCAAGTTCAATATCAGTACTGTGGTTTAGCTGAAGTAGGTATCTATGTCGGTGTCTTTTGATTTGTAATCTTCTCTCAACGCGGGTCCACGTTCTTTAACAAGATTAACCTACATGGCTGCTGATTGCTCAATCTGACGTTTTATTTAACCATCATGAGCAAAAGCAACAAAGGCAGCCATGTTCTCGTGCGGTTACCTGAAGATAAAGTAAGGGCCTGGCTTGTTTACGTTTCTTTCTAATATATATTATTGAAAGATTCGTTCTGCATGTTTACCAACCAGTCATAGAAATGCCAGCAACACATAATATAATTTTGGGAACTGTGTCCAGCCGCGCAGAATTAAACTTTCCTCCCAAATCTACGCTCTAAGGAATACAAAGGGCCATATGTATCATCAAACCAATTTGCATTTCCTAAATAGCGAATTTTAAGGAATCGCTATTTAGGAAATGCAAAATGGTATGTATGAACAAAATCGCTTTTTTATAGCGGTTCCTTACCATTCCTAATTTGCGATTAGCAAATTGCTAATCGCAAATTACCAATTCATTTCAATGGGCCAGGAGGCCCATAGGAATCAAGGGGCAATTTGCGATTAGCAATTTGCTAATCGCAAATTAGGAATTTTTTCAAGGGTGTAGGGGTGTCTCAAGAACACCCTGCTGCACCCCTGAATAAGATATTTGGGGGCATATGGCGCACATACATGCCCTAAGGGCATGTATGGGCGTCATATGGCACCTTTGGTTTGTTGGAAAAAAGCATTATTAACCCCTTCACTGCGGCGGCTATTCTGCCGCAGTGCTAAGGGGACGGGGCGGCCGTGCGGCGGCCACTAGCTGGTGACGGAGCCGCTCCGTCACCAGCGTCGGTGGCGCTGTGCTTATGACGGAGCGGTTCCGTCATGGCCCGCCCCGCTCAATAGAACGCTCAGCGCAGGCGCGGAATTCGCGCCGCGCAGGAGCGCCGAGCGGGCCATGATGGAACCGTTCCGTCATCAGCACAGCGCCACCGCAGCTGATGATGGAGCGGTTCCGTCATCAGCAGGCAAGGGGTTAAAAGAATTCGCAACTTACCACCAACTAGAAGTTGGTGGTAATTTGCGATTCCTTAATGGCATTTTTTCCATATTTTTTCTTTGATACATTGCATTTAAGGAATCGCAATATTTCCGATTCCTTAAGTGCAATCGTAAAATAAGGAATAGCAAATTTTGTGATTCCTTATTTTGATGCAAAAATGTTTGATACATACCATTTAGGTAATTAGCATTCGCAAAGGCCGAAAATCACAGAATTTCGGCCTTTGCGAATGCTAATTAGCTTCATACATTTGGCCCAAAGAATATTACCCGTCGCAAACAGCCCATCGGGCCCTTTGCAGCTGGTAAAATGCATTTATAATGTACAAACCCTATTTTGCTAGTCTGTAATCTGTTACCGACTCACAAAATAGGGTTTGTGAGTTGCTGTTCGGATGGGTCGTGCCAAGGGCGTTCCTTCCTAATAGCGAGTCGCACTGTTATGTAGGAATTTTTTGTGACTGTGAATGTGGTCGCAAAACATTTGCAGTTTTCCACCAATTTCAAATTGGTGGCCAGTCATTCGCAAACGGGAAGGTGTCCCCAAGGGACCCTTTCTCATTTGTGAATGTGGGCACCAACATTTTTTCAGCTTAGGGGACAATTTACCTTGCGCACACTGCATCGCTGAGTTGGCGATGCAGCGCGCGCAAGGTAAATTGTTTTATTTATTTAATTACTTACCTTACTCCTGTCCGTCGTACTTCAGACTCCACTACCCTCCCACCCTGCCCCTCTCCCACCCCGCCGCACCGCCCCGCAGCACTCCCTTAGCGAGTTGCCACTGGGCTGTGTGCAAGTTAAGAATTAGTGACTTGACCTAGGTCCCATTCAGTTTTTTTCTTGTTTCCGATTGCTTCAAGTGCATGCATTCTGTACAAACGTTTCTGCTGTATGATTTATTTACAATTAATGAAAACTAGTTTTTTCTATTAGGTAACCATTGTTTGGGCGTTGCATTTCCAGACGATACATTTTATGCTAATTAGATGTCCAATTTTAATTGATCTAGTCTTCCCGTGTGATTCATTAGTTGAAAAAATGGCAGGAGGTATCAAAGCTTTCTTGTAAATTTGGTAATTTGTTTAGCTTTCACTGGTAAGAGAACCCAACTACATGCATGTTAGTTTCCAAACAATGTTTCCACTAATTCATGTAAATCTCATGGTTAATCTCTCAAATACATTTTTTGCAAAGTGTGACATTTAAAGTGATCAATAGGAATAATTCCCACGCAAAATATTATGAATTAATACCCTCTTTTTCTGAAGTTTTTGACCCCCGTTTAAAGGTCTTAACATCATTCTGTCAGGATTCTTCCCTTTTGCATATTGAAAATGGCCCTGTCATAGCACACATCAAGCCACACTATCTTCAGAACACTTACTGAAATAAACAATGCGAACATTGATCTACTTTTCACTCCAGTCTTCATTTTTACAGTTTAATAATGATGTGTGTACTTCTTTTCTTTCCTGGACCTTACCTAGTCCACATCTTTTAAAAAAAAAAAAATTATTAATTCAAAATGTTTGATAACATATGCATGGCCAAAATACCCCAAACATTGTCCTTTGGAATAGAATATTCCCCCTCAAAATTTGGATATTAGTTCAGAAAATGGAGGGAAAAATGCTCTGCCCAAGTTCTCAATTTTGCTTCTAATATACCAGTTCAAGCACTGTGGCTAGAACATGTGATCTTCAGTGGGCTATATATATTTTTATTATTAAATTCACTTTATTCATTTCTTTTTCGAGATTTAAAAACCATAAAAGCGTAGCACACACAGTACAAAATACAGATATTTAAAATCTTGGTTTAAAAGGGAACCACCCATCACATTAATATTTTTTTGTATATATTTCCAATACAACAGTAAATTCATTCCACCTTGACGAGTTCATGTTCTACAAAAGTGCTTTGTGCAAGATAGACATATCTCTTAAAAATGTATTGTATATGATTACTGCTTTTAAAAATAATGCTATATTTTTTGCATAACAGTCGTTTTCCAATAATTGGAGTGCAAAATAAGCCGGGCGACATTGCCTCAGACCTCTCATTTTTAGAATTGGGACAATCCATCTTTTTCTATACACCCCATAGTATTTGCAAAACTAAACTGTGTGTATTGCCGATTAGGCTGTAACACCGTCACATGGGCATGGTCCTAAGTTTCTTGACCAATCGTTTGTTACAGGGAACGACACTAAATGATAAAAAGCAATCTAGTCTAAATCTGACAAGTACAAATCTCTCATATCCAGTCATCTGATGAGTCAGATATGGTTGCATTCCTATGGTAGAAAGAATTGACTGGTTTTGGCGAACTGTGCACTTGTGAGATTCACATACTATATCTTAACTCGTCCTTGTGAATCAAACACTGTTTTTAAAGTCTTTTCTGGAAATATAAGTCAGCTTTGATGGGTTACTGAAATATTCAGGCTGTCCCAAGTCCATCATTTACAGGCACATGCATCAAGCGATTTAGGAATCGCAGACGGTGCGAATCGCAAAATTCGGCCGTTTGCGATTCCCAAATCACTATTTGGGATTCATTATCCAAAAAGTGAAAAAATCGCTATGTTTGCAATTTTTTAAAGTGCGATTGCTTTTAAGGAATTGCAATTTTGGGATTCCTTAAAAGCAATGCATGAAAGTGAAAAAAATTGCGATTTCGCAATTAGAGAGAAAAAATTACCATGAGGTTGCACCTCATGGTAATTTTGCGAAATGTTAGAAAAATGCAATTTTGTGCATTTTTTTAACTTTCATGTTGTGCACACACATGCCCTTAGGGCATGTGTGTACATAACATATGTGCATTGTTTGATTTCAGGGGTGCAACAGGGTGTCCTTTGGACACCACTGCACCCTTGAAATCGCAATCTCAATTTGCGATTAGCTAATTGCGAATCGCAAATTGAGATTGTCTTCCCATTCATTCCTATGGGCCTCTAGGCCCATAGGAATGAATAGGAAGGGATTCCTTAATTGCGATTCGCAAAATGCTAATCGCAATTAAGGAATTCTAAGAAATCGCAATTTATTTAGCGATTTCTTAATGCATAGGCATTTGCGATTCCTTAATTGCGATTCCTTAAAAATCGCAATTAAGGAATCGCAAATGCCGAGATTGATGCATGTACCTGAAAATCTCTAATGGATGTAAGCCATCTAATATTTAGGGCTTGCTCTAGTTTAAGGGAATCGCTTAAAAAGCTTTGATTAAAAGTTGTCTTTGTTATTGTCCAAATACGGTGCCACAATAAGAGTGGCTGGACTCTTATTTTATTCGTTATATACTGCAGCCCCAACTCTGAGTGGCAGACGAACGTTGAAGTAGAGGACGGGATTGCCAATACATAGTGGATAAAACCGTTCTCTACTTTCTGTATCACTGATACATAGCAATATCTCCAAATCCCTGCCTCGTATAAAACCGCGCTAACGCAGTTGGCCTCGTATATCTTTATCAATTCCAATGGTGGCCTCTTTCCTAGTTCCTGAGCGAAATTTACAAGAGCAATCTTGGATTTCACAAATAAGAATTTCTTTGCCCTTATAGCCTCTTGCTAGGAACCCTTGTTATCCATGAGGATACCCAGATATGGATAGGATTTTGTATATTCAAGTTTACCGCTACCAATAAAAATAGATTTCTCTTTCCTGGTAGCTTTCCCACAAGCCATTATATAAGTTTTTGTGGGATTTATCTTTAGGTCAAGGCTTTCCATATATTCGTTATATTTATGTAGAGCCCGCAGCAGCTCTATTGGTGTTCGAGCCATTATCACAGCGTCATCGGCGTACAGTAGGGTCAGTATCGGTCGTTTTAGTTACTGAGGCAGGTCCTGGCATCACCCACTTTAAACCATTTGTATACAGGGTGAATAAGAAGGGTGCCAGGACACAGCCCTGCCTAACCCCCCTTTCTACACCGAATGAGGTGGTGTTTTCTCCATTTGGTCCAAACCTAACCCTGGCTCTAGCGTTCAAATATAATCCTCTGACCACTTGTACTTGGGCCGCTTCAACTCCCATTGCTTTCAGGGTTCTCCATAGTTTCTCGTGACATACACAATCGAAAGCTGTGGAGAGATCGACGAAGGCTTCATACAATCTCCCTTTCTTTACCCTTGTATATTTTTCTATCATAATAGTTACATTTAGGCCTAGTTCTATAGTTCCCAGGCTTTCCCTAAAACCAAATTGCAGGTCGGTCAATATTTTATTGTCTTCGGCCCATTCCTGAATGCGATTTAAAATAATGCGCCCCAACACCTTCCCCACCAAGTCTAATAAAGAAATCGGTCGATAGCATGTTGGATTTGATCTATCGCCTTTTTTTAAAAATTGGGACCATTAATGACTCCGATCAGGAGCCAATTAGACCGGCTTTGCAGGCTGCTATGAGTACCTGTTTAAAATTGGGGCCCCATAGCTCTGGATTATATTTAAATATATCTATGTGCGCCCCATCTGGTCCCGGAGCCTTATTACCCTTACTGGCTTTCAGGGCAAGTTGTACATCCTCCAAAGTAAAATTAATATTAATCGGGAAAGAGACTTTAGTGGGACTAAGTAATGAGGGACAATCATATTGTTGGCTGACTTCCTTCTTCTTTGCATACATTCGGGAAAAGTGATCTACCCATTGATCCTCACTGATGGCAATTTCCAATATCGGAGTTGTCTCCGATCTCATAAAAGGAGAGTTGACCACGCGCCAGAAAGCAGTGCTATCCCTGTCTAAGCTTGCCTTGCGTAAGTCAGCCCACGCGTTCTTTTTTAGTTCTTTCTTTCTTACTTTTAGGGCTTGATTATAAGTTTTCCTTACTTGAATTATTTCGACTCTGTCCCGTTCCTTATTATGTAGGGCACTCTTTAAGCTGTCATATGCCTTTGTACAATTCTTGTCAAACCAGCCCACTTTCTGTCTTTTCCCTTTTTTTACTTCCTTTATCGAGGAGTTCCTGATGGAGTCTGTAATACGTATATAAGCCCCCAATATGTCTTTGTGTGGTGTATACTCCTCAAGGCATGTAAGAATATTGTCCATGCTTTTTACTACCACTATTTTTGTTATTTCAGAAGGCTCTACCTGGCCCCATTTTAATAAATAGCTGTTTAATTTGTTTACTTCTAACTGCTGTAGATTTAGGGTTCTTTCGGGGGGTACTTTCCGCACTTTTTGTCCCACTGATATCGCCACACTTTGGGGGAAATGGTCACTTAAAACGTTCTTATGCGTTTTAAAACTTTGTACCCTCGCGGTCATCCAATTTGGGATTATTATTAAATCAATAATGGTATTCGTCCCCCTGCCATGAAAGGTCTGAGAAAACTGTGTGGGTGGGGGTGTCATAACATTTGCAAAACTCATAATAATTCATTTAGGGCATCGCCCTGTGGGGTATGTGAAAAGTGTGGGATACTACATTAACTCACATCCATTAGGCCACACACTATCTCATCACTATGTTGGACACAAAGCAGTATTAAAATGGCCCCCCCAAACCGGTAGTAGGTCTCCCCTATGAACATTCACATTTTTTAACATTACTTCTTCAAGTTGTTTTAGCATATCTATTACATCTTCCCTCTTTGCATTGTTATAAAAATTTACCAAAATTATTATCTCCCTCATGTCTGTTTTCATGGTCAAGACGTCATAATTTGGATTCGAGATGGTCAATGACACTTTGTTTAGCCTTAGCAAATTTGACACATAAATGCACAGACCTCCCTTAGGTCTCCCACTTTTTGAAGGTAAAGCTGGTCTTATAACCTTCCATGTGTAGTTCTTCTCGAGACCATGTTTCCTGTAGACACAATATGTCAAATTTTTTAACAAAATGTTTTCAGACCTGGTCCAATAGTTTAGGGCGGAACCCTGCTATGTTCCAGAAGAGGACCGCAATACTGTGTGTGGGATCGGTGCCTTGTGTTAGATTTTCAATTCTTGGGGATGTGTAAAAATTTAGGTAATGACCCAGTATGTACTAGAATTTTTTGGGAGGGCTGGATCTACTACAGTCTTCCTGAAATTTGGTTTAGGTGTGCACCTAAGGCCCTGAGAGTTTACTCCTTTATGGAAAGCCCTATTTGTATTTCTAATATTTCCCCCGGGAGGCAAGTTTTTTACTAGCCGTTTGTTTACTAGGCTAGGCTTGTCAGCGGGATTGATTTTTAAGATGTTCTCTGAGGTGTATTGGCTATTATCCAAATCGCTAGGCCCATCAAAAACTTGGAGATTTTCGGCAAAGGTCATTACAGGAATATCGTGGGGATCTTTGGGACACTTTTCCAGTCAATATATCTCCTCGAGAGAGGTCAATGGAGCGTACCGATTTTTCAGCATGATATTATGCGGGTAATCCATAATACCATAGAATTTTCCCGCACAGTCCTCCCTGATTGTTTTTACAGGCCTATAAAAGTAGCCCAAGGTAAGGATGTTTATATCATCCGTCTTCAGAGGACCATCTTCTCCTTTCCGCAGGACCCTTTCTACTAGTTCTGGGGTTTTAAAAGTTAGAACTATACAGTCCCCGGGAAGGGATTTTTTTCCTTTCCTTATCCAATTTATCCTTCTCGCCATTTTAAATTCCCTAAAAAGTTTTTAAGCTAGGCCTACCATACTACCATATTGCTTAACCAGTGTAGTGTTTTATTTCTTAGACTTTCCCCAGTTTCTCTATCATTATGTGGCAGCTTAGGGGTATTGGTTAAAATTACTGTATAGGGGGTACAAGCTGGCGGGAGGTCTAAATACGGGTGGTCTGTAGGTGCCTCCTTCGTGTGTTCACTATCCCTTTGTGTATATGAGGGGTTCCGCCCTGTATGCTGATTTTCCAATCCTAAAGTCCTTCTATTTTTTTCGTCGTGATCACACTACATTTATTGGCCTCAACTTTACCTTGGGCACGACTTATAAACTCCTGATCTGCGTGTTGAGTGTTCTGTCCTGATTTATTTTCTGCTATACTACCTCCCCTTATGCTGGCATTGCCAGATAATCTCTCCTCCTCGTTACTTTATCTGTTTTTGGGGGCTTCCTTATCTACAAGAGCCGCTAGAGTTTCCTCTATCACTTTTACTCTCCCCTCAATACTAGCTAGCGAGTCCCTAAGAAAGAGATCTAAATTGTGCACCATGGTAGATAAATCGGTATTTTATAGTTTGGCCCTAGTGCTTTTCTCCCCCTGGTTTCTTTCTGTGGGCTTTCTCGGTCCGTTTTTTTTGTCAGGTGCTACTCTTTTAACCGTCCTTAACCTCATAGGAGTGGTAATTGCAGTTAGATTTGAGGGGTCTAATATTCCTACTGTTTCTATGGCCATAGTATTATTTGGTGGAATTTCTGTACGCTTTTGTGGATGCTGAATGGGGGAGTCACTATCCCTATCAATTGATGTGTTCTGTTCTAATGAATCTATTACGGACTGTACAGAGTGCACTATATTATGGATATAATTCAGTCAAGTGTTTTTAAAGGTAACTTGATTAGGGCACTTGCCACTTTGGAAATCCACTTAAACTCTCTTGCGACGTGGAAATATAGTCAGTCACCTGAAGCTTTATTTAAAAAGATGAATTTCCACCATTAGTTTTACATTCGACAAGCTAACTAGAGCCATATTGGGAAAGATGCAACCATCCTTATTGATGGCTTACAAACATTGTATTAAAATAAGTATGTTTTTACTGAGAGGAGACACACTATCACTTGTGGCAGTAGTATGGGATTGGAGCAGCATTTTTAGAGAAGAACATATACCTGCTCTTTGGAATAGAGCAATAAAGTACTTCAATTATATCCGTTTTACATGTACATATCTTGGGCAGCTTCATGTTAAATATTTATATCCCTGGTTTCGGCAGGGTCTCTAGAAAGTAACATATTACCTGTAGTTTCATCTCTTATAAATAAAAATGAAATAATATATTACTGTATTTACAAGTTTTTTAATGATTTTTAGAGATATATTAGGTCAGGATCTTATAGTACAGTTGCACATTATTACATTTGCAAAAATATTGTGTTTATTGGGTGAATGTTAAAATTGCATATTGTTGTGTCCAGAAGGGGAATAACTCAATAAAGTTTAACATGACCTATTAATTGTCGAATGTAACACTATAACAGACCTGTAGAGGCATTCACTCTGTAACGTTTGTTACAGTGATCAGTTACAATACTGTAGGGTTACTTCAGAATCCCTCTTGAATGTAAAGAGTTGTGGAACAGAGTATTATGTAATTACAAAACAGTTTGGTACATTTGCAGAAACATTTATGAACATGTTCAATACATTTCTTTCAGCTCTGTGATGTTGGCCCATTCTCAAAATTTCTTTAACTCTCACTTTCAAAGACAGATATGCTCCAAAGGCCTCCTATCAGCTCTCTCTCGCTCTCTACTTGTGGCATCATCCTTCATCCAATCTGTAGCTTTCGGTAGGGAGAGGACTTCATCCAGCAACATCACAATTTCATTTGCCAATAACAATAATATCCCTACTAGCCGTCTTGCTTCAAAATCTGTTTAACCCCTTGCCTGCGGTCGGAATTCTGCCACTGTGCGGCACATTCCGATCGCGGGCGTGGTCGGGACGGCTTCAGCACACGAGCACTGTGTGCCATGACGGACCGGAGCCGTCACCAGCATGCAAGGGGTTCATATACCCCAATAATGCAATTAACAGGGTACAGTCTATTTTGGTCTCAAGAACATCTCCAATGATCTGCAACAACATCTACAATGATCTGCAACACTTCCCAACAATAATTTGTGATTGGTGAGCTCTCCCAAGACAAATGGTAAAAATATGCAGCATCACATGACCATCTCAAACATTACACAAACATTTCTGGGTCTATTTTGCGAAGTTGACTGTGGGAGCAATATACTCTATCAATAAACTAAGAATGAATGGATCAAAGTGTGGCTACAATTAATGGTTATCGATTTAGTTTTTGTACAACTTTATTTCCTTACATCCAGGGTAATATCAGCCACCGTTTCAGCTCTCCATTTCTCTGACGCCCTATGGTGTGGAGAAGTGTAAAATTCTGAATATAATGCATACAACCTTGAAACCCTGCCCTTCTCTGGTGTCAGAATTGTGTGAGTGGGGAGAATTCAGGTGGCTCCTTCGAGACGGAGGGCCCAGTTGTTGATGCCACATGACACACATATAGTAAAATACATCTATAGGTGTCACGTTTCTCTCCTCTTTAAACTGGTAAAGTGTGAGAAATCTGTTTTCAATAAACAGTTGACCTAGTCCCAGTAGTCCAGCTCCCCTCAGTCTTCGTATCGCAGCTTTATCCAGCATAGGGGGAAGACAAAGATCCTGTCCTACCTACCATTGACCAGGTGGACCAGTTGGAGCAGTGCACTTTTTGAATAGCCTGTATAAGTTTTAGGACTCTTGTCACTATACAGAATCAAGCCCCGGGTGAAACCAGAGTGCCATGTTTGGGCTCTGTACTGCATGATGATACCTTTCCATGTCTGGGACAGCAATCCTCCCCTCCCTTAGTCATAAGGCAGTATGATCATCTCCAATTTCAGTCTTGGTTAGTGTCCTCCCCACACCAATCTAGTCAGGGATGTCCTCAACTCAAGATAGACTACCCTACCTAAGGGTACCGGGATATTATGGAATTGGTATATGAACATGGGCAGTACGTGCATTTTAATAAGTGCTATTCTGTCTGCTGTAAATAGCAGCAACGTTACCATATTTTTAGCTGAACATGCAGTCTTACAATCATGAGTCCATAATTATCCCAAACTACCTGCTGTCTATCTCTGTTTAGCATTGCTTCCATATATCTCACAGAAATATCATAACAATGCAAGGGGAAACCAATTGTCTGCTTACAGGCTATTTTGGTCAATGGAAACATTTTAGATTGAGATCAGTTACTCAGTAGACCTCACACCTCTCTATAGCATATTACATCTGCTATAAGTGGTTCAAGAAGTTTCTCTGGCTCTTTAATGAACAGCATAAGATCCTCAGCGTAAAGTGACAACAGCATCCATTTATGTGGAAATACAATGCAAGCCCTCTAAGAGAATGTTTATTACCCAACTAAGTCAGAAGGGGGTCAATGGCTAGAGCAAATAGTGGGAGCGAAAGAGGGCAGCCCTGATGTGTACCGCTTCCAATCGAAAACAACTCGGAAATACAGGCATTACTAAATATCCTGGCAACAGATTTAGAGTAACATAGCTTAAAGAGATTCTGTAACTTAAAGGGTATACTAATTTTCAGCTATACTGCAAACAGAGAATGCCATTCAAACTAGTAAAATGTCTTCTCATCATCTAATAGACCTGAGATAGTATCAATTTCGACCTGATATGAGGTATAACAGCAAAAAACGTTTTCAAGTTAATAAATCTGGCACTCCCTGGAATGAAACCTGATTGTTCGGGTGATATCCAACTCTCCATCATTGGGGCTAGTCTATTTGCTATGATGCATTAAAGAATCTTATTATCTAGATTTAGTAGAGACAAAGGCATGTACGGCTGCAATACTGTCCATCCTTGGTCAGCTTTAGAAGTACTGTAATAAGTGCCTCCCTGGTGGTCAATGGGAATTCCCCAGTCTCCACTGCCTATTTGTAGAGATCTTTCAGTTGTGGCTCTAATATTGCTTGAAATTCTATATAGAACTCAGTTGTGAGTTCATCAGAACCTTGGGCTTTGCCTCCCGCTAGACCCTCAATGACCAAAAAGATCACTTGTGAATCAATTGGTCAACAAAATAGTCCCTGGTTCTCTCTCAATCCATGCAAGGGCAACATCATGTAAATAGTATTGTACTTCAGTGTCAGTAGTAGTCCACATGCTTGTGTATAAATCTGAAATGTAGGACTGAAACTCCTCGATAATTGCAATCCTGACTCCTGTTATCAATCCAGTCTCGAGGTAAAGAGAGTGAATAGCTTTGTAAGATGTGCTTTTTTTTAATTAACCATGAAAGAGTTTTACCCGTCATACCTTCTTCACCAACATTTTTCGCCTAATTGTCTTTAGCAATATATTGCATATTCCTGTCCATGAGTTCCCAGAAGTCTTTTACTCTTGTTAACTTTTGATGAGGTTTGTGGACTTAGAAAACACCTCGGAGGTAGATACCAATTTGCTCTATTGTTATTTGAAAACTTAGATTCACTGATACATACTTAGGGCCCGATGTACGACCGTTTTTTTCTGTCATAAAGGGGATTTCGTCCCTTCCTAATAGCAAGTCCAAAACCTATGTATGAATATTTAGTGACCGTAATTGCGGTCGCAAAACTCTCACAATTTACCATCCTTCTCAGAAGGGTGGTGAGGCATTCGCAAACGGGTAGGGGTCCCTTTCCAGTGTGGTTTTACTGTGGACGGTGAGTCTCCAAACAATTTTTTTAAAATAATGATGGGAAATGATTCATTTTGTACCTCATTTCCCAAATATATGGTTTCAAAGTCTTAGGTATTACAAGTTCTTATACATGCAAATATTTCATGGTCAGGCGCAGACAAGGGAGAGAGAAGGAACCTGTGTCCCATGCAGTCAATCCAGATTGAGCACAGGAGTCTGCAGGCAGTGGGTTTAACAAGAATGTGTTGACCCTAAATCACAAGCTACAAAAGTCCATTTACTCTTGACTCAGGATTTTGAGATTGCATTTCTGATGTGTCATAAAAAATATTACATTTGCATGGAGGAATCCATGCTTAATTTAAAATAAAAAAAGCAGCGCATACTTCTAGTAAACTAAAGTAGTGTAGTACACTGCTTAAAAGGCACAGAGAGCATATCTTTAGATCCCCCTTTCCCCCACCCCGTTAGGGTCCGTTTTATTTTTGCACAACCATGGGGTTTCTGATGGCTTTGTAGTACTACTTTTGAATTTCAAAAGCCGCAAATCATAGGATAGAATAATTCACCTAAAGTTGCATCAGTATTGAGTTCAACAAACTGTTTAAAATGCCCTCCTGGGCACAGGCTCGTAGAAATTGCACCCTTCGGCAGGGAATATGCAGCGCCCCATCCCCAAACATAAGTACTTTGAGGTACCAGACAAACAGAAAAAGCTCTGCCCATGAAAGATTATTAAACGCGAAAGTCAGCGCATGAGTCAACAATAGGTGAGTCAATCAATCAATCAAAGAGGCTTTATTCGATTTTAACTTTAAAATCATAAAAGCATACAGACAAAAAATACATTGCATTTTAAAGTAAACCACATATTGGCTTTAAATTACACAGTTAAAGGATTAAAAAAGGATTTTAGCCCTCCCTGGGTTGAGTCACCAAATAACATGGAAACCAGAGGGGGCCTCTGGGCTCCATATTGCCTCTGCTTTACTTTTCTGGGAAATGAAAAACATACCATACACTTATTACAAACAACCTTTGTGACAAAAAAATGCCAATCTGAGCTGTTTCCTCAGACCAAAATGTATTTTGCAGACCAATAGGCCTGTGGAGAAAAAACGTTTGTAGCGCTTTGACAACATACAAATGAAGACCAAACAAAAGATGTAGATAATCTAGAGTGGAGAACAAAATATGTATCAAAGCCCTTGTACCAGGCCTTTCCCCCAACAATTAAAGATAAAATACTTTGATAATAACAAGTACAGATCACATCATGAGACAGTAAGGCTCAATTACACGCTACCTCCAACCCCTAACTCTTTGTTGTTCTGTGGTTAAAATGTTTTTTTATAAGATTTTTATTGAAGTACTTGACATTCTACATCATAACAAATGATACACAATGGATAATAAGGCTTTAACACTTTAACATAACCCATATAATGAAACTAATTATAATACAGGCATCAAAGAAAAACGTACTGTCTTTCTCTACTAACAAACGTATCCACTAATCAAAATATGATGGCCATATTTTTGAAAATTTTCTACACCACCCAATCCTTTGTGCATATACATATTCACTTTTCCTGACTCTTTAAATTTTTTGAAACCACTCATCTGCAGTAGGAACCGTTTCTGACCTCCAAAACTGAAGTAACAATGATCTTGCCACTGCAATTACGATGTGAACAAGTTTAGCTAGCGATTCAGACAATTTAAGTTCTGGTTCAAAACCATATAATATTAAGTTAACATAGCAGGGAACAAAAATCTTTAAATAATTTTGAAGCAAAGCAAAAACTTCCTGCCAAAATATCCTAATTTTAGGACAGTGGACCATTATATGAGACCAGTTAGCAAGATCCTGTTGTCTACATCTAAAACAGGTAGATGGAGTGTTAAGATACATTTTAGAAATAACCGCTGGAGTGCGATATAAGAGCCATTTACTAAAGAAAAGCATTCTTCGCCAATTGGCGCCTCTCAAAACACTGAAATTAAATGTATTTATGGTTTTCCAAGTATTAGGAGTCAACTCTGAATTTTCGTGTTCCTGCCATTTCCTAATTGCTTTAGAATTCAAGTCTCCCTCCCTACTTTACGCTAAGCAGCGTCTCCACTCTCCGGGGTTCTTAGAGCATGAGTGCAAGAAAAGATCATTAGTCAGATGAGAAGATTGACTAATCTGTGCTAGAACAATTTGTCCCAGGGATTTATAAATCAATTTATACGAGCCTATCAGCAAAAAATTCCCCTGGATTAAATTTGCCATCTCATTCAAAGTTATCCAAGATCCATTTTTCACAAAATTTATCAACGTTAAAAACCCTGCTCTGCCCCAGTTAGCAACAGTTTCAGACCCAGTTTTGATACCTATGAAGGAAAAAGCGCTACTTAGTGAAGTTGTTAAATTCAAGAGAGAAAGTAGATATCTTTTAAGCATGGCCCAATGTTTTTTAAAAAACCAAATCAGGATGTTGTAGCGCACACATTTGGGTGATTTAAGGACCTGCAGCGGAGAGGGGATTTTAATCTCTTGACAGATTAGGTCGAATTATTTTTTTATAAATAATGTCTGGCCATCGACTGGTTGTTTAAATCTTGACAGATACTGTGCGAAGTATGCGTTATAGTAATCTTTAAGATTTGGTAAAGCAAGACCTCCTTGTTCCGAATCTTCATACAGTGTATTGATTGCAATTCGGGGGGTCTTTTTTGCCCAAACAAAAGCTGAAAATAAGGACTCTACTTTTGAGAAGATTGAGCCAGGCAAGGAACAAGAAATCGAAGAAAAGAGAAAATTAAACAGAGGAAGCACTGACATTTTAATTAGAGCCACCCTGCCCAATGAGGGGATCAAAGTTCAATGAGTGCTAATCTCTTACTGAGGCTGAGAAAAAGACCCCCAAATATCTCTTCGATCTATTATTGATACAACTGTGTAAATCGGGATGGAGTTCGGGATCTATACCCCCACAAACTAAGATCTCGGTTTTCTTTTTATTGATTCGATATCCCCGAGAGCCTCAAATTCTTCGAAGATTAAAAGAGCCTGTGTTTGAGAATGCATCTCAGGTTTAATCAGTAACATTATATCGTCCGCATATAGTTTAATCTTGGCCATGGAAGTTATGGGAGGAAAAATATATACGCAGTTCCGAATTGCCACAGCTAAAGGCTCGATAAAGAAGGCAAAAAGGGCAGGTGACAATGGGCAACCTTGCCTTGTGCCTCGCTGAACTATAACCGAGCCCACAATAGCTGCATTAACAATAATATTAGCTTTTGCACCCCTATATAAATTCTGAAATAAATTAATAATTTGTGATGGAATCCCAAAGCGCTGTAAAATAAAAAAAGGGTCTCCCAAACAACCAAATCAAAAGATTTTTCCGCATCCAAAAGTAAAACTAAGGCAGGAATCTCTCGAGTTTCAAAATAATCTAAAGCTTCAATCAAATAATGTGTATTAGTAAAAAGTTGTCGACCTGCAATAAATCCATTCTGGTCAGAATGAATCAATTCTGCGGAAACAATATTAAAACAAATTGAAAGTAATTTTGTAACTATTTTATATTCCGAATTCAACAATGTGATTGGCCTATAAGAATTAGGATCCTTAGGTTCCTTCCCCTTCTTCAGAAAGCTGACCACCGTTCCATCTTGAAAGGAAACTGGAATTGGACCTCCCTCCAGCATAGAGTTTAATAATAACAAAAAAAAGTTCCAAAAGAGAATTTAAAAAAAACAGGAAAACTCAGCAGGGAGTCCATCCGGACCACAGGCCTTACCATGAGGAAGACTTTATACCACCAGCTCTATTTCTTTCCTAGAGAATGGGGTTGCCATTGTTCGTTGGTCTACTTAAGAAAGAATCGGAGGGGGATATTTATCTAAAAAGTAATTTAACCTTTGTTGATCTGTGTTATGTAACGTGCTATAAATATTCTCATAATGAGAAAGCATTATTGACCCTATCTCTCTGAGGTTTCCGTGTGAGTGATTGGGGATTTTAAGGAGTGAATCATGTTGGCCGCAGCTTGTTCCTTAATCTGCCAAGCTAGAAATTTTCCAGTAAAGTTACTATGTTCATAGATTTTTTGTGATTGCCTGCAGAAAATGTCCTCACTTTTTACGAAATAATGTGCACTAAGCTCCCGCTTAGCAGCATTTAATTGGTTCTGTAAGCTAATAGAAGGGTTATAATATCTTTGTTCTATTAACGCCTGTATTTTTTGCTGCAGCAAATTCTTCGTATTCCTAGTAATGGAAGATTCCATTGCATCTTTTCCTATAATGACCACCCGAATAAAGGCCTTTAAGGAGTCCCAAACGATGTGAAGAGGAGCAGTACCAATATTGCGTGCAAAAAATTCTCCTATCTCTAATTTAAGTGATGTTACCCATGATTCATCGGACAAATATATCTTATTAAAAACCCATCGTTTAGAAGTTCTCTTTCTATCCCCAAAAAAACTCAATTATTAACATAGCATGGTTGAAAAAGCCATTGTGTAAAATCTTCTGGTACAAAAAATGTAATTTTGTATAAGCAAGAAAAAAATCAATGCAAGAAGATGACTTAAATCTTCCCGACCAGCAAGTAAACTCTTTTTTAAGGGATTCTGTACCCGCGATGGATCACAAAGATCGAGTGTCTTCGCATTATTAATAATAGAACTAAATGTCTTAGTTAGACTGTTTTTTTATATCAGTAGTGAAGTCTAGTTTTAGATCCATGAGAATGTTTAAATCCCCTCCGATAACAATATCCCCTCCCACCATTAATAAGGACTGAAACAAGTCTTCATAGATAAGAAAATGATCATTTAGGGGAGCATACAAGCTAACAAAGTTAGAGGTATTTGTCTGTTTTTCAGTTTACATGTGGCCCAACACCAACGGCCTTGGCATCCCTCCTCTGTTTGTATAATCTCCGCGTGCAGATTTTTATTTTAAAAAGTGCAACACCTCTCTGAGACTCAGTAAATAGGGAAAAAACGCGATATGAGGCCCAAGCTTTAAACATAGTGAAGTCATCAACTTTTGAGACTGGAATATGGATTTCCTGTAACAATATTACTGCAGGATTCTGAGTCATAATCCATGTTTCTATTGCGCGCATTTTCTCATTATTATTTAAGCCATTCACATTAAAAGAAACAATGTTCAACCCAATTCTGGTAGACATTTAACTTTAACATACAGCTTTTATTTCCCTTTAACCAATCAAAAAGCCCCCGCATTCTGTATCTGCCAGAAGAAAAAACCAATTCCTTGTCCTCTGTGCCTAGCAAAAGAGAAATTTATAACATCAAGGACTTCATTTTTAAATCTTTTTACCGCCCAACACCCGTCGACCCAACCCCTTGATCCCCCCCAGCTTGTGGCTCTTCTCCTACTCTACTTTCCCTCCCCCACACTAGCCACAGATCTCTATCCCTTAACATTGAGGTGTCGTGTTATTACACCCCTTCAGCCGTCCCCTTGATTCTCCTCCCCCCAGACTGGAAAAAACAAAAAAAAACATGATCATGATAATTAAGGATAGAAGGATGGAATTTCCCAACTTATCTAACCATCTTCCATCTCCTTAAGCAGCTCCTGAGCTTCCTCAACATCAGACAGCATATAGGATTTGCCCTTAATCAAAACTCTTAGCTTCGACTGCTGAGCTATCATAGCCTGAGCCCCCTTAGCCTTAAATAGGTATAAAATCTTTATGAACTCCTTCCTTCGTCTAGCTGCAGCGGCGGACATGTCGGCAAAAATTCGACATTTCACTGTCGCATTTACTGGAAACTGCCTCTGTTTAATAGCTTTTGAGAGGATTTGTTCTTTTCTCCTAACATCCGCAAAATTTAACAAAATAGTGCGAGGAAGTGTAAAAATTGGGAGTGGGTGGGCCGGAACCTAATGGGCTCTGGTGATGGTTAGATCACCTTTAAATTCGGGAATCACGCCCTGCTGAAGGAATGATGTGACCCAGAGGAGCATATCAGATCCCTCGATTCCTTCTGGAACCCCCACTATTCGAAGATTCGATCTTCGATTATAATTTTCTATATCATCAAGTTTAACCTCTAATCCCCTAGTTGTCTTAAATACACTTTTAGCCTCCTTTTTGGCCTCCGTCATTTGGTCCTCCAAATTAGAAATTCTCTCCTCAGCTTCTGATAGACGAGCAGGAAGAGTGCATACTAGTTCTTCAATTTTATCCATTTTAACCAGTCTCTGATGTATAGAGGCCAGTTCAGTTTTTTAAGACGTTTTCACCTCCCTTATCGCGTCTAAAATTAAATTTAACATGTCTTTAACGGACATCTTCATTTCGCCCACAGTCTCAGTGTCCATATCTAGACTAGGGCTAAAAGAGTCCACCTCATTTCCAGATTTTGCATCCTGTACTACCGGAGTACAGACAGTGCTCGCTGGTTCTTCCTTTTTTTGATCTATAGTGGCTGAACTTCTTACTCCATGTGAGAGGGTGCATACAGAAATAGTATTAGGCGCCAGTTTCGTCTTTGAGTTATCTAAAGGGACAGTGCCAGCCGGCATATCTGGAAGCTGATTTAAATTGGAAGGCGGGGGAATCAAAGTACTAGGAGGAGACACAGGTAATTTCTTATCAAACAATGGGAATTGCTTTGAAGGCTGGGGGAGCCCGGGTGTCTTAGCCTTGTTATCCATATTCAAATTGTGATGAGTGAATTGATTAGGCATCACCTCTCGAGTGTTAAGTTTCCCAATTAAAATGTTCCGAAAATTAACTCCTGGGCTGGATTGAAAAGGACATTCTGTCAGTGATTCCTCCAGCTCATCTGAGCTTGCCGAGGAATGTACCGAATTTTCTTCCCTGGAGTCCCCTTTCTCCCCTAATTTAGCCACTGCTTCTTTAGCCTACTGTCGCCGAGCCCACGCCTTACTTCGAGCAGTTAAAAGCTTGCCCATGTTACACACGACAATTATATAGGTTACAAGACCTAATTAGTGTTGGGGGGCTTACCGGACAACAAATGGAATTGCAGACTGGAAGTCCTTTGTGCCCACGATGTAAAAAGAGAGCCCAGATGACTCTGATAGTGAAATGTACTTTTTCCAATTTTCCAAAGCCGTCACTCCTGCAGTTGTCACTCCTCTCACACGTTAAATTGAGAGAAAAAAAATTGAGCCTTAAATGTTTTTCTATTCCTTTTCCTTCTCCGCAGCCGTAGCAGTCGTCTGCACAACAGCCGTTACACCCTTCACGCTTGGAATGAATAGCTTTATTAATAGCTTTATTATCACTTCATGCTCGAAAAGGAACCCGAGCTGCAAGCAATAAGTTCTTCAACTCCGGGTGCGTGATACCGTGAAGCTGTGTAGTCGAGGTTATCCTCCGTGATACACTTTCCATCTCTCTGCCGTGAGAGAAACAAACAATGGGAAGCACGCTAAAATGTATTAATGCCAGGAGTTTTCTCCTTCGATTACTGCCCTTTTTCTCATTCCGCTGAATCGCTGCCCCAGAGAAGGCGAGCGTGCAAGACGCGTTATGAAAGTCCAAAATCCTAACCATCCGTCGAGAAGCTGAAGCCAAAGCCAGAGCTGGAGCTGCCAAGACTCCATCAGCCTTCTGCCATCATCATCCTCGAGGAGGAGGGGAGGAGCTAGGAGCACCGTTCCCAGGTGCTACGTGGAGGCGTGGATCTCCACCATCGGCCTATCATCTGGTTAATATGGTTGAATGCAAATTTTACCAATTTTGATGCACTGATTGTAACGTCCTTTTCAACTAGCCTCTGATAACTGTTGACTAGATGCAGTCTTACAAAGATGTGAGTCAACCTATTAATATTGAGAAGTAACAACAATATTTTTAATGCAAAAAGAAAAAAACAATGCAATTGGTTTTAAAATTTAAAACAGAAAATGTGAAAAATAGCAGTGTCTAAAATGCAGAAAGTTCTTGAGATGAAGACTAATTTCCATTTAATAATATAATTGTGTTCTTGATGTGCTAATATCTATAAAAAAAATGATCACTCCTAGTAAGCATGGGCGGAAAATCCATTTCGCTCGCGGATTTTGCGGATTTTCGGTAAATTCGCAATCCGCGAGATTCGCGAATCTCCCGCAAAATCCGCAAATCCGCGAGCAGCGGATTTTATGGCTTGCTCGCACTGTTCGCGTGAGTTCGCGGCTTCCCAGTACAACTTCGCGCCCCGCGAATAAGCGCTAAAATGCAGAAATACGATCTTAGCAAAACTGAAACTACTTACCAGGTTCAAAAGTTCAGGCTCATCATTAGTAGCCATTTCCTGTAGTGCTTCCTGAGGGGCCCCTCCAGAGTTCAGTTGCAACTATTATGTGACCCTGCTCTGAACCTCAGAATAGTTACACATATGCCACAAAGGTCCTGAATTACAGCTAAGGGAGACAAGCAGGAGCCAGGCTGGAAGTTCAAATCCATTAATCAGCCCCTAATTCATTATTGTCAGTTGGGGCAGGGCAGGTGTTGTAACTAATTTTGCAACAATGAAAGCACTTAGCAAGTGCAAAAGATCACTAATCAGGAAGCACTAAGGAAGCAGGTGCCAGCTAAAAAAATATTCTGTGACACATTAATCAGCCCCAAATTAATTCAGGTCACTTGAGGCAGGGAAGGTGTGCTTTGCTTTGCCACAATAATGTACACTGACTGGACAACCAGAGGGTGCTGTGATGAAACAGAGGGTGGCATGGGTGGGCCAGAGGGTGGCATGAGTAGTCAGAGAGTGGCGGTGGTGACAGAGAGTGGCAAACACAAAAAAAAAAAATTCGCGAGAATTAGCGGATTTTGCGGATTGCGAGTTCGCAAATCCGCAAAATTCGCGAACGCGAGATTCGCAAAATTCGCCCATGCTTAACTCCTAGCAGGGGAGATGAAAAGCTGAAAATCCTTTTGCGCAGTTCAAAGAAAGTATAACATACTTTGGGGCATATTAGCAAGGGCAATATCGCCGCTTCAACTGGACCTTTTCCCACTAAAGAGGCAATATTTTTATCGCCCTATCAGTAAGCTGCCGCTAACAGCAGTTAGCGACAGCTTTGAGGCAATAGCGACCAGCTTGGGGACCGCTTTTCATGTCAGCGATATTTATCACTAATGACATGCAAAGTGGGCGTACCCAAACTGTTAGCGACTGTAAGCAGTCTCTAACACAGCTATCGCCTATTAGCTGTGCAGGCTTAGCGATAAAAAAAGTCAAGCTAAGCACGATTATCGCTAGAATCAAACGCCTGCTAATAGGATGGCTTACTTGCATATTCAATGGGAGGTGGATTTTCAGATTAAACCCCCGTTGGCGTTAATGCGTGAATATCGCTGGATTTCCAGTGATATTCACGCATTTCGCAGATATCGCTGGATATTTTAACACAATGGAGAAAAACGTTGCTAATAGCATGTTTTCTCCGCTAACATATCCAGCAATAGGCAGTGATAATAAAAACACGCTAAGCGCGTTTTGCGATAAATATCTCAATTCTTTGCTAATATGCCCCTTTGTGTTTCTGTATTCTTTCTTTATAAATTAAAATGGGATCTGGAGTTCGTTCTGGCGCACTGTACGCCAATGCTTTTGATCGAGGGGAAGATTGGTTAGCCCCAAGTGTTATCCTTTGTTGTGAAAAACTTATATGAAAAGAAGACTTCACAGGATTCACTATAACTAAATTATAGAAATTATAAATGGATTTTCCTGAACGTGATAGCCTACTGTCAATGAAAAGTTAAAAGTTATTAATCTCACTAGACAATGAAAGACAATGGGTGAACTTTTTGCAGAAGATGTACTTTGCATCAGAGAAGGTACAGAATGTGGCTTCTGGTGGGTGGCTTAGTACATATGTCAATGCAAAGTATATAAGTAGGAAAAAAAGAAGTAAGTTTGTTCCCAGTCCCATGTGAAAACTAGGAAAACAGTGATTATTTTACCTGTAGTATTTGTGAGGATTCAATCTTTTGTATTTGTTTACAGCGTTGCCTTGACCTTGAATTACCCCACTGGCCAACTTATAGGTGAAGCAAACAAAGTCTATAAATAATACATCATCTTTGGGACTAAACGGCACGTGTATTATTATCATCAGATTTACTCTGGGAGAGGCCGAGGGCTGCAGACAAAGGGTAAGGTTGAAAGGAACCTGCGTCCACGTGTTATGTACACAAGTGCTCCTAGCCCAGGTCTGGTGTACCCAATGTTACAGCCTGGCTTTCTCTGCACCACATTTGACTGCTCAGTGGTGGATGTTCATGAGGTGTACACACCCTAGCAAAAGCACAGGGGCATATGTACAAGGATTGGCGATATTTATCGCTAACCTCAGTTAGCGTGCATTTTTTATCGCCGTATACCGCAGAAAATGATAGCAGTGTTAGCGGCGTATTCACAACACGCCACTAATTGGCGATAGTTTCCCTTACAGGGTGAACTGTCCAGCATTAAGATTAGCAGCATGGCGATAAAAGTCCTCACTCTAACGTGAAAAAGCGGTGATGGGCCTATTAGCGGGCAGAAACAGCACACTAATCAGCGCCAGCTCACTTTTTTTCATGTTAGGCGGGGAAAACCACTATAAAACACCCGCTATGCAGCCCAAACATAAACAAAAACAAAAAACAGGAAAAAATAGAGAAGAACCATGCCAGAAGCTGGACCCAGTACTGAAGCCAACAACAACCCCTAAAGCACCCAGGAGGACCAGCCAGAGAACCAGGGAAAGGGCAAGGAGAATAATATGCCCGGTTCAGTCATCAAGAAAACCAGGTCCTGATTGCGGAGGTGACAGAAAAACAACAACAACTTCTTGCCAGCTCCGCAGTGTCATTGGGAACAAAGAATGCAATATGGCAGTCCATTGCAGCCAAGGGGAATGCATTTGAAGAGGCGAGGAGGACAGTGGTTGACTGCAGGAAGTGCTGGCATGATGCTAAACACAAGGCCAAGCAGAAACTTGCAGCCAATCTGCAAGCAGCAATGCAGACTGGTGGTTGAAGTCCAGCATCACAGGAGAAGCTGGATGCGTTGGAGGAACAGGTATCCGCAGTCATCAGCCAGGAGACATTGATTGGAGTTCCGGGACAGAATGCTGCTCAACATGACCACACACAACAGCAACAGGGTGAGTAACAACCAGGGACTGGGGAGACAGGGTGGATGGGCCCAATGGCACTCATGCACAATTAAATATATTGCAGTGCACACCACCAATCACTGTGGATCATGTGCCGGATACCCTTGTCCCTGGTGGCATAGACACATATCACTGTACTCAACCAATGCATTTGCAAGACACATATTGGTGGGCTCACAGACCTAGAAATGTGCACAGAAAAGTCATCCAAATATAGTCCAAGTATCATATCAGACCACAAAATAAGGACTGCATGAAAGAGCAAAGGGCCACATTGATTGGAGATCATGCATGTGCATCAAGGCTGACTTTATTGCACATACACAATCATGCACACAACTCAGACACATGGGCACAATGTTGCATGTGTGCTGACATTGGTGGTGGCATGCCTACTCATTCACATGATCAACCTCATTCCCAGTGCATCCTCATTTTGGCATCAGAGAGATGCGGCCTGTGCCGGCAAATTTTATATGCGTGGGATGAGGCAAGGGGGCCATTCTGACATCCTCCCACATCTCCAGTCAATGTGCCCACTTGCTTGTACATGAGATGCAGTCCTGTGTACACCAAGTGAGAAAACATCTAGTGATTGTAAATACCATGAACACATGCATTGTCACAACAAAGTGATCATGAAACCATCTGTCTAAAAGGTGCATATCCCACAATGCACACATTCAGCAGACTTGAGTCCAAATGTAATGTCATACTATGAGCATGGGGGATATGGCCACAACACCACAGTTCCTGGACTATGCATATCAGGAATGTGTCATCTAAATATGTACAACGTTATTTGTCTGTGTGCCATACTCACAGAGCTAAAATGTCCCTGTAAAGAAGTATGACAACCTAAGTATGATAACAAGCAAGAATAGCAAAGTAGCGTCAAATAAGGAGAAGTAGCTAGATGGCACCATAACCCCTTAGGGCAAATTTCACTCCTCCACTCTCCCAAGTGTACACATGTGCCATACAGAAAACAGCATTCTACATCAGTCCTGGGGTGAGTTGCCCATTACATCATGATGTGCATGTAAACCTGTCTGCTTGGTAAGTCTACTGTGTCAGTGAACAAATATGCAGTCATGTCTGTTATCATCCACACACAAACCCCAGTATTCAATAATCTGAACCAGGACAGCATGTATCTTCAATGTGTCCATCTGCATGGCAAATACACAAACACACATCAGCCTGCCATTTGCATCTGATGGGAGGGGAGGGTGATAGGGCATGCGAACCACTAATATGCCTATGGAAATCCACATCCATCAAATCTAGGCCCACATTGAGGGAATGGGTGTTGTCACTGCCTGTTCAGCCTGAAACAACAATAGAAACTCATGCTGCACCATACTCACAATAGGTAAACCAACAGGAGGGCAGTAAGCAATTAATGCAAGGAAAACCATGACAAACAACATGCACACAAGAGAAATCACAAGAGCCAAAGCTACCTGGATGTACACGTGCACTGCACTGTGCAGCAGACATAGAAACAGCTATTTGCCCATCATTGCCAATCTTGCCTCATCACACATAACCATTCTCGCACCAAACCCATGAACATATGCACTACCCAGCAAACCTGACTGTCTGTGAGTCACACTGACAAGGCAAGTGACAGTGCATGATGAATTGCCTGCCTGGACCATAAACATTTTAACATGGTGCATGCCACGGTCACTGAAGTGGAGTTCATCCTTAAAGGAGCAGGTCATACTCTGACACTTCCTCCTGTACATACTACCCCTGATGCAAAGAAGACTTCTGCTGCCAAACAATCCACAAGTGCCCCAACTCTGATCAAGACCCAGATTAACGTCAGCTTGCAACATCTCTTCATTGTAAATGCACATAAGTGAAATGCTCACTGGCTGAAAGGGATAAGGGACAGTCAAACCAAATCTGCAGGAGTGACTCTCCCACAAGGCAGTGCACAGATACATAAATCTGAGCTAATCAACATTGACTACAATGTGGTACAAATTGCATCATTTCTACTACTGAGCCGAGGACACAACAGGTGCCGTTTGTGTATAGAAATGGGCCATTCACATTTGGCATAGCTGTAAACTGTGAGATGATAATGTACAACTACAATGTCACATCTGTGATGTTGTACAAATAATTAATATCCGGCATCTAATACGCATCTCCTCCTAAACAGTCAGAATGGACATTGTTATGCAGTCTGCTAGTAAACTCATCCAAAGCATGACCATACTTGAAGCACATATTTAACAGCATCTCCCCTTTACATTGCAGAGGTCGAAACATCACCTCCTGTACAACAGCCTGCCCCACTCTTCACTGATGAACAAGAGGCATTTTCCACCATCAACCAGGACACCCTCCAACAGCTGCTAGACTCATTTAGCACACCACCTCCGGAAGCAGGTCCACCCAGCTGTAGTGTAGTTCCTATATTCCCAAAAGGCTCTGCGCATTGGAATAATATATCCTATAGATTTGGCGTAGGACTTAAGTCAATAGGTCTCATTCGAATATACTAAACTTAATAGTGAGTGCCAGCCAGCTCAGACGTCACTAGAAACTTTCTCGAATACACAAGAAGGAATTCGTTTCTGACAACTGCATAAACAGGACAACTTTGTTTCCCCAAAAATAAGAACATATCTCTCAGAGTCGTGGAAACAATAGATAACTATTTTACTCAGTCAATCGTGCATGCTTCGTTTCTACAGAGTTGCAGAGAAATAGTGAGATGGGCATTTTCAATAAAAGGTTTATTGAACAGTCTTCTTTATCATGGAAGAGAGGTGAACTGCTACAATCGTTAGACAGAATACAAAGTATAATGTGTACAGCGAAAATAGTATTATAAAATAATAGTGTAATAGCATTGTATGGTTTCTAAGCCATATAAAAATACATACATAAATAACATAGACTACAATACTTAACTGGTGCTTCTAAAATACGCCTACCCCAATGTACCTGAGACAAATTAGTGATCTCCTGCCATTTAGAAGGAAGTTAAAAACATGCTTATTTACTAAGATCTAGGGTCTCAGTAGGTTCTGAAGGAGGTAGGCTATGTCAACTCACTATTAGCTCCAGGATGCCTGACAGGTGACAGGGCGCTCTAGAAAATGCAATAAATAAAAATAATAAAAAATACCTAACCTAGGTCTAGTACATGGGAAGAAGTAAGTATGGTCTTTTGCATAGGTTTAGTTTTTGCAAAGAATCTACCAAAGGTTTCTCTAGGTTCTAATCAGCTCCATACCTTAGAATGAAGGAGGTCTTGTATCTCTGTCTCGGGACTCGATTTCCCAACACCCCGCTAGGGGAGTCATAAACACTGGAGCTGGAGTCTCGGCAGGAGAGGGCAGCTTCCTGATCAATGCGTCAGCAGGAGAGTCGGCTTCCTTCGGCACTTGCTGTAGCGAGCTGCGTCGGGCAAGTAGGTCATCGAACTGCTCCAAACCACCGTGCTTTGCTATAGCAAGTGAAGGTATATTTATACCTTGAAGGTGTTTAGGAATGCCATGTTTGACGGAAAGTTGGGCATATGAATGTCATAATGAATCTCTAAGTAATAGATGTTTTTTGTAAAACTAACTGAGTTCTTCGAGAAATCAATATTCAAGCAAGGGGAAGTCCCTAACGGCTTAAGCTGGTTTTCCAAGAAATCGTTGAGACGGTGAATGGATGGAAGTAGCCATGCCTGTATTTGGGTAGCATGGGCTATGCATAAATAAGGGCTTGATTTCTATGCCTATATAAGGGCAACGTGAAATGTAACTATAACGTTCGACACGGTTAACCATCCTACCTTATTACATCGTTTGAAGGGCATGGGAGTGTCGGGAGCGGCCCTGGCATGGCTTGCTTCCTTCCTGAACAAACGCTTCTTCCAGGTGTTCGAGGGCGAGGCTGTATCCACCAAACAGCCACTCAAGTGTGGGGTTCCTCAGGGCTCTGCCCTGAGCCCCACACTTTTTAACATCTACATGAGGCCCCTAGCGGAGATAGTTCATCCATTTGGTGTCCGTATCGTCACCTACGCAGACGACACTCAGTTGGTGGTCTCATTAGACCACTTTGAGGGGTCGTCTAGCACGCTGAGTTCATGCTTAGAAGCAGTGGCTAAATGGATGAAATCCTCCTGCTTCAGTTTGAAAGGAGAGAAGACGGTGGTCATGTTACTGGGCAACCCTCCACCTACCAGTCTGGCCTCCTTCTGGCCCACATGTTTAGGCCCCCTCCCCGCCCCAAATCTGAGATAAAAAGCCTGGGAGTCTGGCTCGATAAATCCATGGATTTTACTTTTCAGGCCACCAAAACCGCATCCATCTGTTTTGGGCTGATAAGAATGCTCCGAAAGGTGCTCCCCTTGCTTCCATTCCAGGCGAGGAGAGTCATGGTCCAGGCCCTGATACTCTCATGCCTGGATTATGGTAATGCTCTCTATCTGGGAGCCCCGGTGGCAGTGATCAATAAACTCCAGGTCACCCAAAACTGTGCGGCCCGCTGCTTTTTCAAATTCCTCACTGGCAGTCGGCCAAAAATGCCTTAAAAAGTTACATTGGCTCCCTGTGGCAGCAAGGGCACAATTTAAGGCTATGTGTCTTGTTCAAAAAGCAATTTGCAGAACTGGTCCAGCCATAATGCACCCTTTAGCTACCCCTTACCTTCCCCTTAGAGCTTTGCGCTCAAGTTCACTGCAACTAGCCACCATGACCAAGATAAACAAGGCTCGCTGGGGCCGCCGCTCATTCTCACACAATGCTGCGAGAATATGGAATTCTCTTCCGCTTATCCTCAGAGAAAACAACAACCGGATGGCATTTAGGAGGCTTTTAAAGACTCATTTGTTCAGTAATGCCTGTTAATCATCCTAGTTGGCCGCCTTGATTTCAGTTAAAAGCGCTGCGAGGCCTACGGGTAGTCTGTACGCTCTACAAATGTAATTTTTTTTTCATTTCATTTCATAAGGGCATGAATTGGGACAATCCATTCGGAATCTAAAACGCCATACAACACCCACTCCACTTTCTTATGTACGACATGACTAAGTTCTAAACACGTTAAACATATCTAAACATGATGTGTTAAAAACCCACCCAAAATGCATACAAATGTATTGGTACTGGTTTGTACATGAAAAGAGCTTGCGTGATGTACGCATTCAAAGCAATGTTTCATTCTAAGCATATAGATGACATACTCAAAATGTTATCTGAATGAATCATGAAAATACATTTCTGAAATGGCTCGTAAATACAGAAGAAAAAGGTGCCAAAACCATTTCATATCATATTACATATAACTGTTGGTATGAGGACAAGGTCAAATATTGTCTCTGGCATTTTTTCAAAGAATTCTAGTTCTCTATGAATAGTTCTACATTAAGCAGATTACTTTGTGCCAATACATGAAAAATTAGAATTTGGAAAAAGAGAAAGCTAATCATAGAAAAAGAGTCCCAAAGTTAGAACTTTGTTTTGAAAAATGAAGGTCGAATTCAGAGTCTCTCATAACACTGTGTGCCAAATCAAAAGTCAGTGTTATTGTTTGGAGAAAACATTAAATCTTCTAAGTCTGTAAGGAATTTGTCGACCATTGTAGGTGATAGTTGTATTACCTCATTAAGAAGATCAACCGCACAAAGATGTGAAGCATCGCTGTCAGCATTGGTCACATTAGCAATGTTCAAATTGGAAGGTACCTGTGTGCCTGTTTCCTCTCGTACCTTACCGTCAGCATTTTGCGTCTGAGATCTCAATGAATGCCGTCATCAGAATTGGTAGCCGCTGGGGACAACACAGTGCATGGGCCGTTACTGGTTCGAGCAAAGTATCAACATGCGTTGGCATGACTGATGGGAGCATCAGACATGTGTCTAGCACGCGTTCTTCTCCTCATAACAGGCAGCGTAGAACAGGTAAGATGCAATCTTGCCAAATTGGTCTGAATGATAGAAATCATGTGGTATTCAATTCTCTTAGACAAGGTAGTCCTAAAATTTGGACATTGCGCTCACGACACTTCATCTCCAGTAGAGTTTTCTCCACGGTGAACTGGGTGTCGCTTGTGGATTGACTTGCCATATCGCAGCAGTAGGAGCACAAATAGTATCCCTGCAGCAAGTCCCAAAATGACAGGCAATCCGCCAAACACAGAGTGCACGAAGTTTGGAAATATTCGTAGGACTGCTTCAAAAGGTGCTAACAGTCCCAAAAAAACTGTCTTAAATACATGTACAATACCACTCGTATCAGACATGTTTAAGATACGACTTAACATTTCCAAGAAATGTATAGGGCAATTTGAAGTTGAGAGGGCATGTATCTCTGCAGAAGTCCTTGTGACTTGCAGATCATAGGTCTCTTTGGCCGAGGTCAGTGGTACAGTTTTCTGAAAAGAATGGCTTTCATTCTGTTTAAAGTATCAATTCGTATAGAAGAGATGTTCAGTGAAGGCCATAACAGTGACTCCCGGTCTGTCTCGGTTTTTGGAAACAATACTTGCATACAGCAAGTGACCCTGGCTGACACAGTTATGAGATAAGGTAAACCTGGCAACATGCCACAGCAGCTGTGATCCTTCAACATAATGTAACTTCCATTTGAAATTTATCCAAAAAGTGGATCAATCACCGCAGCCGGAGAACCTTGCAGGTGGCAGGATAAGTTGCTAGAGGAACCATTGCAGGCCCCATGTAAATTAATACCCTGACAAAGGAGAGAACCGCTTAGTGTGTTTTCACAATTTTTACCACTAAGAAACACTTCTTTTCCCCCACTCCAACATCTGTGTGTGTATGGTAATTTCCAGGATGTCTTGATGTATTCTTTACCCAACCTTTCATATGTGCCTGCTGGTATGTGTTTTAGGCAATATTGAAAATAGAAAATTGTAACAGGCAGAGTGATTGTTCTGTGTATAATCCAATCTGTGGCTGGCTTTTCAGCGACAGTAAGTGACAATCTTTCCAGTTTTTCAATGCTCAGCACCGTAGAGTCTGCTCCCCTCTGTGCCAGTTTGATCTGTTTATCAGTGAGATTGAATTCTGAAAACAGTGACGTAGTATTGATTAAATGTCAAGGCACATAGTCCGAACAAAGGTTTTGTAACATCCAACCTAATAGCATGATAGAACGTATTTGCGACTGACCATGTTGCAACATGACCAAGTCCTGTTCCATGATGTCTATGGCAGAGGATACTATGCGGTCCAAAGACTATATCCTGGACGACAGAGTCGTTAACCCATTGTCAACTACAGAGAGAGTTTTCTCTAAGTTAACACTATCAATTTCTCGTATTCTTTCTGTAGTCTCTGCTTGCGTAATCTTCCATGCTTCATTATAAGCAGCATAGATACCGGCATATATAAAACATTTATGGCGCGGTTTTCCTGGTCCTAGCAAGAATTCCCTAAGATCAGCGCCATCATTAAGTAAAGATAAGTGTTGTTTTACATCCTTTAGTGTAGATCTATGTAGCCATTCATGGCACAGCTTCCTTACACTGTATGTTGTTACTATAGCTGGATGCTGTCTCTGAACATATCTTGGATCTGGCCTAGTGAATGTGAACCCCGTGTTTTATTCAGGAATCTATCTTGACAGATGTTTGTGTCTGTGGGCCAGATTAACCATTTTTTTCCAATCTGGATCTGTTCTGTTGTGAAGCAAAATAGTATGTACGTCAACCTCCCCCTCTGAAGTGTTATAGCTTGGAAACACTGGAGCTGGATTTCTCGGCAAGAGAAAAGACAACGTCTCTTTCAGTGCATCTGCTGGAGGGTCGGCTTCCTTCGGCACTTATTCGGCGAGCTGTGTCGTGTAGGTAGATAGTCAAACTGCTCCAAACCACCGTGTGTTTGCCTGGCCAAGTGTGGGCATATTTATACCTTGAAGGTGCCGAGTTTGACGTAAGGTTGGACATAATAACGTCATCAAAGACTCAGTTCTTTGAAAACTCCATGAGTTCTTGGTTAAATCAATATTCAAGCAAGGGGAAGTCCCTGACTGCTGAAGGCGGGTTTTTCCAAGAAATCGTTGTGGCTTTTCGGAACTAGTGGAAGTAGCCATGCCGTATTTGAACTGCATAGGCTAAGTCTAAATATGGTTATGATTTTTATGCCTATATAATGATAGGATAATTTATAACTATATATGGGAATGAATCGTGAAAATTACACTAGTGTCCTAAATTCATATACGACACCCACTCCAATTTATTATGTTTAACATTACTAAATTATAAGCACTAAAACATATCTAAAGCATGTGTTTACATTCCCACCCAAAATACACAAAAATACATTTCCACATTGTTGCACATGAAAAAGGAGCCTTTGTACAGTACGCATATAAAAGGAATGATTTCATCCTAAGCATATAGTATGATATTGGTAATGCTAACTGAATGAATCATGAGTTTACATTTTTATGAAATGGCTCTAGGTTTACAGAAGAAAAAGGTCGAGACCATTACATAGCAGAATATATAGACTGTTATTGTTTTTGCGGACAAGGTCAAATATTGTCTCTAGGAAGTGTTTGAAAAAGAATTTCCTGTTCTCTAAGAATAGTTCTACTTTAAGCAGATTACTTTGTGCCAAAAGAAAAATGCAATTTTGGAAAAAGTCAAATCAAAAATAGTAGAAAAAATAGAGTTCCAAAGTTAGAAGCTTTGTTTTCGAAAAACGAAGGCCGAATTCAGAGTTCATGGAACGCTGTGTGCAGATTTCAAAAGTTATTCTCGGTGTCAGGAGAAAACATCAAATCGTCTAGGCTGGCAAAGAAATCGTCTACCACAATAGGTGAAAGTGGAACTACTTCAATAAGTAGATTAATTGTGCACAGATGAGAAGCATCGTCGTCAGCGTCATTCGCATTAGCAATGTTCGCAGCAGATGGTACCTGTGAGCCTGTTGTTCCACGTACCTCACCATTAGCTGTAGTTGCTGGTGAGATCTCTATGAATGCTGTCATCAGGATTGGCAGCTGTTGCGGGGAACACGATGCACGAGCCGTAACAAGACCTAGCAAAGCGTTAACATCCGTTGGCAGTGCTGATGGAAGTGTAAGACAAATGTCCAACACGCATTCTTCTCCGCAAAACAGGCATCGTAGAAAAGGTAAGATGCAATCTTGCCAGATTTGTCTGAACGGGAGAAACCATGTGGTATTCAGATCTCTTAAACGAGCCAAGCCAAGAATCTGTGTAATTCTGTCACGGTACCCCATGGCTAGAAGAGCATTCTCCATGGTAGTCTGGGTATCATTGGCGACTGGACTTGCCATATTGGAGCAGAAGAAACAAACATAGAATTCCTGCCACAATTCCCAAAATAAGAGGCAGACCACCGAACACAAAGTGCACTAAATTTGGAAAAATGCCTAGGACTGCTTCAAAGGGTCCTAACAGTCCCAAAAAAACTGCCTTAAATACATGTACAATACCAATTGTATCAGACATGTTTAAGATACGACCTAACATTTCTGCAAAATAAATTTGTCAGTTCATGGATAATAGGGCATGTATCTCTGCAGAACTCCTTGCAACTTGCAAATCATATGTTTCTCTGGACGAGGTTAGTGGCACAGTTTTTTGCAAAAGAATGGCTTTCATTCTGCTTAAAGTATCAATTCGTATAGAAGAGATATTCAGTGAAGGTCCTAACAGCGACTCCCCGTCTGTCTTGCTTTTAGGAAACAATACTTGCATACAACAAGAGAACCTGGCTGACACACTAGGTAGGCTATGCCTGGCATCATTCCACAACAGCTGTGATCACTCAACATTATGTAGCTACCGTTGGATAGTTGCCAAACTGGGTCTGTCACTGCTGCTGGAGAAACATGCAGGTGGCAAGAAAGGTTATTCGAAGAACCCTCTCAGGCTCCGTGTAAATAAATACCTTGACACAAAAGTGTATCGCTTAGCGAGTTCTTACAATTTTTTCCACTAAGAAATTCCTCCTTTCTCCCACTCCAACATTTGTGTGTGTATGGTAAATTCCAGGTCGACTTAATGTATTCTTTACCCAACCTTTCGTACAGGCCCGCTGGTATGTGTTTTAAGCAATACTGAAACTGAAAAATTGTCACTGGTATCGTGATGGCGCCATGTATTATCCATTCCACGACAGGTTTCTCAGAAACAGTTAACAGTAATCTTTCCAGTTTTTCTATGCTTAGCACCGTATAGTCTGCTCCTCTTTGTGCCAAAGAGATTTGTTTATCTGTAAGGTTAAAGACAGTAAACAATGACGTGGTGTTGATTAGACGCCATGGCACGTAGCCTGAACGGAGATTTTGTAATGTCCAGCTGTCTTGACAGGCTTTTTGGCTCTATTTCGGAGTGATAAAGACTTTAAACTTGCTCACACCTATAGGCTGTATTCTTCCCTTTTAAGCCCTTTCTTCCAGACCTAGAAGAGGATAGCTGCTTTATATGATGATAGATCCCTTACTCTAATCCATCTATTGCCTATTGGCTTTGCCTTTCATTATTTTGCCTATAGTAGAGGGTGGATCCTGTGGTCCTGACTTTATATTATGGTTTGTGTAGGTACTCTGACAGAGCTAAGGGTTATTTCATCCTTCTCAGGCCTACAAGGCCCAGAACTAGAGAAACTCCATCCTGCTTTTTATCCCTGCAGAGCTGAGATGCTTTAAGGGGAAAGGTAATATTTTGGTTTTGAGCTGTTGTTCGCCCTAAGCGAACCGGAGAGAACCGTCCAGAGCTGAATCTAATCAGGAAGTGTCCCTGGGCTCAGGTCTCTAGACGAAACAAGCAGTTGATCACTGTGGGAGCGTCTGGAGTAAGGAGCCTGGTGCATGGACCTGGTGGGAGGAGGCTGATGGCTGGAACTTTCCATGAGGAAACAGCATTCCATAATAGTGAAGTGCAGAGGCGGAGTCAGTGAGCTGAGTTGGAGTTGCAGAAAGAGCTTGAGCTGGAGAGAGTTCGAGCGAGAAGGATTTGAGCTGGAGCTGCAGAGTTAGTTGAGTTGAATTGGAGGAGCGGAGAGTGTTGGTAGAGTTGGAGGAGTGGAATTGCAGGAGGAAAAGAGACAGAAGATGCTTGGAACAGAGAGAAGACAAACAGACAGTCAGTGAGCTGGAACTGAAGGAAGCAGTCAATTATCAGGAGGAGTTGTGAATAGCTGGAGTCTGAAGTAATGCCTTTTAGAAGAGACTAAAGTTATATCGTGGATTAATCTGTGGGAGCAGCTGGAGTTAATTGGACATTGGCACACAGACATTTAAACAGAGTGAACAAGCTAGTGGAACGGACGGTTATCAGAGCGGCAGAAACCATGAGATTGAAGTTGGAAGGTGGAGAGAGTCCGTGGGGGAGAGAAATCCAGTGCAAAGTGATCAGCGCAGATGTGTGTCCAAGAGTGCAGGAGAGAATCTAAGACGAGCTAAGGCACAGACGAGAGAGGAGCCCAGATGACAGCTAGAGCAAAACTTCATACTAATCAGGTGCTATCAGTTTTTGTCATATTAGTGCTTTCTATTGTATGTCTAATCCTTTTCTTTCAGCGGTGTGTTAAAAGTTCCTGTTAGTCATAAAGACCCCGCAGATAACCTTGTCCTCATACTGTATGTCTAATCCTTTTCTTTCAGTGGTGTGTTAAAGTTCCTGTTAGTTGTAGAGACCCCGCAGATTTGTGTATGTGCATTCTATTATTGTAATAAAGATACCCCAGTTCTTAGTGAACTAGTGTGCATGTGTTGTTCTTGTGATAGAGAGCGTTCTAATCAGGTAATCATACAGTAAGTGTCTCCTATTCTTAAAGTACAGGTAAAATTTCCTTCTAGTCAGGGGTTACAGCCAGAACAGATGCTGCCCCTGATCCGGTAAGTAACCTTTGAATAATTAGGGAGAGAGAGGAGCCCTTGAGCTAGGGAATTATTGACACTAAGTGATTCGGCCATCCCATAATATTATTGTAGTAGCGAACCCTTAGTGAATAGTGAGAGAGACTTCCCAACATAGAGAGACAGAGAGCTGAAGGTATTCATAGGAAAGTGGTCTTCATTGGTAAGTGGCGTTAGTGAGAGCACTGATTGTGGTCAGTGTGTATACCCACAGGATTGTGGCTTGTGTAAAAAGAACAGTCTTACGGGACTCTAAAGATAGATGGGCTTGAGTGAGCACTGAGGGTAATCAGTGTGTAATGGTAGATCATCAGAACTGCCCCAGGGTAGATTAGTCTGGACCCATGTGGTCGCAAGACTATGAGGTATGAGTGTGATATAGGGCATGGATGTCCTTTGTAATCAGTGAGTATTCTTAGTATCCCTATAGATTTAGTGGTGTTTCTGATGATATGAGCTTGTATATTGCGAGTTCCCCATCCTCAGGTAGGTACCCAGGTGCCTGGATAGATGGGTCCTGAGGAGGGAGGTGGTTACGTTCCGGCTGGGTTGGAGGGGCTCTCAGGAGCTGATCCCATCTGGTCTAGAACCCGGTCGTACATCTGGCGTAGTCGGCTGCTTACGAAGCCTGTGTGCCCTGGCCATGTGTTTGGCCCATGAGTTGTGGGGGAGTGCCCTAATCGACAGTTACATCTGGCGTAGTCGGCTGCTTACGAAGCCTGTGTGCCCTGGCCATGTGTTTGGATAGTTTCCCATAAGTTGTGGGGGAGTGCCCTAATCGCCAGTTACATCTGGCGTAGTCGGCTGCTTACGAAGCCTGTATGCCCTGGCCATGTGTTTGGCCCATGAGTTGTGGGGGAGTGCCCTAATCGCCAGTTACATCTGGTGTAGTCGGCTGCTTACGAAGCCTGTGTGCGCTGTATTGGTTTTTATCTTGATGGTTTGCACTTGGCACGAAAATTGGCCTATGGGCTTGAACAGTTGCAGTGTAAGGAGATTGCAGTACATCATGGCATTTGGCTTATGCAGGGTGGAAGAAATGCTTTTCATCTTGGTGTTAGAACTGTCAGGCTTGAATGGTGACATTGCATGAGGGAGCCAATTACATCTTTGTGATGGTCCAATTGTATAAATGTGTGTGAAAAATGCTTTTAAATTGCCCATTAAATTGCTTGCTGGTCTGCTTATGCTGTGCAATGTGAAATGTGTTCAATGTAATATGACTTGTGGAGTTCCTTGTAAATAGCTCCTTGTAAATATGGCTTGTGAATAGCGCCATGTGATTGTGGCTTGTGAGGAGCATGTTCTCATTTTGACTTGCTGTGTTCCTTGTGAATTGCGCCTTGAATATATTCCTTGTGAGGAGCATGTCATTTTTTTGAACTTGTTGACTTTCTTGTAAATATGGCTTGTGAATAGCGCCATGTAATTGTGGCTTGTGAGTGGCATGTTCTCATTTTGACTTGCTGTATTCTTTGTGAATTGCGCCTTGAATATATTCCTTGTGAAGAGCGTGTCATTTTTTGGACTTGTTGACTTTCTTGTAAATATGGCTTGTGAATAGCGCCATGTGGATATGGCTTGTACAGAGCATGTTATTGTTGCGTTAGGCAGGAGAGAGCTGGATCTCCTTCAAATGCTTGGGGGATTTGTTTTGTAGATGTGCGCATGTGTTATTTGAAAACGTGGAGTGATAAGTTCTTGAATTTCCCATGTACTGCAGACATTGGGGAATGATTGTGTTTGGGCTGCCAAAGGGTTAATATCTTGAATTGTGACGGCAGTATTTATTTTAACATGCTGTTTAACATGCATGGTTATGTGAGCTGACACTAAAAGTCAGTGAGTGTTTAGATGAATGATGGTTTGATTTGACTTTCATTGGTTGCTGGGTTCTGCCTATGTGCTTTGTCAGCTTGCTGACGGAATGGTAACATCTTGCTTAGAGAGAAAAGCTGTGTTCATTTAACATTTTATTTGAAATGCGTCCACAAATTTGTGTGGGTTTGCCTTGGAACACATGATTTAATGTGTCTATCTTAGAGGTCGTAAAGTTATAAATCAACCAGTCGGATTGAGATAAGGGTTTGCACGGAGGATGCTTTAATTAATGCGTTAGCGGTTGTGAAGAACGAAAATATAAAAACAGACCCATCATAGAATGTGCTTTTAATTAGTGAAATGCAACCGTGTGCTTTTAAAACAAATGTTCTAGAAAATATGAATGATTATTATTTTTTTTCCAATGCAAGTTGCCCCTTAGAATAGCGTGTGAATGTTAACCCACTCAGTTTGAAAAAATGGCTATTTGAAAAATTAATTCTGCAATGCAAAATTACATGTTACCCCTTGTTTTCCTTCTCTTGTTATTTTCAATGTGGAAAATTAAATGCAATGTTGTTCTAATATTTCTCCCTTTCAGCAGTAGCTGTTTTTATAATAGTTTTATTTCAAAATGCTAGCCTGTGACTTAGTTGCAAAAAATATGTCCATCACGTTTTAATTTTGCTTCGGTTAGTTAGAAAATAATGGTTAGCTCTCTGGCCTGGGAACAGATGTGTTTTGAGTTACAAAGAATTTGAAATGACCTTGGCTGATATGAGCCAGGCACCAGTTCTCAGCTCGGAGCTTTGTGAGGGAGGAGGCCCAGTGGGTAACTTCTGAGAGCAGCAAGAGCCAGCTTGTTATTCTTGGCTATCTTCCAATTTCTTTCCGCGGAGAAATGTTTATGTAAGGGGGGGGTTCAAGTCGCTCTTCCTTGCAGTCGGCGCAGACAGCTTCATTGGCTTCAGATAAGGGATCCTTGCACATGCAGAATAATTGGCAGACGCTTGGCCCTTGGAGTTAGATAATTACAGTAGGCCTAAGTGAGCTTCCCTGACTAGAGATTAGAGATGCTTGGACAGAATGGTTGGCAGCAGCCTTGCTCCTGCAATGAGATCAGCACTTGGCAGTGATTCAAAATTACATCGCACTGTAGCCTGGCTTCTGCTTATTTTTTGGAGCGGATTCAAAACTCTGAGCGCGAACATCTTTCTGAAGGGAGGGGCTGTCTCTCAGAGGATTCGGGAGTTGCTAGGCCCCAGCCCTTCTGGCTGTGTATGACAAATTTGGATTTTGCCCAAACAAATTTAAAAGAATATGATTTAGATCATTCCTTGAATTCAGAATAATGTTTTTTATTATTTAGGAGGTTTCTTTCGATAATAAAAAGCACTTGGGGTGTTTTTTAAATGGAAAATTTATTTTTGCTAGATTAATGATACTTGTTTTTTCGTTTCAGGTTGTTGGGTTGTGGTGTTTGGTGTGTGTGTCGGCCCACCCCCCTCCCACTCCCTTTGTTATTTAACTTTTTTGTTTTCATTTTTTTATGTTAGTTTGTTGTTTTTGAAAGATGGAACCAGACCAGACCGGATTGGTGGCGGATGAACGACGGAAGCTGATGACTCATGACCAGATCGGAGGAAGTGTTTCCTTGGCACCGGATACAGATGAAGATGAAGGGTGGTGTCCTACACTGATGCCACAATTGACTGCCTTGAACACTAAATTATAATAATATTGCACGAGTCATGTGCTATAATCCCGAATTATGAACTGCGGAAAAGTAATTACATTATGCCACTTTTGCGTTTTTCACAAACAGGCCCCTATTGAAAATTTATCATGGTTTTGATGTTTATGCAGTGCTATATTTTGCCTTTAGTATGCTATGCTATTACAGATTGACTTTATACTTGTTTATCTTTCACCTATTTCATACTTTCCTGGTTTCTGCAAAACAGTTTTTTTTGCAAATGAAAGAATTGTAATCTTTTACATGGTGGTGCACACATGTGTTCCACTGATCGATACAGTAGGATTAGATACAAACTGTTTCCTGAGTTAGATGATATATACACCACATTTAGATAATTTTCTTTGATTTATTGCTTGATATGCATATGTTGTGTGGTACATGCATAGTGCTACACCTGCTATTTTGTAGGAATGGGGTTATCCTTATTTTCCTGTTATTACACTTTCACTTTGATTCATCAACTCTTCATTAGAACAGTGGGATTAGTTCCAAGGGTGGTTACCCTAGATTTTAAGTTGTCCTGGGAGGTGTGTCTTTTAGTCAGGTTATGTCCTACATCTATTATTAATGTTTGCCCAGACCTTGGGAACCGTTTGTCATGTTTATTTGTCAAATTTCACCAAATTCTTTCTTAAGTTGACCAAAGTAGGTAGGCCTAATTTAGGCCAATTGTTATTTTTATTACACACCCATGGCCCTACACCAATGGATTTCATGAGTTAGTTGAAGCATATTTAGTTCTTAAGTTGACCAAAGTAGGTAGGCCCCATTTCGGCCCTTTGTTGAGTTATCATTAGAAGTTGAGGTACATTTAGTTTCTTAAGTTGACCGAAGTAGGTAGGCCCAATTTAGGCCCATTGCTGTTTTCATCCTACAAACATGTCCCTACATCAATAGATTTTATCAGTTATCACTAGAAGTTGAGGCACATTTAGTTCGAGGGTGCTTTGGTTGGTTTCTGTTGTTATCAGATCAATCTTAGTTATGTTTTAGCATTCAGGTCAAGGGTGCTTTGATTTGTTTTCAGTTGGTTGTTAGATTTGTATTCCCTACATCAAGTTTCATTCATGTTAGAGAGTTTTTTGGTTTTTGGTTTTGTTGATAGATTATGTTGATGTTTGTTTACTTGGATGTTGTTGTTTATAGATGTTCGCAAGATAAAGTCTTAGGGTGGAATGTCTTGACAGGCTTTTTGGCTCTATTTCGGAGTGATAAAGACTTTAAACTTGCTCACACCTATAGGCTGTATTCTTCCCTTTTAAGCCCTTTCTTCCAGACCTAGAAGAGGATAGCTGCTTTATATGATGATAGATCCCTTACTCTCATCCATCTATTGCCTATTGGCTTTGCCTTTCATTATTTTGCCTATAGTAGAGGGTGGATCCTGTGGTCCTGACTTTATATTATGGTTTGTGTAGGTACTCTGACAGAGCTAAGGGTTATTTCATCCTTCTCAGGCCTACAAGGCCCAGAACTAGAGAAACTCCATCTTGCTTTTTATCCCTGCAGAGCTGAGATGCTTCAAGGGGAAAGGTAATATTTTGGTTTTGAGCTGTTGTTCGCCCTAAGCGAACCGGAGAGAACCGGCCAGAGCAGAATCTAATCAGGAAGTGTCCCTGGGCTCAGGTCTCTAGATGAAACAAGCAGTTGATCACTGTGGGAGCGTCTGGAGCAAGGAGCCTGGTGCATGGACCTGGTGGGATGAGGCTGATGGCTGGAACTTTCCATGAGGAAACAGCATTCCATAATAGTGAAGTGCAGAGGCGGAGTCAGTGAGTTGAGTTGGAGTTGCAGAAAGAGCTTGAGCTGGAGAGAGTTCGAGCGAGAAGGATTTGAGCTGGAGCTGCAGAGTTAGTTGAGTTGAATTGGAGGAGCGGAGAGTGTTGGTAGAGTTGGAGGAGTGGAATTGCAGGAGGAAAAGAGACAGAAGATGCTTGGAACAGAGAGAAGACAAACAGACAGTCAGTGAGCTGGAACTGAAGGAAGCAGTCAGAAGCAGTTAATTATCAGGAGGAGTTGTGAATAGCTGGAGTCTGAAGTAATGCCTTTTAGAAGAGACTGAAGTTATATCGTGGATTAATCTGTGGGAGCAGCTGGAGTTAATTGGACATTGGCACAGAGACATTTAAACAGAGTGAACAAGCAGATGGTTATCAGAGTGGCAGAAACCATGAGATTGAAGTTGGAAGGTGGAGAGCGTCCGTGGGGGAGAGAAATCCAGTGCAAAGTGATCAGCGCAGATGTGTGTCCAAGAGTGCAGGAGAGAATCTAAGACGAGCTAAGGCACAGACGAGAGAGGAGCCCAGATGACAGCTAGAGCAAAACTTCATACTAATCAGGTGCTATCAGTTTTTGTCATATTAGTGCTTTCTATTGTATGTCTAATCCTTTTCTTTCAGCGGTGTGTTAAAAGTTCCTGTTAGTCATAAAGACCCCGCAGATAACCTTGTCCTCATACTGTATGTCTAATCCTTTTCTTTCAGCGGTGTGTTAAAGTTCCTGTTAGTTGTAGAGACCCCGCAGATTTGTGTATGTGCATTCTATTATTGTAATAAAGATACCCCAGTTCTTAGTGAACTAGTGTGCATGTGTTGTTCTTATGATAGAGAGCGTTCTAATCAGGTAATCATACAGTAAGTGTCTCCTATTCTTAAAGTACAGGTAACCTTTCCTTCTAGTCAGGGGTTACAGCCAGAACAGATGCTGCCCCTGATCCGGTAAGTAACCTTTGAATAATTAGGGAGAGAGAGGAGCCCTTGAGCTAGGGAATTATTGACACTAAGTGATTCGGCCATCCCATAATATTATTGTAGTAGCGAACCCTTAGTGAATAGTGAGAGAGACTTCCCAACATAGAGAGACAGAGAGCTGAAGGTATTCATAGGAAAGTGGTCGTCATTGGTAAGTGGCGTTAGTGAGAGCACTGATTGTGGTCAGTGTGTAAACCCACAGGATTATGGCTTGTGTAAAAAGAACAGTCTTACGGGACTCTAAAGATAGATGGGCTTGAGTGAGCACTGAGGGTAATCAGTGTGTAATGGTAGATCATCAGAACTGCCCCAGGGTAGATTAGTCTGGACCCATGTGGTCGCGAGACTATGAGGTATGAGTGTGGTATAGGGCATGGATGTCCTTAGTAATCAGTGAGTATTCTTAGTATCCCTATAGATTTAGTGGTGTTTCTGATGATATGAGCTTGTATATTGCGAGTTCCCCATCCTCAGGTAGGTACCCAGGTGCCTGGATAGATGGGTCCTGAGGAGGGAGGTGGTTACGTACCGGCTGGGTTGGAGGGGCTCTCAGGAGCTGATCCCATCTGGTCTAGAACCCGGTCGTTACACCAGCCTAGCAGCATTATAGAACGTAATTGAGACTGGCCATGTTGTGACATTAGCAAGTCCTGCTCTATTATGTCAATGGCAGAGGATACAATGCTGTCCAAAGAATAAATTCTGGAGGATAGAGTCGTTAACCCATTGTCCACTGCAGAAAGAGCTTTCTCCAAATTAATACGATAAATTTCTTGTATTCTTTCTGCAGTTTCCATTTGCGTGACTTTCCATGCTTCATTGTAAGCAGAGTATATACCGGCATATATGAAACGTTTTTGATGTGGATTACGAGGTCCAAGTAGGAAGTCTTGTAAATCAACGCCTTCTTTAAGTAAAGTTAAGTGTTGTTTAATTTCTGGAAGTATGGATTTCTGTAGCCACTCAAGGCATAGTTTTCCTACACTGTATGTTGTAACTATCTCTGGATGTTGTCTCTGGGAATATCTTGGATCTGGCCTAGTGACTGTCAACCCTTGTGCTTTGTTCAGGAATCTGTCTTGACAGTTATTCGTGTCTGTGGGCCAGATTAACCATTTTTTCCGATAAGGATTAGTTCTGTTCTGTTGTAAAATTTGTTTTACGTCTACCTCCTCATCTGCAGTGCTATTACTGTCAGTTGTGGGCTTAGGTATGGACGGTTTGTTTAACTCTTTTATCTTAGCCAAGCCAAAACAAGATGTTTGTTGAATAGTATCATTTAAAAACATTATTTGTTCTGAGATAATGTAGGCTCTGAATAATGCTTCTAAACCTTGTACCTGCCAGTCTTTTGTGCCCCAGACAGTTTTTGTCTCAATGTTGTCTTTCCAAAAGTTAAACCCTAATGTAGACAGTTGAGCATAAAAGTTCACAGAATAAATTTGTTTAGTATTGGTCAACATGTTTTTCATTCCTGTCTTATTCATATTTTTTAAATAAAACGTTTCTGGATTTGTGACATTAAAACCTGAGAAGTATGGAAACATTTCATAAAATGTTTTAGAGCTGCCCGTTGGCGGCGTTAGACAATGTTCCCATTGATTGTAAGTAAAAGCGTTTCTAGGATTTGCCGATTTGTGCAAATAATGGTGACCATAATGATTAAAACAATACATTTGTTCATAATATCATGAACCTTCTAAGTATTCATGTTTGGTGAATTTAGCTGATATTTCTTAATCTGTCATCATATTATTAACAGTTTCAAAGTCCCAATCATCAGAAAATGAGCTGGGTGAAACAAAGTCACTCAAAGAAACCCTAAACTGGTGTGGAATCTTCAACAGTTCCACCGTGCCATAAATGTCATAATCAGTTGTGTCCCATGCTATACCACCAGGTATAGGAACGGCTGTGATGTTCACTGATGACAGGCCTCTTTGCTCATGATGAGATGATTTGTGAGGTTTCAGGAGAAAGTTGATGTTCTTACTTGCTGTGTCCATTGTACTGTATTTTCCATCTATCATCTTTCCCAAACTTAAAACAAGGATGAGCCAAAGTAGGAGAAAAAGTACACCTAACACAATCCAAAATTCAATCCATGGTGAAACCAGATATGTATTTTGAAGCTGATGAATGAGATCTGTGAATTTTGTTTGAAAGTTTTATTTACTTGCGTAGTTTCAGGTTCACTGGGATCCTCAGAAAATGTATCAAAGTTGATGAAATAGCCAGAGGTAGTTCTGACAATTGTTGGAATTGCGTCAGGATTGTTTGGAATCGTTGGAGCTGCTTCTTCCTTTGTTATATTTGTATGATCAGAGGCTATATCATTGTAGACAGGATTTTCTTGACAAACTGTTATTTGGGTCTCAAGAGGCACAAGTTCCATGGATTTGTTGGATAGCCCTTCTTTTCTTACTTCAGGCTTCTCAAAGGTGATGAGTCTTTCAGTTTGAACCTCTTGTATTGTAGCAAGATTTGGTTGTCTGCTACATCTTGGAAGTAAGCATGGGCGAATTTTGCGAATCTCGCGTTCGCGAATTTTGCGGATTTGCGAACTCGCAATCCGCAAAATCCGCGAATTCTCGCGAATTTGCGGATTTTTTATTTTTTTTGTGTTTGCCACTCTCTGTCACCACTGCCACTCTCTGACTACTCATGCCACCCTCTGGCCCACCCATGCCACCCTCTGTTTCATCACAGCACCCTCTGGTTGTCCAGTTTTACATTATTGTGGCAAAGCAAAGCACACCTTCCCTGCCTCAAGTGACCTGAATTAATTTGGGGCTGATTAATGTGTCACAGAATATTTTTTTAGCTGGCACCTGCTTCCATAGTGCTTCCTGGTTAGTGATCTTTTGCACTTGCTAAGTGCTTTCATTGTTGCAAAATTAGTTACAACACCTGCCCTGCCCCAACTGACAATAATGAATTAGGGACTGATTAATGGAGTTGAACTTGCTTGTCTCCCTTAGCTGTAATTCAGGACCTTTGTGGCATATGTGTAACTATTCTGAGGTTCAGAGCAGGGTCACATAATAGTTGCAACTGGCAACTGAACTCTGGAGGGGCCCCTCAGGAAGCACTACAGGAAATGGCTACTAATGATGAGCCTGAACTTTTGAACCTGGTAAGTAGTTTCAGTTTTGCTAAGATCGTATTTCTGCAATTTAGCGCTTATTCGCGGGGCGCGAAGTTGTACTGGAAAGCCGCGAACTCACGCGAACAGTGCGAGCAAGCCATAAAATCCGCTGCTCGCGGATTTGCGGATTTTGCGGGAGATTCGCGAATCTCGCGGATTGCGAATTTACCGAAAATCCGCAAAATCCGCGAGCGAAACTGATTTTCCGCCCATGCTTACTTGGAAGTCCACTGGGCCTACTACTTATTATCGGCCACATGATGTGGTTTTACCAGGTCGATGGATACGGACCTGTTCTCCTTGTTTCCAGCAAGGGGCGGCAGTAGCACTGTTCTTGATCCGTGGATTGCTAGTACAGGTACTGGTTTTCTGTAAGAAGGCCCAAATTCCTTCTTATCCGCGATCTTTTCTCTGACTAGATCCCCAATCTTTGGAATCCAGACAGGCCTTCCTGTGACAGGTGGTTTCTCTTCAGTGGTCGGCTGCTTTTGTGTTGTGTTGCTCAGACTTCTTCTTGTTTCATTTAAGTCCTGTAAAAGAGCCAAGCCGTCTTTGATATCAAAGGGTTTTTGTTCCACCACTGAAGTTTGACGATCAAGATACTGGATGATCATTCTAGTACCAAATAGTAATTTATATGGAGTGATTCCCCCCAGAGAATTTCTTGGCAGATTATTAAGACTCCGTTGGACACTTATTAGATGTTTGACCTACCCGTCACCAGAGCCTAATACCCTAGCTGTTAAAGAATGCTTTATGTCCCGTTTTTTTCTTTTCACTACTGAATTTCCCTCAAGATGGAATGGACTAGAGTACCGCAATGCAACGCCCAATTTGGCCATGGCCTCCTTGTAAAGCCCGAGAGATAAACGCAAGACCCTAGTCAGAATGTAGCGTGACAACTTCGTATGTGCCGATAAAGACTCGCAAAACTTTGATAACAGTTTGAGCGTCAGCTGAGCGCTGAGGCCACATCCAAATGAACCTTGTCGTAATATGTGTGGGACCACATTTGTCCACAGGGACGTCTGCGTGTAGAAAGTCTAATGCTGTCTAACATTGGTGTCTGTTCTGGGCTGGCTATGCTATAGTCGGGTATCTGGCGGCGTTCTGTGCTGTGATCTCTATTGCAGTCTGTGCAGTCAATGACAAACATATGAATGTGAGCATTCATTCCTGGCCACCAGTACGTTTCTTTAATAGTTAATATCATTTTAGAGATCCCTTGATGTATCAGACCCTCTCCCAAATGTGCTTTGTGTATCAAAGCTACTCTACGTTTCCTGTTTGGAATCACTCTATCCCCACTCTAGGAATTTGAGAAAAAGGAACTGAGTTTGCATCAATTATATATGAGTATTTGAATGGAAGCTTATTTGGTAACGCTGCACCGCTGCCTATGCTTGTGGCATTGACAGCTAGCATTATTTTGCCGTATATTTTCATTTTTGAAGGAGTGATTGCAGCTACGGAAGCCGTTTGCACAGCTGTCTTCCTGGCTTCATCAGCCAATGAATTCCCTTCAACGTGATTGCCATCACGTTGATGACTCAGCGTATGTATCACATGAGTGTTTTGTAGTTCCTGTCGTAACTGAACTACTTGTTCATTCCCAAAGCAGTTTATGCGTGATTGTGCCACCTTTTGCATCTTTGTAAACATTTTGAATCCCGCTTTGCAAGTATTCATTGTAAGATTAAAAACAATAATACGAATCGCACACTATGAGTGTTGGGAATTCGCAGTCCATTTTCTCAAGCGACATTTTGAATGCTTGTAATTCAGCTCGCTGAGCTGTACAATCTCCTAGAGATTGTGTTTTAGTGACCATTGGACGAAATTTGCCATTGCGCCAACGACCTTTAACGATCGTGCATGCTGCACTATAGGCTTGCGTATCCCCCGTTTCGGGTTGAGCTGATTCGTCAGTATGAATTATACATTCATACTGCTCTAGAGGCACAATTTCAGTAGGCAGAGGACATTCTTGTTCATATTGTAGTAATGCTTGTGTTTTCAAATATGGGTCAAAAACGTATTCAACATCTGTTGCAGCAAGAGAATTAACCCATTGTATCCATCTCGGATGTAAAGCTTTAGAATTTGGAATGCTCGGTTTTATGTCACTGCCTCTAAGGCAGGTACAGATGTAATGAACATAGTGTGCTTACCATGTGCGAGGGCTCTCTCTTTTTTGCTACAGTAGTTTGAACCGCTGTCAGAATTTTTTCTGTTGAAGTAAACTTCATTTCTGCTTGTGTGTACAAGTGTGATTGGTAAGCTATTGGTACTTTTTCACCTTTGTTAAAAGTTAAGTACTTGAATCCGCATTATCCTGGAATGATTCGGATCACTAAGTTGCGTACGTTTATACGTGTTTGCAAATGTTTTGTTGCTAACATGTCTGTTTGCAATAAACGCTACATTTCTGAGTGGTTTTGTGTTCAATTAACTGTTTTAAAATCAGGTTTGATTAAATCGTAGAGAGGTTTAACCCTTTCTGCATAATTTAGAATGTATGTTCTTCTTTAATTTAGAAAACCTAGAATCGACTGTAAGCGTTTCAGCATTTTTGGAGGTTGGAGCAGCGCACATTTCTCTAGAAAGTTTGCTGCCAGGCTTTTACCTTCACCCAATAATTCATACCTTAAAAATAGGACATTGAGGTGGGCAATTCTCGATTTCTTAAAATTGAATTTATACCCTTCAGAGGTGAAGCCAAGTATGATGGTGTTCACCCTGTTCAAGTGCCTATCCAAGTCATCGTCTGTTAGATAGATGTCATCGACATATGATAAAGCTTCATCATCATATGTTTGTAGTAACTCTGTTTCTCTAGCTGAAAATAATCCAGGACTATTCTTGAATCCCTGTGGGAGACGACAGAAGTGACGCTGTGTCCCCATAATTGAGAAAACGGTCAAATACCTACTTTCTGGTACAATGTTTTGACACAAAAAATCATTAGAAATATCTAATGTGGTTTTATACTTTTTACGCACAATGTTATTCATTAATGCTGCACTATGTGCATTTTGTACTAAAAAAGTTTTGCAACAAGAGTTTAAATGTCTGTAATCCAATACTAGACGATATGTATTGTCTGCTTTGGAGACAGGAAACAAAGGATTGTTCATTGACGAGGTGCATGTTTCAATTACCCCTTGGTATTCAAGTTGATCTAATATCTCCCTGAACTGTTTTTAGCTTCTTGCTTAACTGGGTACTGCCTTTGTGCAGTTGGTTGATTTTTCAACTGGATTTCATGGTGAGGCGAATCCTCATCCCATCCTACATGATTTTTATATAATGCAGGAGCCTGGGCTACTGCCCATTTCCTGCCATAAGTATATCATAAATAAATTGGAATGTGGTTGGAGAAGTATGGCATAATGATGTATTCGCCATGTTGGCACTCCCTGAAAAATTCTGGTGGCCAGTCTTGTTCAGCTAGAAGAATGTCATAACCCTTAGAAAGTCGCTCCCAAAAGAGTGCTCTCACTTTTCTTGGTATGTCCCCCTCCATCCGGAGTGTTATTTCATATAACTTATGTGGACAACTAACCCTGGTATCTGCAGTTTCAACTTGCATGAATTCATTCAAGTCCACTGTCTCCAGATAATCCTTCAAGTTCTTGCGAGCTATGGTGGCTTCTGCTGCACTGTCCAACATTGTTTGGGCCCATTCCCCATTGTTGAGTTGTGTCCTCAAGATCCTCTGCATGTCTGATTTTTAGACCTGCTACTTTCTTTTTGGTGAATTGAGGTTTCTTGTTTTCTTGAAAATGTTGATCGTCTTTGGACTTCACGGATTCTTCCTTGTGTTCTGATCGTACTCTTCTTTCGGATTTCTGTGACGAAGTCTAAAAGGTAAGAGAGGAACGTGTATCAGTATCTTGATATCTCTCAGGTTTTCTCAAATTATCCCTGTTCCTGAGGTTATACCTCCTTTCAGGGGGCTCCTTTTGAGGAGACATACCTCTGGAATGAGAACGCTTCTCTTTGGAAGTTTGTTTAGTGTTTTCCCACTTCTTTTTAATGGGAGTAGGAGTGTTTTTAGTAAAGACCTTTAACTATATAACTCTATTAGATTTTGTATATTACTAAGTAATTGTTCATCTGACATTGCTTCAATGTCTGGGTCAGGTCTGTAGTTGGCTAAAGCTAGCCATGTTGCTCCTGGTCTACCTAGTGGACCGAGCCTAGTAATGTGATTTACATGTTTTAGGGCACCTTTAAACCAGAGCGCATGCTCCTAGTAAGTTAGTGGAATTTTAATATCCTCAAAAGGAATGTATTCCGCTGGTGGTTCATCTTCTTTGTAGAAGTGAAAGACATGTGTTTTTGGATCTGCTTCAGGCAAGACTATCCATGAACAGAATAACTCTGTCTGATGATATTCATGTGCCTCTATCACAAAAACTGCCCTACCACCTCTTGCTGATAGGCCATTTTTTATAAGTTTTATAGTGATGGCTTTCTTTAAATCTAGAGGTATGCTTATAGCGTCCTAGTCGGTTTCGTTAAAACGTGAAATATTAAAAGCTGCATCAGCTGGATCAGCCGCAGCTCCACCGGTTTAGGTGTTGCTATCCCCGTTTAGGGACATTTTTGTTGACTGAAAGTTTGCAAAGCAAGTTTCAAGGAAACAAAGATAAGGTGCACAATATTTTGGAACACTGTATCCTTCAACGTTGAACAAACCAAAAAGCTAATACATAGGATTTTTTGTCCTACTCAGCTATGGCGGATATTTTTACCCACTCCAGACATCTATTGGAGTACTACGGAAAAAGTGAAATGAAATGAAATGAAATGAATGAAACTTATATAGAGCACGACTTACCCTGGGGCATCTCAGTGCTTGCTTAGGGAACCCGTCCTGGTATTCCCCTGTGAGATAACCCTGGCAGGGTATCCACAAGGTGAAAGCCAGGCATCCCACCGCGAGGGGCCGTTGTGGAGATTAAGCAAGCTATTGCCCAGAGTCGCAGAGTGTGAACCCGTGAGTCGAGAAGGCACCGGAGCGAGAATTAACGAGTCCGTGGAATTTTGAGCCCAACACCCGCCGAGGCGGGGAATTGAACCCTGGTCCAGGGCCGAACTGAAGCTCCAGGTCTGCCGCCTCTAACCCCTGAGCCACACTTCTCCACACAGGGGTCTCTGAGAAAAGCATGACTGAGTTACTTTAGTATCTAGTGTTAAATTAGTGCCTTACCAAATGTTGGGCGCCATGTAGGGTAGTTCCTATGTTCCCAAAAGGCTCTGCGCATTGGAATAATATATCCTATTGATTTGACGTAGGACTTAAGTTAATAGGTCTCTATCGAATATACTAAACTTAAAAGTGAGTGCCAGCTAGCTCAGAGGTCACTAGAAACGTTCTCAAATTCACAAGAAGGGATTCGTTTCTGACAATCGCATAAACATGACAGATTTGTTTCCCCAAGAATAAGACCATATCTCTCAGAGTCATGGAAACAATAGATAACTATTTTACTCAGTCAATCGTGCATGCATCGTTTCTACAGAGTTGCAGAGAAATAATGAGAAGGGCATTTTCAATTGAACAGTCTTCTTTCTCATGCAAGAGAGGTGAACTGCTACAATCGTTAGACAGAATGCAAAGTATAATGCGTACCGCGAGAATAGTATTATAAAATAATACTGTAATAGCATTGTATGGTTTCTAAGCCATATAAAATACATACATAAATACCATAAACTAAAATACTCAACTGGTGCTTCTAAAATACGCCTACCCCAATGTACCTAACCTAGGTCTAGTACGTGGGAAGAAGTAAGTATGGTCTTTTGCATAGGTTTAGTGTTTGCCAAGTATCTACCAAAGGTTTCTCTAGGTTCTAATCAGCTCCATACCTTAGAATGAAGGAGGTCTGGTATCTCCGACTCGGGACTCGATTTCCCAACACCACGCAAGGGGAGTCAGAAACACTAGAGCTGGAGTCTAGGCAGGAGAGGGCAGCTTCCTGATCAGTGCGTCAGCTGGAGAGTCGGCTTCCTTAGGCACTTACTGTAGCGAGCTGCATCGGGCAAGTAGGTAATCGAACTGCTCCGAACCACATTGCTTTGCTATAGCAAGTGAAGGTAAATTTATACCTTGAAGGTTTTTAGGAATGCCATGTTTGACGTAACGTCGGGTATATGCACGTCATGAATGAACAACTAAGAAATAGATGTTCATTGTAAAACTAACTGAGTTCTTTGAGAAATCAATATTCAAGCAAGGGGAAGTCCCTAACGGCTTAAGCTGGTTATCCAAGAAATCGTTGTGACGTTTGGTGAACGGATGGAAGTAGCCATGCCTGTATTTGGGTAGCATGGGCCATGCCTAAATAAGGGCTTGATTTCTATGCCTATATAAGGGCAACATAAATTGTACATATATAAGGGCATGAATCTGGAAAATCCATTCAGAATCTAAAACGCCATACAACACGGCTGTGTCATGGAAAGTCTACCCCCTGCACAAACCAACCACCAGCAAGCACCTACCACCATAGCTGTCTCCCAGGACTTTGAGGACCCACTTCTGGCATTTCAATGGCATGCTGTAGAGGTCCAGCAGGAGATGCTGATCTGGTGCGAGTGGGTTTAGCCAGCCTGGCGGTTAAACTTGATGCTGTACGTGGGTGTCTGAGTCCCATTTGGAACCACCTACAGAACATCACAGACACCCACAGTCCGCTCCATGCTCTCCGATATTCCATGGTTGACATCACTGGAGACATGACTCAGAGACAAGAACAACTGTCCAGTCTGAGTGGCTCCATCGATGTCAGGAGTTGGCCCGCTAGTATATGATATTGGAGATCATGGAGGGAATGCAAGCGGAACAAATGGCTGCCACGGCTGCACACCAATGAGACATAGCTGGAATCTTCCATACCCTGCAGCTGATCATCACTGCATTGCTGCATCAAGGTTTGGCACAGATTAATTCTGCTGCTGCTTCTACATCCACATCTCCGCCCCTGATGTGTCAGTGCCTCACAGTGCTGCAGCCAATCTACCACCACGCACATGTGAGGCACATGACACATCTGAGAACGTAGATGTGGATGATTCTGCATTATGGTAAAGAAGAAAGCGGTAGCATCCATCTGTGCCAAATGGACTCTTTTGCCCTGGACCAGTGCTTAGCATCATGCCCCGGAACATGAGCTTCCACTGTCCCCTGATGCACTCTATGTCACTCACCTTGGACCTCAGTATGGACTGCCATGATTTGTGTTGTTACCAATGACACTGCAATCAGCTTGCTGACTGAAGTCAACCGCTTCCTCTGGACATGTCACCCCTGAAGTACTCTGTCAGACCACCCACACTGGGCATCTCTGGAATGTGGAGCTTGTTTGAGCCATGTCCTGGCCCAGTCTCAAACAGAGACAATGCACATTAAAATAAAATGATTAAAGTGACACAGGTGTGTGTTGTCTATGACCATTAAAGTATAGAAATCTGTAACAATGTTGAGCAAGTGAATCCATCAAAACATACACCAAGGGGCATATGCGAAATGTCCATGTCTAACTGTGTCCGAGATAGGCAGTGAGATTACCGGGTATGTGTGAACTAGCCATGCCCTCACTGCTCCAATACAACATTCTAGCAAGATCCCAAGCTACAGGCCGATTCATCAAGCTTAATTGCGCTCGCAAAGGGCCAGATTCTGAGAATCTGGCCCTTTGCGAGTGCAATATTTGCATTTTGGATTCATCATCCCAAATGCAAAAATCGCTATTTGCGAAATCGCATATTTGAGAGGAATTGGATTTAAGGAATCTCTATTAGAGATTCCTTAAATGCAATTCATTAACCAATTTAAAATTGCGAATTCGCAATATTTGTCCGCTATTTACCACGAAGTCTGACTTTGTGGTAAATAGCGAAAAATTGGAAAAAACACTTTAGTGCATTTTTCTCTGTTGCATGTTACACACACACATGTCCTTTGGACATGTGTGTGCGCAACACCTGTGTAAATTTGCATTTCAGGGGTGCTACAGGGTGTCCTGGCACCCTTGAAATCGCTATCTTATTTGCGATTAGCCTTTAGGCCCATAGGAATGAATGGGGAGTATTCCTTATTTGCGATTAGCAATTTGCTAATTGCAAATAAGGAAGATGTAGGAATCGCAATATTTTTTGCGATTCCTACATGAATCCCGTTTTGCAAGTCCTTAATAGCGATTCCTTATGATTCGCTATTAAAGACTCGCAAAACGGGTCTTTCATGAATCTACCTGATAGTCCTACGTACAAAATGGAAATAGGCATGTGTACTAATTTGTCCAAGTCAGTCGCATGCCAAAAGTAGTGTCTCCCTTTATCATTGCTACAAAGTCTCACTTGGCAGATCGACTCACACTCTACGGGGTGGACAAAGCTTGTCGTGATGGGGCACATTGCATGTCACATTCCAAGATGAAGCACACCATATTCACATAGATGAAGAATCGTTAGGGCATATGTCTACCAGCCGCTACTGGAACCACAATGTCTGCTTCAATGAAGTGGTGTTGGCAATAGGGTCATCTCCCAAAGTGCAAGTCCTCAGTCAGCCTCTTCCTCTGGACTAACAACGCCTCATCAATAAGAAACCCTCTTATGCTGTGACCAATGTGTGCGGAAAGGGCAATTTGTCTAGGGATGTGTAGTGCACTGAAATGTGCCTATAGTCAGATGCTGTACCACCATTTCAAGGGTGACTTCACTATGAGCCTATGCCAAAGGTAACAGCTGGATAGAAGTGGCTATGACACTGGCACTACAGGGAGCAATGCTACATTTCCCCCTCTGTGTGTAGCAGAACTGTGGACCCGATTCACAAAAGTGACCAGAGACAAAACCCTAACTTTATGACTTTCGGTGTTCACAAAAGGCAATCAGGAGTAGTAAAGTTTGTATTCCTAACTTTACTACTCCTAAAAGCCATTTGAGAATACCGAAAGTCATACAGTTAGGACTAACTTGCAGATTACTTTTGTGAATTTGGTCTACAGTTCTGCCATATGCCGTTTAATATTAATCCGCAAAATGACAACATCCTGCATGAGCAGGAGGTTGAGCCTCCATGCAGAGGAACATACTATTCAACGGATGCTGACATACTTTCACTACACAACTAGTGTGGCAAGGTCTGTGCATGGTAGATGGTCCCTGCGCCCGGCTCATGTGATATTCAGGGGGTTGAGGGAATCTGTGTAACCCGGTGCATACATCCATCTCCATGATGAATAACAGTTGCAAAATCAATGTCCGCTCAATTCCTTATCCCTAGGATGTGAGGTACATGGGCAACAATGTGCTGTCCAAGTTTATGAGTCAAACCTAAGATGTAAAACTTCACAAAAGATTGTCCCTAGACTAGGCCGTAAATCCTACTTACCACCCTGTTATCCATGGAAGTTTACTGTGCTTACATCTAAGGTATCCTGACACAATCCATCCTGCTAAGTAACATGTCATGACCACACTTACACATTCAAAGGATTGTCCAATGATAGTATGATATGCATACAAGGTAAAAAGCAACACTCCACCCCATCACACCTGACATATGTGCAACCAGAATCCTAAAGTATTAACCATCTATACTACTATTATAAAGGAAGAACTTTGAACCTTTGAGGTGGGTAAACTCGGGAACCACAGCACCAATCCACACACCCGATACATCGTTGTAATTGTCAGGGTGTGCAGATGGACATAGGCTATATACATTTAAAAAATATTAGTTATTTAAAAAATTTACGAGAAAAAAAAAAGTAGTCCGATGGAAGTAGCGCCGGCCGCGACGTGCGTGCTGACATTAGGAGCGCAGGGAGGAGCGGCGGACATGAGCGCAGGGAGGAGCGGCGGACAGGCAGGGAGGAGCGGTGGACAGGCTGGGAGGAGCGGTGGGAAGCGGCGGACAGGCGGGGAGGAGCGGAGAGGAGCGGCGGATGGGTGAACTCAGGAGTGCGGGGAGGTGCGTCGGATGAGGTAAGGCTCCGTGGGACCCACGGACAATGTCGGGGCGGGTGTGGGCCCTGAAGCCAAGGTCGGGACGGACTGCTACTCCGGGGGACCCATGGACAATGTCGGGGCGGGCGAGGGCCCTGAAGCCTAATTGCTCCAGGAGCGCGAGGAGGAGCTGTGGACATTAGCGCGGGGAGACAGGGGGGGGAGGAGCAGTGGACAGCCTGGGAGGAGCAGTGAGAAGCGGCGGACAGGCGGGGAGGAGCGGTGAGGAGCGGTGGACCAGTGAACTCAGGAGCGCAGGGAGGTGCGGCGGATGAGGTAAGGCTCCGGGGGACCCACGGACAATGTCGGGGCGGGCAGGGACCCTGAAGCCAAGGTCGGGACGGGCTGCTACTCCGGGGGACCAACGGACAATGTCGGGGTGAGCGGGGGCAGGGGAGGGCGGGGGCCCTGAAGCCTAATTGCTCCCAGACAAGGTCGGGATGGGCTGCTAGTTTATTATAAAAGTACAAAAATAAACTACACTAAACTAACACTAATCACTACTACTAATAATCTAATCTAAACTAACTGGAAGAAAGTGAATTGTAACCTAAACTATCTACACTAACTAATCCTAAGCAAGCAACAACATATCTAAGACATCAACCCAACTCCCATCCTTAAGGTACATCATGAGACAGGACAAGGACATCTAAGCTATACATAAACTAACTACACAGTTATATTACACAAATATATATTTTCGGTTTATTTTTTATAACAATAAAGACATCAACCCCCCCCACCCAAAGGAAAAGGAAACGTATCCCCAAATACGAACTGATAATAAATAAATATAACTACCTTAAAATCTAACACTAACTATACCTACACTACATCTACCCTACCTAACACTTAAAATATGTACCTAACACTAACTAATAACAATAAATAACATTGGGGGAAGGGAGAAGAGGGGAAGGGGCTCAATATGTCCAGTCATTATGAGAGACCCAGGGCTTTACTCATGTCCTGCAGGAACCTGGTATGCTCCGCCATTTCCCTCCGTATCTCAGCTAGCAAATCATTGTTGGCCAATAATGTTCTCCGGTCCCGCACAGTGAATGGCACCACCTGATCTGCTGGGGCAAGTCACATTGTACAGGATTTGTCATTTTAGAATCCATGGCGTAACGTCCTCGCGTCATAACAACTAGAACGTCAACTACTCAAGATGGCGGTCTCGTAGTGGAGTCAGAGAATCACCATAAGAGTATACAAGGTTACAGTTCATTTTGGATGGGTCTATGTTCAAGAAAGGACCCATTGGGGTTATTGATCAAGATCATGTTTCATGTATGGCATGTATATGATCTGTGTTAGTAATGTGTGGATACCGATATCATCGTTCGAGCTAATTTTTACACTTAAAGATGGAATACGTCTCAGATATTTCTGTGATACCATTATGGGGCATATTGTGAGTAAAGATAGCCTGTGCATACGTCCTCGCCGCCGTCTTAATTCATCTGAACCCGGGAAACCGGCAAGATACGGTTTCCGAGGGACTCCCAAGTAGGTGAGAGAAGCAGAGTGAAGTCTTGACAACGTAAGCGCTTGCTGATTCGAACCAGAAAACAATGTCTACGGGTCCTTATTATACCCCATTCCTGAGGCACAATACGAATCTTGCGCTCAGTTCATCCGACATTATGGAACTTTGTAGGGCGTTCTCTCCAACAGAGTTTGACTACAGACATCACTCTCCGCAGGATGAACCATGAAGCATTTGCTTAATCTTACATATCTACGTGGTGTGTCTTTGTATATGTTTGTGTGCATATTTGTTGTTAAAATACTCATAATTTATAGATCCCTCGATTAGACAGCCACTAGTCTATTGATAATGAGTCACGCAATGTTTTACTCAACCCTGATGATGCTCACTGAGGGTACATGGATCTAAGGTTACTGGGGACGTTCATGTGCTACTGTGACCCCGGAACCAGGAAAGTTTCATTTTCTCCTTATTTTTACAGAATTAACAGCATGAACAAGAGACTGGTGGTATAAGTAAATGCACCTTTTTATTAGCATGCAAGTTGAATGTTGTGTTGAATATTCCACAGCAGAAGGCAAATCAAGCATTAAAATATGTGAAAAAACAATGAAATAAGCCAGGTCCTGAAGAATAGCAAATAGGGGTAGGCTAGAAATATGTCGACCATTAGGAGATAGGAACATAATCCCCCTTTTTTAATATTTCCCCTGTTTTTTAACCATACCGACTAGGGGTCGGAATAAAATAATCATAACCCACTAGCCAGGTATTTTTAATTATCCTCTCTTCCCCTTCACCCACTCCTCCCTCATAGACCATTGTCTCTCATAGTCAACAAAAGTGCTCCCACATAACACATAGGTCGCAGCATGCCCCATTCCTCAGCAGATCGGGAAGGACCCTGTGATGAAGCATGACACTAAGTGGCAACACTAATGGGTGAGGGTTTCACAGAAAACTTTGTGTGTTCTCCTGGATACAAAGTAGACTTTCAATTCAAATTCAAAATTCTTTATTTCGGCTTTGATGCCATAAAAGAACAATGCATACATTACAATGAATAAAAGAAAAAGGACATTCCACTTTGGATATTAAAATCATTAGCTAAAACAGTACATTTCATGTTGGAAGACAATCGGAGCACAAACAAACAGTCTTAAAATCCTAGGATGGACCACTCACTAATTTCAGAAAATAAATCAGTTCTATTCCTGGAATGAGCTCAGTTACAGTTGATGCTCCATTTTTTTCCTTTGAAGGAAAATAGAATGTAGAAATCTGCTAACACTAAATGTTATTGGTTGCATTGAGTTTGTTGTAAAAATTCTCAGAGCCTGTGTACATGACCTCAAGCCTATCAATAGGCATATTGGTTTAATCCATCTTTTCCTGGCCTGTGCGTACGCAGGGCAAAAGAAGAGGATATGTTGCTCGTTTTCTATCTGGTTTTGTTCACACATAGAGCAAATTTCATCGGTTGCTATGGATGATGAGTCTAAATTTCTAGCCCAGTGTGCCAAAGTTGTTTTTATTAAAAGATTTCCATATCTGAATTTTAAAAATAAAGTTTTGGCAAGTGGGGGCTCTATTTCATCCATAAAGGTCTCAAAAAGTGGCTTGTCCTTAAAGCTTAGGAAGTTTGACACTAGAGTCCCACCAGTTGTAACACTTATAGTCCTATTTGCTATAAAGATCCAGAAAGCCCTTTTTAGAATTAGTTTTGGGTTAGGGGGTAGTTGCTCAGGGTTCTCCCAAAAATGTTTCAGACCTATATTGCTGAACCAAGCGTTAACGTGCCTAAGCCATGGGATAGCTTTCAGACTATCAAGCGCCATAATTTCTTTTAACCCGTCTCTGTAGTCTTGGAGTTCGGGAACATGCCATAGTCTAACCCAAAGCATTAAAGGTTGAATCAAGACTTGGTGATCAGTTCTTTTAAAATTTAGGTCAAGTTGCAATGGTACTAGTGGGGTGCCTCTCGGGACCCTTACCAGACTTCGCATGAAGTTATTATCCAGGACACTAAAAGTGTCTTTGGACCCAGGCCCCCAAATTTTTGCGCCATATAGAACTGATGGTTGGACTTTAAATTTAAAGAGTTCAATCACTGGGGACACAGCTTTGCTGGTACTCAGGCTTTGTTCCCTGAGAATTGGTTTTACATTCTGGGCAAATGTCAACTTGCTTTTTTCCATTTGGGCTCTCCATGTAAAATTGGAATCTAATGTCACCCCTAGATATGAAAAATGGGGCACCGATTCCAGTTTTTCTCTTTTCAATGTTAGGCAGCCTTTATCTGGTTTAGTCGGATTTAGGGCCATACATTTAGTCTTTTTCCCATTAATCTCCAGCCCCTTCTTACTGCAGTAATCACTAAAGGTGTTCAATAGTGTCTGTAGGCCTTTTTTGGTTTGGGAAATCAAGATAGTGTCATCATCAAATAATATGGATGTTACCCTTTCACCGTTCAGTTTTGGGGAGTCGTTATTGCATCCCTCTAGATATGAGGGGATGTCGTTCACAAAAAGGGAAAAGAGCGTAGGGGCCAGAACACAGCCCTGGCGAACTCCACGCTCAATGGGGATTTTTTGGGTTAATTCGCCGTTTGGACCCCATCTAATTCTCGCAAAATTCCCTTCATGTAACTCTTTGATCTGAACTACTAGATTATTTGGCAGGCCTGCTGCACTCAGGGTTTTCCATAAAAGATTGCGAGGCACTAAATCAAATGCTGCCCTTAAATCAACAAAGGCAACATATAAATGACCCCTTTTGATCTTTGCATATTTCCAGTAAAGGCAGTAAAATCTAAAAATCTGATCTATTGTACTGATTTTTGATCTGAACCCAGCTTGGAATTTGGTTAAAATTGTGTTTTCCTCCAACCAATCATTCACACGTAATAAAATGTGTTGTGAGTAAATTTTCTGGAAGATATCCATTAAACTGATTGGGTGGTAGTTACAGGGGTCCATCCTATCTCCTTTTTTAAAAATTAAAACGATTTCAGCTCCCTTCCAACTTTCAGGAAATTCTAAGGTGCGGGATAGTTTATTGCACAGATAGTTAATGTATGGTGCCCATACTTTTAGATCGTGCTTGTATAAATCCCCCGGAATCTTATCAAGACCTGGGGCTTTGCCAGATTTTATTTGGCTTATTGCCAGCTCAGTTTCCCCTAGTGTAAAGACAAGATAATCTATTGGTGTTTCATAGCTTGGGACATTCGTGTCCATGAGGGGATCATCATATTTTTTATATAAATTAGTAAAATGGTTAATCCAAGTTTGCTCGTCCAAAAAGACGTCCTTAACCACTCTACCTACATGGTTCCCATTGGCTACTAGCCTCCAAAAGGCCACATTATCACGCGATTTGGCGGCTAGCAGCAATTCAGCCCATTTGTCTTCCTCCCATGCTATTTTGGAAGCCCTTTGAACGGACTTGTAATTATTCCTTGCTTTTTGAATATCTAAGGGAGACTTAGACTTGATCGCCAGTAATAATTCCCTTTTGGACTCTCTACAGAATCTATCATACCAGGGCTTGCTATGGGACAGATTCTGTATCTTTTGCTGATTCTTTTTGGGCATTTTTGTAACTAATAATTTCAGGTCAGTAAAGAATTTTTGATGTATTAACAAAAAGGAGGTTTTAGTTTCCTCGTCAGATGTTAGACCTAAATAGGGTCCAAAAGTCCCAGCAAAAAGTATATATATTTCACTAAGGATGTCACTGTGATCCAATATAAAAGGCCATTTGAGTGATCTCCTATTGTTACTAATATGGATCTCGATATTATCACCACTACTTTCCTCTGGTAGGGAGGGTTGAGCTATATCGTTAAACAGTGAAGCATCTAATGCAAGGTTTAAGGGAAAATGGTCACTTTCTAGCCTCTCCATTACATCGAGGTCCAGAAGATGCGACCAAATGGGTATAGAAGCAATCACGAAATCTAAGTTACTTTTGCAGTTATTCCTACTAAAGGGTGGTTTCTTCGAACTATCGGACGGTAACCGTCCGTTACAAGCCCTGAAACAGTACCCTGTGCATAATTTAGTCAATTGGAGAACCAAAGTTGAGCATTTTACCGATTTAACATTCTCCAAAATAGGGATTTTGTTCGCCTGATCTTCCTCGACAAAAATATCACTAAGGCCCAAGACTGGCTCGAAGTTGCAATTTAAGTCACCAGCCAGGATGATGAGATCCTCCCTGGGATCCAGTCCGCTTAGGAAATGATCTAAATTATATAGGGTTGGTGATTCACTTGATGAGGGTGAAGGCCTATTGTAGATGTTTATTAAAAGTAATGTTTTCCCTTTGCACGTTGTAACTTTTAGTGCTAATATATCTAAGGAATTTGTGTCTGCCACCTCGATGTGTACCCTTAGTTTTGTTTTCACACAAATCAAAAGTCCCCCCGAAGGCCTTCCACTTCTAGGTGGAATCGCGCCAATTCCATAGGTCTTATACCCTACTTTGTGTGGTGTATCCACTGCCCAGGTTTCCTGTAACATACAGAAATCAAAGGATTCAATAAAGCTCGCCCACTCCGGATCCCTCATGTTTTTTGCGATTCTAGCTATGTTCCAGCAGACTAGTTTTACAGGCTCCCCAAATGTAAATGACGTCTCGGGGAAAACCCTTGGTGTCTCTCCGCAACTGATGGGAATCACAGATTATATTGCCAAGGGTGTTTCCTCAGACGATGACAATTTACTCAGTTTGCTTTTCGGTATTACCAATTCATTTGATTCTATACAACATTCTCCTAGGGTAATTATGTCATTAATTACTGGTTTATCCAATAGAGAGAGCTCAGAGTTCACCAATACTTCAGGTTCATAGACAACACCCACGACAGTAGGATTCCTTGTTCCACTTTCCTCACCCCCCGGCACAAGAAGCATCAATCACAATCATCTAGGCCGCTAAAAATATCAATTCTATTTGAGGTCTCTAGGGGTGTGAATGGTTTTAGATGATCCATCCTTCTGTTCTGGGCGTTGTAAGTTCTAACTGGTACATAGTTCCATCCGATGGGGTCTGGGACTGTCACAGGGTAGGGTACAAATTGCGAGTTCCTGACATTCTGTGTTGTCGGGGGGTACAATGCATATTGACTATTCCCAACATTCTGTGCAGTAGGATGGCTAGTTGGCTGGGTATGGGTTATGTACTGTGATGGTTGGTGCTGGGATGGAAACACCACTGACCATGGATAAAAATACGTTAATGGTCTAGGGATTATGGTATTGTTGGAGCTGCCTGTCTGCCAGTTTAATTCGAATTGGACAGTGTTTGGGTCCCTAAAATTCACAACCACCACGTCGCCATCGATGTCTTTGGGTCTGCCCCCCAACCATTTGACACGTCGAACATGGACAATTTCGCCATTAATATGATTTGCAATTGGCCTGTATAGACTCAGCCAATGCATAATCTTGTTCTTCAATTGGGCGAAACCCTCCCTCTTGTTCTGTTCCAACACAGGCACCCCTGTTAGGACTACCACATAGGGTACTGCCTCTGGCGGGAGTTCTGGTAATGGAGTCCTTCTAGGTTTCCCCCAAGTGTACCTGGTGTCCCCCACCTCCCTTGTTGGTCTCTCCAAGAGTGTATTGGCCATATTATTGGAAGTTTTACTTGTAACGATAGCCGGCGGCTGGTCTTGTTTTTTTTGTTGGGGTGGTTTAGGGGGTGGGTTATGTTGGGTAGTCACTGTGTTCCCCGGGGGCTTTGAGGTGATTGATTGTGAAGAAGTAATAGAGATAGGGACAATTAAGGGTGGTTGAGATGGTAATAATGTGTTTTCTGATGCATTGTTTGGTACTAAGCTGGATGCATTATTTAGTGCAGTGTTAATTACAACATCCTTACTTCCCAAAGCATGCTCGATTTTACACAGTCTACATTCCACTTCCATCAGCCTCTCTAAGATAGATGCTGAGTAAGTTTTGATTAGACTCTCTATGCTAAGCAATGTAACAGGGCCCTTGTCCTCGTTGGGCACATTGACAACCAGGCTAGTGTCCATACTGTCCTCTTTGTCTGTAAGCAAGTTTGGTAAGAATGAAGATGTGGTATGAGTTCCCTTTATGGCTGCTTGTGAAATGTTAGGTTTTTTGGCAATAGTGTTCGCCTTTTTCCCAAAGTCAGAACAACTCAGCTTGGGTTGTTGCGAATCCCCCCTTTTCCGCCGTTTTTTATTCGGCGGAGGGCCATAGGTTTTGGACAAGGACATAGGATTTTTTGCCCTATTGCGGGGTATTTTCGCTGGGACCGGAGCAGGTACCTTCGATATGCTTGGAGTACTCGTATGAATTGTTGTGGATGGACCATTCGTGTCCGTCTTAGGGGAAGTATTTGATATGGGCGTGGTGTCACTCGCTACCAAAGGCTGGCTGTCTAATATATATACCGACTCGTTGGCTATTAGATTAATGTCGGTAGTAATATTGGGATACCAGTGACACTGACCTGTTCTTCATGCTTTCCACGGAACGGCGACGTTCTGCACGCCGCTCCGCCAAAGCAGTTTCCTTAGTAATGTCAGGGGTAGATTTTGTAAAATAGTTGTTGAGAGTTCTATTTAGCAGTACACCCTGTTTGTCTGACACGGGCTGGTCTATGTTTGGCGTTATAGAAGACATTTGTAACAAGCAGCCTAAACAAATCAAACAAAAGTAAACCTAATGGAAGTTGTTTTCAGTGGCGATGAGATAAATAAAGTTCAAGGGGTTATGCCCAGTCCGGTCTCCTCGGTTCTCTGAGGGTCTCAGAGGGTCCGCCCTTAGTCCGGGCTTTGTCCCGGGATTTGTCCCGCTCACGCGTCCCGCTCACGCGATAATGATCCTGTCTATATGCGGGAGGGTGGATGAAGGGGAGGGGCCACAGGAAGAGGCGGCAGGTATGCAGGATCTTCAGTGCACAGCCTGGTGGGCCTCGCAGTCCCGGTCTGTAGGCGGACTTCACTCCCAAACACAGTTCTCCTCACGGGCAGCAAAAGTGCAAGCAGGATCCCAAGGCAAGTCTCAATTCGACTGCGAGCGGCTCCCGCGGAGCGGGGGCCACAAGTCGTTTTATGAAGGCCAAGAGGTGAGCAGTTACAGGGGAGGGGCCACGGGAAGAGGCAGCAGGTGTGCAGGATCTTCAGCGCACAGCCTGGTGGGCCTCGCAGTCCTGGTCTGTAGGCGGACTTCACTCCCAAACGCAGTTCTCCTCACGGGCAGCAAAAGTGCAAGCAGGATCCCAATTCAAGTCTCAATTCGACTGCGAGCGGCATCCACGGAGCGGGGGCCGCGAGTCGTTTTATGAAGGCCAAGAGGTGAGCAGTTACAGGGGAGGGGCCACGGGAAGAGGCGGCAGGTTTGCAGGATCTTCAGCGCACAGCCTGGTGGGCCTCGCAGTCCCGGTCTGTAGGCGGACTTCACTCCCAAACACAGTTCTCCTCATGGGCAGCAAAAGTGCAAGCAGGATCCCAAGGCAAGTCTCAATTCGACTGCGAGCGGCTCCCGCGGAGCGGGGGCCGCGAGTCGTTTTATGAAGGCCAAGAGGTGAGTAGTTACAGGGGAGGGGCCCCGGGAAGAGGCGGCAGGTATGCAGGATCTTCAGCGCACAGCCTGGTGGGCCTCGCAGTCCCGGTCTGTAGGCGGACTTCACTCCCAAACACAGTTCTCCTCATGGGCAGCAAAAGGGCAAGCAGGATCCCAAGGCAAGTCTCAATTCGACTGTGAGCAGCTCCCGCGGAGCGGGGGCCGCGAGTCATTTTATGAAGGCCAAGAGGTGAGCAGTTACAGGGGAGGGGCCACGGGAAGAGGCGGCAGGTGTGCAGGATCTTCAGCGCACAGCCTGGTGGGCCTCGCAGTCCCGGTCTGTAGGCGGACTTCACTCCCAAACGCAGTTCTCCTCACGGGCTGCAAAAGTGCAAGCAGGATCCCAAGGCCAGTCTCAATTCGACTGCGAGTGGCTCCCGCGGAGCGGGGGCCGCGAGTTGTTTTATGAAGGCCAAGAGGTGAGCAGTTACAGGGGAGGGGCCACGGGAAGAGGCGGCAGGTGTGCAGGATCTTCAGCGCACAGCCTGGTGGGCCTCGCAGTCCCGGTCTGTAGGCGGACTTCACTCCCAAACGCAGTTCTCCTCACAGGCAGCAAAAGTGCAAGCAGGATCCCAAGGCAAGTCTCAATTCGACTGCGAGCGGCACCCCACTTTCCATCAAATCAGTTGAGTGCCTTTTTTCTATGCCATGTTTCGTGTTTGGAGGGAGGCCCCAGCTTTTATCCTCTAACTCCCTCAATATTTATGTGTTCAGTCCCTTTGTCCCCATTTTGTGTTAAAATCTTTATTGATTGTTTTAAAGGGATGTAGTGAGTTTTGAAGCTTGGCACCTAAGTCACAGGGAGTCACATTTGTACCCTTAACCTTTATGGTCTTAAGGATATGTCCTAAAATCAGTTGGAATTCCTTTTTTTTTTACACATCATTTTGTACAGAGCATGAACACTCTCATTTATAGAAAATAAAAAAAATAGTAGAGCACTCATCGTGTATGAATACTTACTATCCTAATAGTCCAAGTCAGTTTGTATATTCCTTATTACATCATGGTATATACAACATTTGAGTAGCATAGAGGCAATGCCTCACAAATCAACTTCAGAAATTCAGGTAAGCAATATTTATTTTTTACTTGAAATCAGTATCACAAAAAATACAGATCATAACTTTAATCCTAATTCAATAGTTTGTCAGTCACTCAGTTACAAACAAAGTTGTTTAGTGGCAATTTATATATCCATTTCTATTAATTCTGAAGATGTGTTGCTGCTGGTTCCTTATGGATGATCTCAGCTGACGTGTTCATCCTTTATAGTACTTTTTCAAGGCTATATCTCAGAATAAGATCTTTGGCCAATAAGTAGTGATCACTCATAATTATGTAAAATGGACAGATGAGAAAACCCGGCCAAACATGAACATATATATTTTTATTTGAACCTACTCATGACTTACTCATTTCAGGCTTGGAACAGGCTGTGCGGCATGCTGGGGTTTACTATGGATGCACTTAGGACTTGGCAGCCGCTAACAATTTCCTACATTTGTTTTGCATTGTACATCCAAGACAGCTCCAGTCATACTTTGTTTCCGAATAAAAATACATATGTTTGGCTGGATGGAGACCCAAGCAACCTTTGTGGCCGATCTCTGTGCTTAGTGAAGGAGGAGCATCCCTTGGCCCTAGCTGATTGCCCTAAGTTGACTTCAAAAGTTCAACTCCCGCTAAAGCGGAACAACAAACTGCAATTGCACAGACCACTTTCTTGACAGTTACTGCACCCAAACTGTTTTACCTTTCAGTATGGGTCAGCACGTGAGCACTCATTCACCCCTTTCTCATGATTAGAGAGCTACGAGAGGAGAGAAAAGCACTCAGACACTGCCCTTATCCGATCAGAGTATTACATGAGGAAGGAGGCACACCCCACTTGAGTTCATTTAATGGGTCAGAGAGTTTGCCTCAAAGGTTCAGTGCCCCCTGGAGCGTCATGATCAATTACAACTGCAGACGGCACACACACTGTTTTAGCTGTTAGTTCAGAGTCTCATATGGACACTTAAGCCCTCATTTTCCCATAGTATAGTACTACGTGAGGAGGGAAGTCCTCCCTGAATCCAACTAATTGGGCAGAGCATACTTCAAAAGTTCAGCATTTTCCTGGAGTGGCATGAAGGTGACGGCATGGGAGGCATGTGAATTGCATTATGTGTGATATATTGTGGGTCAGGGGGTAGCATTCTCTTTTGTTCTAATTGTTAACTACAATTTATAATCCTAAAAGGTTAGACTAGATTGACTATATAAGCTAAATATTGGCAACCTACTAATTGACAACTTAATATTTTAAATTCAGAGAAAATTGACAAGTACAATTAAGAAAAAAACATTAATTATACAATTTAATAAGAATCACCTTTCCCAGCTAAAATAAATGTATCTCTAATTTGTGTACCATCAGTTAGAACAGAGAAAAAACTGAAATATCCAAAAGTAAATCTTCTACACCATTAAATGCAATTACAGATTTGGGAACTACTTATGTCCAAGGGCTTAGACCACAGAACCAGAATAAATGAGAACTTTTCTGAGCTTTTAATACATCTTCTTATCTGCAGATGGTGCAGAAAGAGATCGATATATTGGTTAATTGGTAAATCAAAAACTCGATCTGATCAGTAAGGAAAGGTTAGAAGAGGGATATAGGAGTATATCTAAGGTTTAATAACTCTTATTATTTTGGAATTTATTCACAATCTGCATTTTGTAGTCCACAAAGTATTATTCACGTACTATAACAGTTTTATTAACAATCGTTCTGCAGGAGAACTACTTCTTTCGCATCATTTCTGGGTGAAGGTCTCTGTCATGTGTGCGAACATCTCTGTACATGTAGGTCCAAATTATTTTAGGAAATGAGGTTCAGGAGTAGTGACTCGAAAATGGAAAATTCATACTACCAAAAGGGATCAGTTTAGGGAAACTTGAGTGGTTAGGGATTAAAATGGAAATAACTGGAAAATGTCAACCATCAAGCCATTGCTAAGAAAAAAAGCAATGCTGAACTTTACAATGATAACAACTTCTGTCCCATCTCCCTTCTGCTGTACCTAGGAAAATGCTTTTAAATATGGTATTTGGTCAGTTACCAAAAACATTAGAAGAGAACACTTGTTAAATACATTCCAATGAAGATTTCATACATGCAGAATTACTGAGCTTTTTGTTGTGTCATTCCTCTGCAGTCTCAGAAGATTAGTGAATGAAGGTAGAGTAGTGGATGAAGGTGGTACTGGGGTACTTGCATTGCTTGACCTTTTGACAGCATTTGATATTGTTGACAATGTCATTCTCATATCAAGTCTTAAGGAGGCACAGGTAAAACGCACTGCTCTCCCTTGGACACAGTCACTTCAGTCAGATGGAAAGGGAGACACAGCTCTTCCACCATTCTGTTCATAGCTCAAATTGTCTACTGTGGCAACCCTCAGGGGTCCATACCATCCCTCCTTCTTTTCAACCTGTATATGAGGTCCCTAACAAACTTAATCTCTGTGGCAGAGCCAACGTTCTACATGTTGCCAGGCAGGGTGTGCTGAACAACATGCCTATTGATTAATAATTAGACGTCACTATTTGTGACCCCCTGTAATTGGCTGGAAACACAGAGGTGGTGACCTGCAAGGAACAGCAGGCCACCATCCCTGTGTTTTTATTCCTATAAGGGAAACGTTTTAAAAAATTAGCCAGTATATCTTTAATGAACCAGTGCTGCTTGAGAAAAGTTTTTCATTTGTAATAACGTCCTCTTTGCAAATCAGTTACCACCTTTGAAGTGTTTTTAGGAAGGAGCATCCCTTTCACATCACCTCCTGAATTTGATACTGTAAGGATTGGTAAACCAATTCTGACATTCTGAAAATGATTTTCTGGTTCACAATATGAGTTTAAAATACCCTAAAAGTTATTTTCTTGTTGTAAACCCTGTAAATGTGTATATCACAGGGTTTGTAATCACAAAATGGCTTTGGATATCTTTCCTTTTATCGATTGAAAGCAGAACTTCTACTAAGCAAACAAGCCACCCCCACCAGAAAGTTATCCCTATGGTCAGAGGTAATGAGCCCATCACCTCACACAAAGTTGTAGATAATCTTGGCATTTATATCTCTTGTCTGTCCTAATACACACAGGTTGCTAAAGTCTCAACTACATGTTCCTCCATATAATTACCCATAAACGTATCCTTGCATTCACAGATCTTACAAGTCAGTAGAGAGTGTTCTGATTCAATCCCACCCAGACTATGGCAATGCAATGCATTTAGCTGCACCTGAAGATCTTTGTATATGCTTGAGCTAGTTTAAAATGTGGCTGCATGCTTGATTACTGACATTTGCCACGAAGACCTCATCACACCTAATCTGCATGCCTTGTGCTGGCTTCCTCCTTAAAACAGAATAATAATTGATGGATATTGTTTTCAGACACAGAGCTATCAATTCACAAACTCCTTGGAGGAAATGTATCTAGCATCAATCAGCAAGGCAAATACCTTCCTTTCAGTGTTGGCAACATAAACATGGACCTTGTCTCCTCTCGATGTTCACTGAGAAGTCATTTTAATGAACTTAAGGAAGCGGTTGATTGCATGGCTGTTCAGTTGAGAAACTATGTTGATGATTACTGATCTAGGGCTCCAGTTTCTTCACACCAGTATCTTCTTTTTTGCTATGGGTGTCCGTTTTCAATACTTAATATTCAACAGTAACCTTTGTTATGTTTGCTACAGTGCATACATGCACTCTATAGATAAATATTAATATATTATATTATTCCAACAAGAAGCGGAGATAAAAATAGAGGTGGTTGAATTATTAACTTTGCCAGTTAAGTTGGGAACTTCACCCTTGAAAAAGTTGGGTAATGTTTCCCAACTGCCTTGACGTTACCCAATCCAATATTAAACTCACCCCCTGCAAAGCCGAATTTTCAATCAAAGGATTTCTCTGGGACAATCTCCTTCAAAAAATCCTTTGTACTGACACTCCACTATATTACTCCCCTACCCCAATGAAGATATGAGCTTCAGAGAAGGTAAGGGAGCCGCAGATAGCTTGAAGAGGGAGTGGCTAGTAGGGTCATAAAGGGGAAAGCTCCAATGCCTGCAGTATCCATGAGTCCATGCAGTGTTAATCGGGCTGCCCAGTAATTGGTGCATTTCAGATTGTTCACTAGAAAGAAATCGTGATCCTATAAGGAACAATGTGTGCTACCCATTCATTTAAGCACTGGCAATTACCTGAGGTCTCAAGTTGAAATAATCCTAGTCTTTGTCCCTTTCAATCAAGAGGAAGGTGACAATCATCACAATGTTAAGTGCAAGACGCGTAAACCTTAAAAGTTGTCTGCAGCAGTGAAACAAGACTTTAAACAAGAAAACGTCTCCTTAGGGCAGAACAAGAGAAGATCTCCACAGGGTAAAATGTTTAGGGGACAGCTAGTGCGTACTTAAAAACTTGTCAAAGCTGCATTAGGTTGCTAAATGTCCAGGCCTCATGGTCTATTTTAGATGCTATGTTTTAAGTAATGCAAATCCATTGGAGTGCATTTTGATTAGACACTTACGTATTGACCCTGCTACAGTTATTTTCACAAGACATCATCTACTTACTGCAACACACATCTTTCAATGCCCAAAGTGCCTCTCAATGGCTCTCATGCAATTTAGCAGTATCGACTCTAAGAAAAACATGAACATAATTACACACAGTTTTTGGCAGATCTTTACATGTCTGGACCATGTTGAACTTTTCTTAATTTAACCCCTTAGGTGTGCTTGACCAACCTTTCACGTCAATTTATCAAGTGCACGGCTAAAGAAAATTATTTCCTTAAAAAAAAAATAAGAATGCAGGAAAGAGTTACCCTTGCATCCTGAATTCATTTTTTTTGCTACTACTATAGTGACGCGCAGTGCACATGGCACACTGGTGACACTGTAACAAAGTGGAAACAGACAGCACCATTAAGTGCAGTCCTCTTTCACTTTGATCGTTGCTTAGGGGTATACAGTTGCACCGACAATGTCCCCTTTCCAGCCTAACTTCTCCCAGACAGATCCCTGCTGGAGGATCGCCCCAGAAATACAAACCCAAAGCAGGGATATACCCGCTAGACTCCACAGAAGGGAGACCTGCTCACCAGGCTGTTCCCTAATTAAATAACATGGGTCAGTCTTTCTGTCCCACTGGGAAAGAAGGAGGGCTATTGGGGTTTACCCCCAATTGGCCTCCAGGAAGGCAGATAGATGATCGTAGACAAGAACATGCCATACCAAAATGACCACATTGACTTCATATGGTCACCCACCCACAAAAATGGGGTAGCATTTTCATTGTGAGAAGTGTGCAAGTGCTGGGTGGTAAGCATTTTGTGGATCCACAAATATCCCTAACATTCTCAGACAGAAATGTGAGTAAAATGCATGATTTTAGCCAAAGTTTGAGTTTTGCAGGGCATGGTGGGTAACAAATAGCTACCTGATCAATACAAGTCACACCACTGTACACAGTGGTTTTTCCTCTCACAAGCCCAGCCACACAAGGGGGGCATCCTTTTAAACCATGGGCATATAAAATAGTGGAGCATTTATCATTATGATTTAGAAGTTACCTGCCTTGCTGCCTCATTGCTGGGAGCTGTTTTGTGCCGCTTTTGGTTCGCAGGACGCCTGCCTGTTGCCTGCTGACACCCTGGTGGGACTTCTGCTCCCAGGGTGCATCGCTTCATTCTGCCGGGCTAGAGTGTCATCAGCTTCTGCAGGGGAGGCGCTGACATCACGCTATAAAGCGCCACGTTCCCCCATGCCACGTGGGATGCGCGCGGGCCGCGCCGGGTGAAGCCCGGGACAAGGGCGGGCCGTCGTAGGCCGGCGAAGGCCGGCGGAGGCTGGGCTGGGCCACCCCCCTAATGTGACATTAACAAAGTGAGACTTTTATTTATTGCTTGTTTCTTGACCGCTGCATGTATTTTTGGCTATTGGTATCCCGTTGTCATTATTAGCCCTTATATAATTCTGTTAAAATAAGGTCTTTAACGCTCAGGGAAATGGCGCTACGATCAGGGAAAGGGCGGAAGGCAGCGTCAGGCACTATTGGGGGGAACGCTACTGGGACACCAGATCAATTCATAACTAGAGCTGCAGTAGTCCTAGAGCATGAAATAGCCCTCACTGAAAGGCGATTATCATACTCGATCTTCGCTGGGAACTATTATGTCTGCAAAAACACCAGAACAGCTATGTACCCAGATATCTAATGGTGACAGCCTGCTTGAAGTGAGTGTGGGGTCTGTTGGGCCTATTACCTGTGCTTCGCTGAATACCACAAAAGAAAGCACTTTATCAGAAGAAACTGGACCCGCAGAAACATGTACCCTTAATGTTCTAACTGACCCACCATCTATAAAACAAGTAACAGGCACTGCACCGACTGGTAAAAGGAAGCGGGGGGGAGGACTGCAAAAGGGTAGATGCCCGAAAGTAATTAAAACAACTAACAAAGGGGGGAATCTAACTACATCCACCTAATCAACATTAAATAATGCTCCCCCACGATTGCCCACTAAAACCCCAAACATCTCCACGCCAAAGCCACCTAAGCGGCTCTCTTTAACATCACAAATACCAGAAGGCTTCATGGAACAAGCAGAGCAGATAATGAAGTAATTAATGCTACCTTTAATAGAAAGAATGAAAGTAAGAAATGAGAATCTGGGGAAGCTAGAACGGACTACCACAAGTAATTTGCATACATTGGAAAATCTTGCAGCCTGTCTGCAGAATCTTGGCCCTGCATCACAAATAAGAACAGTTAACAAGACCAACAATACCTCATTAAATATAACCCCCTTAACATTAACCACAGTGAATGGGTTACAAAAAAGCAAACTGCAATGAGATCAGGAAAGAGGTAGAAAGGACAAAGCCAACCAGCCAGGAAGGAGCAAAAGAGACTGGCGGGTTAGCTGGAAAGGATTTTGTAGCATCAGATCGGGTTGGGGAAATAACAAATATAGAAAAGAGAATTAGATGTGCGGATAACTTACCAGTTATTGATCTACCCCCACAATTAACCCCGCTGGTGTTAATTTTAGGTAATGTGCCATCTCTTCCAGATGGAGCATAGGAGGACTATGGACAACTCAAAAACAAGGTAACCCATTGGTTGTCCCGTAATACTGCTGAAGGCCCAACCTTCATACATAATGTCATTATGGTCCGCCATGTTTCCTGGTTGGGTAGCTCCAGGAAATCAAGATGGGGGGATTGTATCGTGGTAAACTTTAACAACCCATTGCCAGTAGAGAGGATATTTAACCCTTTCGATGCTCATGACGAGCTCAGCTCGTCATGATGCACAGTTGAGCTGTGCTGATGACGAGCTGAGCTCGTCATGAATAAAGTAATAAAGCAATTTCCAGCACAGGGGGGGGAAACGCCTAGCAGCCAAGGTGTTAAGGAGGTCAGTTCTGGCCCAGCTTACAGGGGTCAAGGCATTGTGATACTGCCTTTGGGTTTCTTTTATAGGGTGGAGAATCACAGAGAGAACAAATTGAATTTGGGGCACTGCGTTTGGCCTCATAAGCGTATGGAGCAATGTAGGACTGGTATCTTTTTCCCCAGGGTAGAAAGGGATAACACATGGGATGATTACAATCTTTCTCCATTTCCTCAGGGTCAAAATAGATATGCAGCTCTTTCAGGACTGAATGACTGTGATTGACTAAGTGAAAACTTGGTCAGCTCAGATCATTTTGCATGTAGGCCCGTACCCACTGATACTGTCTTCATGGACGTAGGGCCTATTCCAGAAATACCAATAGTAACGCCAAATCTAGAAGTACTAGACACCATCACAAGAGCAGCGCCAGGGGAATATGATTCCTCAGGAATTACAATTGTTGATCAATCGTGGGATTTAATCACTGTCTCCCCTGATAATTATGTTAAGACCCAGGAATATAATGTGCTATCATGGAATATTGCGGGCTGGTTGGGAAGGTTACAGACCCATTATGGGTGCAGTTTGTCAGCCATTTTTCCGTACTATGCCTCCAAGAGACATGGCTGGTTAATTGTAATCTCTCGCTGGTAGGGTTTAAAGCCTTTTTTGTTCCTGCAATTCCAGTATCTAGTGGCAGAGCAAGGGGTGGTCTGGCTATCTTTACTTCCTTGTCCCTGAAATGCAAAATTAAGGTCATCTCCTCCGACCCCAGTGATTTTCAGGCAATCGTTCTGGGGCGAGGAAATGGCAGTCTTTGCGTGATAAATTTTTATAATGCAGTACACAAACATGAGGGATGCAAGATAACTGAGCTGAACAACTTTGTAGAGCAGTGTTGTGGGCCTTTTAGAAATAATCTTATGATTGTAGGTGATTTCAATGCCCACCCGTGCGGTGACCCCAAACTCACTGACATGGGTACTCTGGGGTGTCCATTTATACGGGGACTTCACTTCGAGCATTCCGTACAAGGAGATGTTCTTAATGATATGCTCAATGAGTATGATTTGTTCTCAGCTATGAGCATTGCTCCACCGTCCAGTAAACAAAAGGAACCGACTTTTAAAGGTCGTAGTGGTGGATCCTTCATAGACCACATTTTCATTTCTACAATTACTCTACCTTTCCTGCAGGGCTTCGCAATTTTAGTAAGTGCCTATAGTGACCATAACCCAGTGTGTGTATACTTGGGAGGGAGAATTCTGAAGAAAAAGGACACAGTGATAGGTTCAGGCACTTTAAAGCTAACTGATGGTAGGTGTCGGCTGAAATGGACCCAAGTAACCCCTTCCCTTTTTCATGAAAAGCTTCAAGAAGTTTGTGCAGTAGAATTTTCCTACTGTCTGAATCCCGATTCAACTGCCATGCGTACCCTCAATGCTTTTGATGGGATTGTTTCCAAAGTAGGGGCTTTGTTATCCGTGCCGGGGAAAAATAGGACTACCGGTGAGCCCAAATAGTTTAGTCCATTATGCTCCAAAGCCGCTAGAGATCTAAAGGCTGCATTGAAAGTAAAACCCAGGGACAAATTACAGATTGGCACTCTTCATAATAACTATAAAAAAGTGTTGGCCACCCGAAAAATGGAACTGAAGGAGGCCACATGGCGGGAGCTTTGAGATCCTTTGACTCTTTCCAGCAGTTCCAGATTTTGGAGTATTATTAATAGACCTCTCTTTACAATGGAAAGAGCTGATGAAGTGGGCACCAATATAACAGAGGAAGAATTGGTGTCTTATTTTGATGCTATTTTTAAAAGTACATCAATTCTACCGCAGTTGCCAGTAAGAACACTGAATGAGGGTGTAGTTGTGGTCACTCTAAGAGAAGTGGAGGATGGTATCAATAATCTCTCATGTAAGAAGGCCCCAGGTCCGGATGGTATCCCACCGGACCTTTTTAAATCTAACCCCACTCTCTGGGCATCAATCTTGGTGCGGTGGTTAATGCAGCAGCCATGGAAGGGTGCCCAAAGGCATGGGGAGTCTCCACAATTGTTCCAGTGTTTAAAAAGGGAGACGTAACTGTACCATGAATTATAGACCAATTTCCCTCATCGACTCCGTGGTTAAGGTCATAGGTGGAGTCGTATTAAATAGATTGACTGCCTGGGCGGAAGAAAACAAGATTATTTTGGATCTCCAGTATGGGTTCCGCCCAAGCCACTCGACCATGGCACAATGTCTCCATCTCTATCTAATCCTCTGAAAGTACACCATTGCCCGCCAAGGGACAATCTACATGGCCTTCATGGATCTTTCCTCCGCCTTTGACTGTGTCAACCGGGGAAAGTTGTGGCAGTCCATGAGGGCCATGGGGGTGGAGTCAAACTTGGTGGACTTTCTGATGGAATTACAGAGAGATACCAGGGCGAATATCAGATATGCCCATGACCTCAAGGTAACCAGGAACTTCAACACAGAAACGGGGGTACACCAGGGGTGTATTTTAGCCCCTTTCCTTTTCAACCTCTATATCAATGACTTAGATAGGACGTTGTTAGAAACTGGGGCTGATTTCCTGTTTGTGGGACGCCGGGGACTGCCCGTCTTGCTATATGCAGATGACGCAGTCCTTCTAGCACGTACCCCCAAAGGTTTACAAACCCTGCTTGACGCTTTTCGTAGGTTTATGGCTGATAGAGATCTGGCCATATTTAACTCCAAATCCTACGCAATACAGGTAGGGCAGCGCCCCAAAAAGCAGTTCCCCTTTAAGGTGAACGGAGAAAGAGTGCCAATATCCCCGACCTTCTCCTATTTAGGCGTCCTACTGGATGATCGCCTGAATTGGGGTGCACTGCTAAAAAAGAAAAGGGGAGAGGTTACCAGGTCCAATGCAGCGATATTTAACTTTGCAGTTAAAATGGGCAATCGCCCGGTGGCTGCAATGTTAAAGATCTATCAAGCTAAGAGTGTATCGATAGCTAGCTACAGGAGCAAATTATGGGGGTATACTGGTCTAGAGGGTATACATGTGATGGAAAATCACTTCTTAAAGCAGCTGCTTTGTGTTCCTAAAGGGACTGAGAACTTAATTGTTCACGAAGTAAGTGGCCTTCCATATATTTGTGATATTCTGGCTATGCCGCCCCTTAATTTTCTGGCTGAAATGTTGGCTAAACGATAATTTAGACCTTACCCAAAAACTATTAAAAGAGACTTTGAGCCTGGACCACATGACTGACATACCGTGGTTAAAGTATTTAAAGGGGTGCTTTAGTGCGCTGGGGCGTCCGGACCTGTTTTTAACACCCAATTGTCTCACTGGGGCTTTTATAAAACACTCTTTTATTTTGCGCAAAAAAATGAAAAGAGAGGATAGGGAACTGTTAAAGAATAGTGTCCGTAAGCACATGATGCTTTAATCATCTCTTGAACTGGAGTCATATTTATTGTGGCCGTTATCTGCCCACAAGCGCTTTTTACTAATCAGGTTTAGAATGGATTATTTCCATATTTTATTAGCTGTTCCGAGGGAGAGTTATAAAGGCAAAGTGTTAGCACCCTGTGGCTGCGTCAATATGTCTCCATAGGATCTGCTGCACTTTGTGTTTTTCTGTAAATTTTATGAAACCCCAAGGAGGCTTTTTTTTAAATCTCTTTTAAAAAAGTTCAATTTTATACAGGTACGCCCGCTCTCTATTTTCTACAACTGTTAAAACCAGAATGTATACCATTTGTGGCTGGATTTCTGAAATGTTCGTTAAGGTATAGAAAATGTTTGGAACCCTAAGGGACTTGGATGACGTATTTTGTGAATCCCTTTTTTTAAACAATTGAATCAATGTGATGCCCTCCTCTTTTTAACCCCTTCCATGCTCATGACGAGCTCAGCTCGTCATGCAGTACACTGCTCGTGTGCTCATGATGAGCTGAGCTCATCATGAACAAAGGGATTTAAGAAAGTGTAGCATCCTGGATGAATTGCTGCAGTAGTCAAGGTGTTAATCATTGAATACATAATGGAATTACTGTACTGTATGTTTGGGAATGTATTTTGTGTACTGTGTATTGTGTATTTTTATAGTCGATTTGTAATTTAATTGTAATCTGTAACTTTTATGGTTTCCTACTATGTGAACCTAACAAAGTTTATTGAAACTGAACTACTATGATTTGTATATTGTGTATCGGGGTGAACAAATTAAAGAAGATAACTTTGTCACTTATTTTTGTTTTTGTTTATATTATTTGTATATTTTAACAATTAGGTTTTTTTTGGTGGGGGGAGACTAGGAGCAATCTACACAAATGACCCCTTGCTGAATTTCAAACTTTGTCTGTTTTTCAAAAATGTTTAGCTTGCGGTTTTAAGCAAACACAAGGAGATGATGAACGGAGTGTGAAACATTTCAGATACTCACCCCCAGTCACAGATCTGGGTTGAATCCATCATCATTCTTTAGATCACTTCGCCACCCCAGTACAGACACAGCTATATGCAAATTAGTCTTGACCCTGTGCCTCATGGGAACAGTCCAGCCCGAACTACCAAGCCAGGTCTTCCCTGGACCAGAAACAAGCATCCTGAGACCGGTTCAGGGTAACAACACTCATCAGCCAAAGCTAGCTTGAATCCAGTGGCAAATTGAGCAAGGGACCCACGTTTGGGCATACCCTGCCAACTTAGGGCAGACAAAGCAAACACAGGGAGATGATGTACAGACCGCTGAAACTTTTCAGACTTCACCCCCAGTAACAGATATGGGTTGAATCCATCATCATTCTTTAGATCACTTCGCCACCCCAGTTCAGACACAGCTTTATGCAAATCCGTCCTGACCCTGAGCCGCATGGGAACAATCCAGCCCGAACTGCTAAGCCAGGTCTTTTCCTGGACCTGAAAAAAGCATCCTGGAACCAGTTTCGGGGTTTTCCAATGAAAAAACCAAACTCTTTTCAATATTTTGTCCAGCCACACCCCCTGGATACCTTTAGAATCCCCCGAAGGTGGGAAAATGGGATGCAATGTTTACCTTCAGGACTTCTGTGAGAAAAAGTTATGAAGGTTAGAGTACAAAGGGTAAACAACCCTGACAACGAAACTGTGACCCCCGCATGTTGTTACAGCGTGGTTGTTTAATTGACTGCGCTTTAACAACGCAGACCATTACCCTGCAAATCGTAACAATGACTTGCGGAGGGGGGAGAATGTTTTGGATTTAAAATCCAACACCTTCCCTACTGTCCACACAGGGTGGAGTTGGAATAGTAAATTATACTATTCCAGCATCCAGCGCTCCCCTCCGCAAGTCGTTGTTACGACATGCGAGCTAAAGGCATGCGTTGTTACAACGACCGTGTTGTAACAACATGCGGGGTGACGGGCAGCGGGAAAAAGAGTCCTATTCAAGTACAAAGTGCTCCAAATATTTTTTTTAAAAGGTCACTACTGTGTGAGAGGGAGAGGGTAGTGTCAGCAGCAAATTGTCCATGGGTGGCTATGTTTCTTTTTCACAGGATCTCATTATGTTTTTCAACATGAATAATATTGAGTGCAATTTATGTGCACAATTGAGCAACTTGATAATGAGAACCTGGAGGAAACTGTTTATGATGTCCACACAATATTATCTATGCTCTTTCTACACTCCCTACTGGCAAGGGACCTCGACCCGTGCCCCCTCAACATCTGTGTTTCAAGCCCTTATATAACCTTTTTGTTCAGGCACATGCCCATACATTTTCCAGATATATTGCATTGGTGGTTGTCATCCATGGAAGGGGCAAACTAATACCCAAACAGACATAGCACAGCCAATAGGAGCCAAGATGAGTGCCCAAAAAATAATTGCATACTTTCATAGGGAACAACCCCAGCACAATGTTTTAGTCAAATATGTACACCTTAAAGTGAAAGGTTTGTAACACAATGGCAATTCACACTCAGTCATCAAAGTTTGCACACAGATTTAATTCTAAAAGTATGAATCTATAAAGCGATTATTGAAAGGGGGAAATGTGTTACCTAAAACACTGGTATGTCATCCAATATCTATGCTCTCCCTCCCACCCCACATGGAAATCTTGACCTGTCTCACCTTTCCTAAGTGCTGGTTGCCTGTGCAAGCACGACTGAAAAATTATTTAATTGCTCTAATTAGATGGACTAATAACAAACCAGTTGGACTGGGTATAAGCAATACCTATATCTTAGTTAATGCTTGTTACACGTGGTGTTCTTTAAATGCCTGCATACAAAGATCTGATTTTAAGTGTTTAAAGCACTCACAGATATCCATCTGCTGCCATCTCATAGTACTATTGGTTTACACCTGCGGGGTGAACAAAAGTAGTCAATACAAGCATTGCTTACCCGGAGCCCAGGTTTAAGCACAGGCTGGAAGAAGGACAAAGGGTGACAGAGGGAGAACAATTCTGGCAGAGGTGGCACCTGCAGCCAAGACTGGGTCAAGAGTCAAGGGTTCAGATAGCAGCATCATGTACTTAGTATGTGCCAAAGGTTGAAGTGGGCACCATTCTCATATCTCACTGGGAAACATGGCCTTGCCAGGCACGAGGCAGTACTTTATTTTGCTAGTGTTTGCAGTTGCCATCCCTTCTCACTTGGAGCAGAACTGTTGCTGCTTCGTTTCACAGGCAGTCCAATTTGTGTTTTCTTGAACATGTTGGCCTACACAACCTCTTCTCTAAGCTACTCAGAACGAAACATTAACACACTTATTACCATAGAACCAAGTAGCATATTGTGACATAGACTGTAATAATGGCAGTTTCTTGGGTTTAAGGTAAGTTTATTTCTTACAGCCCCAGACACGTCTGCTTCCCTTAGCATCTCCTGAAATTTACAATATCCAACTGCCACCTGTTGAATACTCGTTTGTACTCGTTTGTGGTGACGAGTAGAGCCCATGACCCTGCTAGAACTAGATTGAATCACATCATTACAACACATCTTCCTCTTACAAATGTGAAAGCAAAAGAAAATGTAAATGGCATAAGTGTCCAACAACAAACTAAATAACATTGTACCTGAAGTTAAAGCATTTAGATTATAAGGCACTGAGGCTGTTATTACTAATAAAAAGCCTAAAAGATACCCTTTGCAAGAAAATTTGAATTTGGTTTAAATTACAATAATAAAAAAATGTTAACTCCATGGACTTCACATTTGTAATATAATCATCATATTTCCTCGGTTTGATAATGAGTCTACCAAATCTACCCTTTTTACCTTGGCATGTTAGCTGGCATGGCAAAAAGTGTACTTGGTGTGTCTAAAGGGTTTATCCAACCCTTTAGACGCACCAAGTTCATTTCTTTGTTCACAACAACCATTAGTAGATGACCCAATAGAAACAGACATATCACAAGAATCACCATCCAATTCACATGAACCATCATCCAATTCAAGATTCAAATCCCTGGGATCATTCCTTTCATCATCAAAACCCAATCAATCTTCTCTGTTAAGTTTGTCATCCCTGTTAAGTTTGTTGTCAATTACCTATCACTGGAAAGACATTTTGCTACTATGCTCATGTGCTAAACCTTACAATCTCTTAGTTTAACAGATATGCAAAACATCTCACGGATTCACAAGGGATGGGAGACTCTTTTGTCCATTCTAACTTTAACCCAATCACCACACTTGAAATCACATATTTTGAACAATGCCTTCTGGCATACCATTTCTTTTAGGATTTCAGAGCTGGTGCAATTTTCTTTCTCACAAGTTCTGGAGCCCATTCTGCTTGTTTAGAAGAAGTCATCCAACTCATATCTTTGCTTAAAGGCTGCCTTCCCCTCATCATTGTAAATGGGCTGTAATCAAGCTGGGAGTTATCCTGTAGGCCCAGATTAATTTGCAAACCTCGCCTTCCCAGTTTAATTTACTGCCCTTAGACGATTAAATCCTACCTTTGAGCACCCTGTTAAAGTGCTCAACTAAACATTTCCTTTGTGATGACAAACTGTTGTAGTTTTGTACTTAATACAGTTACGTTCCAAAAATTCCTTAAAAGAAGTAGACAGAAATTGTGGATCGTTATCAGTGATGATACATTTCAGTAGGTTTCCCGCATGAAGATTTCATCCAAAAACATAATAATGCTTGCACAATCAGCATTGCGCACAAGTTTAATCTTTAGCCATTTAGAAAAATTATGTGCAAGTATAATGTACTTAGACTCTCTGTGAGTGCATTCTACGGGTCCTACCACCTATCCACACCAATTCTCTCCCAAGACATATTTGGACTCTCGATGGGACTCAAAGGTGGTTTGAACGTTTTGAGACACTTATCTGAATTATTACATGTAACACAATTAAGAATGCAAATCTTAATTTGCTTGAGCAGTCCACCAGTAATTGCATTTTACTATTTGTTTGGCTTTAGATACACCAAGGGGACCCTCATGGCATAATTTTGATAACTTCTTCCTTAAGGTGAAAGGCAGACCTTCCTTTTCCAGATAACAAGCTATCTTCAACACACAGCTCATTCCTTACTTCCTAAAACATTTTTTCTTCTTAGTTAAGAGTACATTTATTGGGCCAACCTTTAGTTAGATAACTCGCAATCGTCTTCAAACTATCATCCTTGATCATATGGTTCTTTCACTCTGTAAGTGAGATACCTTCTAGACCACCATAAAATAGCAATGCTACTTTGTCTTCATCATCTTGCATCATTTAATCTCCCTTAGTGGTGAATAAAGGTAATCTACTTAATCCACTATCCTGTTCTTGTCTCCCAGCCAGTACTCAACATCATAAGGATAATCCAGTCATTTTATTGACATCCTACGTAATCTTGATAACATATTTTGTAAGCTAGAGGTAGTCAATAATTGTGTAAGGGTCTTATGATCAGAACCTAGCTAAACATGGAAACTCCATGCATACATATTTTTTTTAGGCTATTCCTTTACAATATCTGTACAATTCTTATCAGTATCATTGACCAATAAAACTGGATCCATGCAATTGGGATTTGAAATGATGCCCAACTTCCCTTGGTCACTCCAACCTAACACTCAGGACCCTTTCTTTGCCACAAACAATTTGCAATTTGCAGTCCTGTTCTTAAATTGAAATTCTACATTTCTGCAACCCATAAAATCTATTCTGTTCCCAGTGTAACTCTTTGCAATCACATCTGATTTATCCAAATGTGAACCCAGTTTGCTTGTGTTAGAAATGGGGATCTCTAGTTAGCAGCGGCTGGCGCTGAGGTCCAAATAGGGATCCTTCTTCCTAAGTCAGAGTAAGGGGGCAACAACCTTTGAAACCCCCTGCTCAACCCTGTGGTAACGTAGCACTAGCAGACAGGTCTATCTCAGAGGCAGTGCGTGAAGTATTTATGACCATACACAATAACACAGGAGAGACACTACAAACGGACACCACAAGTAGTTATAGAAAACTGAATACGAGGCTAAAAGCGCTCAAGGAGCCACAATGCACAAAAGTACAGATTCACTTCAAAAGCAATAAAGACACTCAAAAAGGATGTGAAACGGACTTAGTTTGAGGCCGGAGTCCACGTGACCCAGTAATGCATAATGTACGGCACGGCACGCAGTCTCACAAGGAAGCCACGGTGATGACAGGCAGTCTCGCGGCGGCCACAGCTCCCCGCTGTAGCGGTCCGTGGCGTGCACTCACGATAATTTTGGGACGAGGCTTAAAGGCGGGCACCCAGCGGCACATGCAGGTGGTAACAAGATCCTCGAAGTGGTAAATAGTGTGGGCACTCGGCGGCACAGCTCTTCAGCTGCAGCGGACCACAATAGCGATAGCGATGATTTTCGTAGTACGGCAAATGCGGGCACTCAGCAGCACAGCTCCTCAGCCGCAGCAGCCCACAATAGCGATAGCGATCATGTTCGTAGTACAGCAAATGCGGTCACTCAGCGGCACAGCTCCTCGGCTGCTACCGACCACAATAGCGATAACAATGACTTTGGTAAAACAGGCAAATGCAGGTTCTCAGCGGTAACAGCTCCTCAGCTGCGGCGGCCCACAATAGCGATAATGATGACTTTTGTAACACAAGTAAATGCGGGCACTCAGCAGCACAGCTCCTCAGCTGCTGCGGCCCACAATAGCGATCACGATGACTTTCAACCCACGTTCCCCGCAGTAGAACCAGAGGCTCTGGAATTCTCATCAGAGGCCTCACCTGCGAGTAGAATTCCCCTCAAATAGGAATCCAGGCAGCTAAGGGGTGAAGTCTAATGTCCCTGAGACTTCAGCAGGAGGCAAACTCAAATCAGACCCTTGGGTAGTTGCTTCAGCAAGATGGATGAAGTGTTTCAAAGTCCTTTCCCTCTAGTTACATGGACAGAGGTTCGTCTTGACATCCAGAAGTAACACACCTTGTAGGGGTTTTAGCACAGATCTTTATACCCCAAAGATCTTTGTTCTCAAAAGTCACAAATCACTAAACCCAGCGCGAACCAGTTTGGTGTCGTCCTGGAGCACTTTGTTTACAAGGCTGCATCCTGCCTTTCAGGAAGAGGGGGTCCGCCATCAGACGCACAGTGGGAGGTGGAGCCATCATTCAACTTGCCAGGCACAGCCCTGCTCAGATCAAAGGGTCACCCCTCCCCATACTCCAACTGCAGATCTCTCTATTCAATCCAGGTCGGGCTCATCCTGCCCTGTCCCTCCAAAACCAGACAACTGATACACATAACAGCAGAGCACACCGGAAGGTTTAGGCAAGAAAATACCCACTTTCTAAAAGTGGTATTTTCAGCCACAAAATATATAAAAATAGGCTTGACTACCAGATGCACTTTAATATTGTGAGCTCAGGCATACTAAATTAGGCTTTCCTAACATATACCTTGGGTCAATTAGGACTAGATATTTGTACTACAGTCAATTTACAATCGGGAGCATTCGCACTGTGGCACCAAATGGCAGTGCCACAGCGCCCAGAGCATCTAACACCAGCAAACACAGAGGAGACAAAAGCGAAAAATGGAAGGGAGACCCACGCCAATGGTGCCAAGTCTAACAGCTTTCAAAATGATTTTTCCAAACATCTTCACAGTCGATAGTAAAGGGTGAGCCAGAGTCTGTTACCACATTTAACATCACTCCACCCATGTTGACTTCACACATTGGTTTCCTTATTTTGACTAGATTGACTTCCAAGAAGTCATAATCTATACAGAACACGTGGCTAACATTAGTGGCGTTGGAATCATCTGATTTGTCTGAATTGTCCTCACTATTCTCATTCACACAGTGTACATTACTTTTTTAATTTCCCACTTTCCTTCTACACACTTTGGCATAATGACCAATAATGCCACATAAAGAACATTTGTGATACCTAGTGGGACAATTCTTGAACTACGCATGATGATCTGTGGAGTCGCAGCAATACTATTTCCTAAAACTGGGTCCATCATCAGTATTTTTTCCTGTACGCTTCTTTCCCTGAGCAAAGCTGAAAATTCCCTGTTGAGCATTGGAACTGTCTTTGCTTCTATCCTCAGATTTCTTCTTTTTAAAGGAAATAATTGTATTCACCTCATTGACTTCTCGTTGACTTCTTCTGTCTCCTATAGGACTGCTCTGGCACACCGTCCAGTTAATTCAGCTTTTTTGACTAAAGCCACTAATTTTTTTCAAGGGAGACTCGCTATAGACCCATAATTTATCCTGAATATTAAGGTTGCTAGTATGCATAATATTTTGGTCCAGGTTAAGTTCCTCTTGTAGAGCACCAAACCTGCATATTAAAGCTAAAACCCCTAACATTGACACATAAGCTTCTATACTCCTCTTTTTCCCTTGCATACGTTGATAGAATTTATATCTGTCTATAACCACTCACACAATTGATGAAAAATGTGCATCTAAATCATCTAATGCATGCGTAAATACATTACCACCTTCATGTGTTTTTTTTTTCAATTTGATTATACATTTTGAGATCACCCAGACCCAAACAATAGAGTACAACTTTTTTTTTCTTTTACGAGGTGAAATCCTCATCCTCAAAACTGTCAATGTAATTGCAAAAGTATTCCTTCCATTCCCTCCAAGGCATAGATGGTTCACCCTTGGAAGGAAGAAACGGTTGGGGATTGGTCAAATTCAATGAATTAAGTGCAAGCATGGCTAATGCCCAACGCACTGAAGTAAAATGTGTAAATGATGAGCAGTGAATAACACAGTGCAACACTACTATAAATAAACCAATTATGATCCACTGTGTACTCACAACTCCCCAACTGTAGGAGGAAACAGTGAAACCAAACAAGTTATTCACTAATATCAAAGATGTGATGCACCAGGCTCCTTAAAAAAGCCTTTGTAGGTATAAACAACAAACATAGAGTGGCATCCCTCATCAGCAACAGTAAAGCACTAGATACCAAGTACACTGATTGCTAGAAAGTAACTGGTCAAAAAATAGAAAATAAACCTTCTCTTCCCTTCCTTTTTAATTAAATGACTATTCAGCTGGAAATATACAAGGCACCGCTCTGTCATCTACCATTATGATTAAAGAATGCTCCCTCGCCAAATTCTCACACAGCGATCACCCGCGATGAATCCATACACAGCGTGGGTCCGACACCAATACCATTGTCAGGTCGCTGTTTTGAAATACCCAAAATGACTGCTGAACATCGAGCAGTATAATTTTCTAGCACAGTAGGGCTGATACAGCCAACGTAAGACTGCAGCATCAGTATGTGAGTTCAGGAATGCCCATAGCCTGATGTCATCACTCTCCTCATCAAGCGGGGTTTGGAGGGCAGCCGAACACCGTGAGGTCTGCCCCTGAACAGATGGGGAGGGGGAGGGGCTGGGCAAGTATCGGCCCTTTTGTGGGTTTTGGGCTACATTGGGAATAGCCTAATTGTAGCCCAATTTTACTTGTAGCCCAAGGGGTTTAAGGGCGGTTTTCGCGCTTTCCCAGCCACCATTTTAGGTTTGGTGACCTAGTGGCTGGGAGCGCTGTAGTGTTAGCTTTTTTCTTCCTGCTTGGGCCTTGTAGCTGTGGTAGTTTGTAGGGGCAGTGTAGGTTATTGAAGGCATCATAGGATTTTGATTACGTTGGCTGCAGATTTCTCCGTGTTGGAGGCGGTGACATTGCTGAGCGAGGCTGTCCGGCTGGAGCTCCTAATGCCGGAGTCCTTGGGAGGCACGCACCCGGCGAGGCATGCGCCGGCGGAGTGGCGGCCACTGTCGTGGCTTGCTCGCCCCCCGGAAAGCTAGTAAGGGGAAGGTGAGTGCTGGGGACTGCACGGGTGCCATGGGCACAGTCCAGTTCGTCGATTCAGCGCCTCTCGGGGGCGACTGTGGCCTTTTCTGAGAGGGGCAGAGGGACCCGGCGGTGGAGCTTGTTTTGTGTCTCCCCCCCCAGGTCACGGGAGTCATGGGGCTGCTCATAGGCAGTAGAGCGGCCCCACGTGGGAAAGGGGTTCCGGTGCCTCTGCTGGAAGAAGCACCTGCTCGTAGAGGCAGGAGCGTTTCCCGGCTGGGAGGCGGACGAGTGCGAGCGTGGGGGGAGTCTCTGGGCAGCTGAGAGAAGGGGAATGTTTGGCCCTGGCGCCGGCACAGGCCACGGAGTGGCTGGGGGCTGGTTCGAAGGGCAAGCAGGTGATAAAAGGCCCATATGTGGAAACTGGAGTAGCCCTCCAGGCTGCTGTGGTAGCTCCGGCCTTGGGGGTAGGGGGCAGTCAGACGCCCATTGGGAAGTCATGCGGGACCAGGCTTGAGGCGCTGGGGCAGGACATCTCAGTGAGGTGTGAGAGGGTGGTGGGGGGTGGGGCAAGAGATTGGGGGGGTTTGCGGGTGCACTCTGAGAAGGGGGTGGTGGTGGGAGAAGCAGGTTGGAGGGAGTGGCCCATGGATTGTGGACGAGGGCGGGGAGGAGGGGTAGGTTTCCCTATCGATCTAGAGTCAGAAGGGGGTGAAAGGAATTGGGGAGGCCAGAATATTTTCTCATCTTGGACAGAATAGGTTCGGGGGACTGGGGGGGGGTGAGCCAAATAGAGGGTCACCATGTGCAGGTCGGGTCGGAGGTTTTGGGAGGGGGGACAGGGGCATCTGGGGGTAGGAGGTAGTGGAGGGGGAAGAGGGTGCAGTGTGGGGGCTTCTGGGGGTAGAGGCCAGGCCGAGTTGGGCTGGGGGGCATGGTGCATCAGGTTGGGAGTGGAGCAATGGGGAGGTTGATATAGGGTAGGGGGCGGTGGACCTGAGTGTGGTAGAGTAGGCGTGGCCGGCCAGCACTTAGGTAGGCAGGTAGGAAGAGGAGCTGGGATGGGAGAGAGGAGAGGGATAGGCCCAGCACACCAAACCATTCCTTTTTCTTTCAGGTGGCGGGGCAGCACGGGGCGCCAGACTTGGTAGGGCTTGGAGCAGCCCAATGGCGCCAAGGAGGTAGAAGGGTGGAGTCGAGTACCGGCGGGGGTCATGACGCGGCCAGCATAAGTAGTCCAGGGGTGGGCTCGCCGGCCCCAATGCCCACCGGGCCTCAACGGTCCAGGGGACATCGTGGAAGACGGAGCTCCAAGGATCAACATTTAGGTAGTGTTAGGAGAGTGCAGCCTGCACCTCCAGCCGAGAAGGCCTGGGGTTCCAGGGAGGAGGAACTAGATTATGATGAATATAGCATGGAGGAGGGAGAGTTAAGGGATATGGATGATGAGGGAGCGGGGGGCCGAGTAATGCTGTGCCTAGTGTTTTCCAGGTGTCACGATGCTAGGCTGAGCCCACAGGTCGGACATCGTTTTTGGAGGAGCATTCGGCCCCCTTTGGCAAGGCGGACAGACAGACCATGGGCGGAATCACTAGAGCCATGTAAACAGGCTGCGAGTTTGAGGCCCCGAATGGTGTCAGTGGGAGTGAGGGGGGACAGGGAAGGGGGAAAGGGGATAGGTTGAGGAAGGGCTGGATGTGGGAGTTGGTGCCGACGTGTATCGGCCCTTTCAGGGGAACCGCATCCGGGGTGCTGTGGGTGGCACAGGAAGAGGACAGCCTGGAACAAAAGGGGCCTGCTGGGATTTAAATAAGGGACTGTGTATGTGGGAGTACTGAAGGTTTAGGCATGACTGCTCGAATTGCGGAGGCAGACATGCATTGGTCAATTGCTTTGGGGGAGGGCAGGGGCAGCAGCAAGGGAACCAGCAGTGGCAGTCAGGGAGTTTTAGGATGGGGGACCGCAGCAGCAGCCTTTCTCAGGCCGGCGAGGGGCTAAGGCGCCTGGGCCAAAAGGCTCTTATTCCGGTTAGAACAGACAAAGTGATAGCAGCCCTGCAGAGTTATAGTAACACAGAGGCTACAGAAAGCTTGCAGATGGGATTTCAAGGAGGTTTTCGAGTAGGGTATGGGGGACCTAGGACAAGAAGGAGGGCAGACAATTTGCAGTCAGCGAAAGAGCATCCAGACATAGTGCAGGACAAATTGGATAAAGATGTGCGTGAGGGCTGCATGGCTGGACCCTTTGAGGACTGGCCACTTCAAAATTTGATTGTGTCACCCATAGGTGTGGTGCTGAAGAAGGGACAAGGGCAGTTCAGTTTAATGCCACATTTGTCATGGTCAGAGGGGGCTCGGTGAATGATTTCAAAGTCGAAAGTGAAGCTACTGTATCCTATTCATCAGTTGACGGGGCCATGTCACTAGTAGTGACCGCGGGCGCAAAAGCGATGAAGGCAAAGTGCGACATAAAGTCAGCTTTCCGGTTGCTTCCAGTCCATCCGGATGATTGGGATCTTCTGGGTATCCATTCCAATGGTAAGTGGTATGTGGACAAGGCATTACCGATGGGTTGTTCTAGGTCTTGCACACTTTTTGAGTGCTTCAGCACATTCCTGCAATGGTTGTTTTTGGAACGGGCGGGTCACCAAGGAGTAACACACTACCTGGATGACTTTTTCTTTGTGGGCACCTCAGACTCCATGGACTGCCAGAAGGCGCTGGACAGTTTCAATGAGATCATGAGGGAACTCGGGGTGCCGTTGACACCGGAAAAGACTATGGGACCCTGCACGGCTCTGTCCTTTTTAGGCATAGAGTTGAACTCTCAAGTGAGGGAGGCATGTCAGCCGGAGGACAAAAAGCATCAGATGTTGGGGCTGCTGGTGACAATGTTGTCGAAACACAAGGTCACTGTGAAGGAGATTAGGTGCTGTTGGGTCACCTCAACTTTGACTGTAGGGTGGTTAGAGTAGGACGGACATTTTGCAGTCGACTGGGCAGGGCGCTAGCAGAACAGAGACCTTCTCATCATCATGTGCAGCTGTCTGCAGGAGTGAGAGAAGACTTGCAAATGTGGCAGGTTTTCTTGCAGAACTTCAATGTCATTCCCTTGATGTGGCAGGGTGACATGGTTTGGAATGTCCACTTTTTTTTCTGACACGGCAGGGAGCAAGGGCTTTTGGCCTCTACTGGCAGGGAAAATGGTGTGCAGAGCAGTGGCCGCCAGAGTGGGTGGGGGGGTAGGAGCATTGCATTTTGGGAATTTTTCCCACTGGTGGTGGCTGTCACACAATGGGGCGAGCAATTGACACACAGGAAAGTAACTTTCAGAATTGACAACATGGCGGTTGTGGAAGTGGTGAAGAGATGAACAAGTTTTGAAATTGTTGAGGGTGTTTGCTTTGGGCTGCTTACGTCATGATATTGCCTTTCGAGCAGTGCATGTGCCAGGAGTGGACAATGACATAGCGGATGCTTTGTCTCGTTCACGGTGGGGAGATTCCGTGGGCTAGCCAAGGACGTGGACAGATACCCGACCAGCATGCTGCGGAATTTGTGGTATGGAGGCAACACAGGATGTTGCAGTTGGTTTTAGGGTCTCTTGCTCAATCCACGAGGATAGCTTACAGGACAGCATGGGAGGACTTTTTGCGCTCAGGTGCTACACGGCGAGACTCACTAGCGCTCCGAGGGGGGGACGTGATACAGGTCATCTTAGATCTGATTGATAGAGGACTCTCTAAGGTTACAATTGTGGGTAAACTGGCAAGGATTGCATTCATGGGAAAATTGTTGTGGAGTTATGCGCAATCCCCAGGAGAAATCGGGACCCGGATGCTGGAGGGTTGGTCCCGGGAATGGGACTGTGCAGAAAGGGCTAGGAACCACCTGTCTTCAGATTTGTTGGGAGGGTTATTTAGAATTTACCTGTGTTATGTACAGATGAATATGAAGCGTGTCTTTTCTCCACTCTAATGGTGTGGATGTTTTTTGGGGCCTTTCGGGTCTCAGAAATGTTAGGAACAAAATCTGGGGAAGGGCTTCTATGGAGAGAGGTGTTCTCTTTCAGGGATAGGATCTGCATTTGGCTGCCGAAATCTAAAACAGAACCGCAGCTGACTTGCCCGTACAGGTGGAAAGCGAGGTAGAGTTACCTTGCTCTGGGCCCAGTTGGTTTCGTTTTCGTACATGTGAATGGGCGAAGTGCAAAAGTGCATCTGGTCAGCCAATTGGTGGCCTGACTCCCTTGGAACTTGCCCTTCCCCCACATCCTCTGCTAAAAATCTCGGGGTGTTAATAGATCCCGCCCTTGACTTAGGCAACCAGGTGAACCACCTGTTGGGGCTTGATCCACACTCTGCGCAGGGTCAGGAAATATCTCTCTCTCCAGGCAAGAAAACAAATAGCTGTTGCTCTTATCGGCTCGCGTTTGGACTATTGTAATGCGCTGTATGCTGGACTCAATAAAGGTCAGCTGCAGCGCTTACAGGTAGTCCAAAACGCCATAGCTAGATTTGTCCTGGACTTACCCAGACGCTCTTCGGCCACTGCAGCCAGGAAAACACTGCACTGGCTGCCGATGGAATATCGAATCCGGTTCAAGGTCCTTTGTATGACCTATAGAGCCATTGCTAAAAAGAGTGATACTGGAATAGGATCCATCATCTTCCATTATGTCCCCCGAAGGAACTTGCGCTCCTCTGGTAAACTGCTTCTGACAGTCCCCCGTGTACGAAGAGCCAAGTGGGGAGGCAGAGCCTTCTCCACCCTTGCTCCTAAATGGTGGAACGAACTCCCTTTGGACTTGAGATCCCTCCCGTCCCTTCAGAACTTCCGCACTGCCTTAAAAACCCTTCTCTTCAAGCAAGCCTATGTCTAAGGTCCTAAGCTTTCTTGATCATTCTCTGATCTTCTGTTAGGCGCCTTGATACCTGCGGGTTATTGTTCTGCGCACTATAAATTATTTTTCAATTCAATTCAATTCAATTCTTTTAGCGGTTTTGAGGAAAGCACTTCCGGTGCTGGGGATTGATGGTAAGGGTTTTGGGACACATTCATTCAGGATTGGGGCATCGTCGGAAGGGAGCAACAGGGGTTGGGGCAAGAGGAGATATTATGAAGTTGGGTAGATGGTCTTCTGATTCCTACCAGCGCCACGTGCACAGCGCATCGGGGATGTATCGCGGTTCTGTTGTTTTCCCCTGCTCATTAATTTTTCTCGTTTCAGGTTCGGTGATGGGTCCCCTCGCCAGGGAGATGTCTATCTGGATTGTAGGACATTCCTTTGTGAAGTGGGCACAGGTACAGGCCCGCACCAGTTATTTCGGGGAAAATCTTGCATTTAATAAAGATTTGTTTAAAGTTTCTTGAAGGGGCAGAGGGGGCATGCGAATGAAGGAGTTGCTGAAAGTTCTGACTGGCGTCTTGGTGGCTGGTAGGTGCCCCGACGTGCTGGTGATCCATCTTGGGGAGAATGACATGGTAAATGAAACTGGTTTGGCTTTGATGAGGAGCCTGAAGCACGATTTATCTTTGATAAAGCAGCAGTGGTCCAGTTGTGCTGTCATTTGGACAGAATTTCTTCCTCGTAGGGTCTGGAGAGGAGCAGTTTATCGGGAGCGGCAGACAAGTCCAGGAGAAAACTCAATATGGAAATGGTACACATTTGTCGCCATCTGGGTTTTTCTAGGATTGCGCATAGGGACATTAAGTATGATACACCAGGTTTTTTCATGGGAGAAGGAGTTCATTTATCCAAGTAGGGCATGGATTTGTACTTACTAGAGATCAGGGAAGTCCTGGCCAGGTTGCTGAATGTGCAACAACGCTAATGGGTCAGCCCTAGGAGGCAGGGGGGGTAGGCAAATGGGGAGGCGGCGATTCTGCCTACCCTCCCGCCTTTTCCTGGGTGGCGGGGTTGTTGAAAGTTGGCTAAGATTGGCGGAAGTTTTTAGTTAAGTGTTGGTAGTTTGTGAGCAGGGGCATGGAAAGGGTAACCAGGTAGGCTAAGTTTAGAATAGAGGTTTGTTAGTTACAGTTGTACAGAGGCAGGTAGGGGTTTGGGTCATTGGAGGATATGATTTGTAAATGCAATATTGTGTAATATGGTTGTTATGTAATGTTATTTTGTATTCGGTAGGGTGGGAGATTTGATGTGTGGATCATAAGGGTGGGGGGAACAACCGGTCAAGTAATCCATTTCTAGTGAGGTTTTAGTTTTGTACGGTAGTTGTCAGTTTTAATAAATTGTGATATGCACCTGTTTCATTAAAACTGCCTTTTACACACACAAAAACTGGTATTGGTTTGGCTTGCCCCCCTCCCGCCCAAGGGAGGTTTGGGGGGCAGCCGAACACCATGAGGTGTGCCTCCGGGCAGATTGGGAGGGGGAGGGTCTGGCCAAGTAGCAGCCATTTTGTGGGTTTTGGGCTACATTGGGAATAACCCAAAGGGCCGTTTTCGTGCTTTCCCAGCCTCCATTTTACGTTTGGTGACCTAGTGGCTGGGAGCGCTGTAGTGTTAGCTTTTTTCCCCTCCCGTCCACCCTTGTTTTCATAGTTTGCGTATTGTTTCTTTTGTTTTAGGGTTTTTTGGCCATAGGCAGTTATTGGAACAGGTTCATATGGGGTTTTGGCTAAATTGTATATTCGTCACTTGGAAAAGATGCTGGCGCGGTTGTTGAAAGTTGGCTAAGATTGGCTCAAGTTTTTAGTTAAGTGTTGGTAGTTTGTGAGCAGGGGCAGGGAAAGCGCAACCAGGTAGGCTAAGTTTAGAATAGATGTTTGTTAGTTACAGTTGCACAAAGGCAGGTAGGGGTTTGGGTCATTGGAGGAAAGGATTTGTAAATGCAATATTGTGTAAGATTGTTAAATATGGTTGTTCTGTAATGTTATTTTGTATTCAGCAGGGTGGGGGATTTGATGTGGGGATCGGGTGGGGGGGAACAAGTGGTCAGGTAATCTATGTATAGTGAGGTTTTAGTTTTGTAAGGCAGTTGCCAGTGTTAATAAATTGTGATATGCACCTGTTTCAATAAAGGGGCCTTTTACACACACAAAAACTAGTCTTGGTTTGGCTTGCCCCCCTCCCTACTAAACACCTCCGGGAATCTGCAGTCACAGATCTTAAGGGCTCACTGACTCTCAGATTTTACTGGAACCAAACTTGGCGGCTCCAGAAATGCTCATGTGAGTAAGCCCTGCCATCACTGTTTTCCAGAGGAGCTTGAGTAGAGTGAAAACAATCAGCACTGCAAAGTAGCCTTCCTCGGGTGTTCCAAACCACAAGTAGTACATCATACAAAGGTGGTGAAGCTTCTAGGGCTAAATCCGTTCGTCACAACTTCTGTAATAATGAATTGATCAGTTTCTTGGATTCAAGGAAAGTTTAACACTTACAGCCCCAGGCCGGACTGGTAAGAACAATGTCACAGGGAAGAAAAGATCGGGAATATAAACCTTCTTCTTTTTTTTTTTAAATAAATGAATATTCAGCTGGAAATGCACAAGGCACTGCTCTGTCATCTACAGCTAGGATTGAAGAATGTTCCTTCGCCGAATCCTCACACAGCAATCGCCCACGATGATTCCTTACACAGAGTGGGTCCGGCACAAATACAGTCGTCAGGTCACTGTTTTCCAACACCCAAATCAGCTGCTGAACATGACGCAGCTTTATTTTCTAGCACAGTAGGGCTTGTACAGCCAACGTGAGCTTGCAGCATCAGTATGTGAGTTCAGGAATGCCCATAGTCTGACGTCATCATTCTCCAGATTGCACCGCAGGAGAAACACCTTTGGAAAGCTGCCATCACAGACCGTCAGGGCTCACTGACTCGCAGATTTCACTGGAACCAAACTTGGTGGCATCAGAAATGCTCATGTGTGTGAACGCTGCCAACACTGTTTTCCAGGGGAGCTTGAGTAAAGTGAAAATAATCAGCACAGCACAGCAGCCTTCCTCAAATGCTCCAGACCACAAGTAGTGCAGCATACAAAGATGGTGAAGCGTCTAAGGCTGAATATGCTCATCACCACTTCTGTAATAATGAATAGATCATTTTGTTGGATTCAATATAAGTTTATTTCTTACAGCCCCAGACCCATGTGGTTCCCTCAGCATCTCCTCACATTTACAGCATTAAACTGTCAATTGTAGAATACCCATGTGGGGTGAAGCGAAGTCCTCTTGACATTGCTAGAATTAGACTGTATCACAATTCCTGTATCATCACATCCTAGTCAAACTGCATTAAATTATTACAACATTGGTCTATACTGATTGGCATATTGGTTTGTACTGCAGGTTACAACTGTGACATTATCTCTAGTGTTGTTGAAGCATATTGGTAACAAGGAGCTCTGGCGTTGGCTAATTCCATGCACAAGTGGCTCTTTCAATCCAAGATTGTTCTTTTTGGTACTTCTAGTTATAAAACTACAAACTGATATTCATCACTACTAGTACCAGAAATCAAAGTTATGAAAACCTGGAACTCACTCACTAAGGGGCATATTTATCTAAACATCATCCAGTGCAGCGTAACAAGCCACCTTGCTGTACTGTGCTGCATGATATGGAATGGGCAGGAACGTGCAGTAAATAACATTATGCAGCACACATCTATTTTTTCCCTGCCCTGGCTCACAACGCCTAGCGCCAATGCAGGCACCCTTGCAACATGGGGCAAGAGTGCCTGCATTGTAAGAAGGATTGTTTTTGTGCAGGGAGGGACACCTTCTTCCACAAAAAATTCCCCTGAGGAATGTTCCTCTTTCTATGTGTGCTCAGAATGCAGCACACACAGAAAGAGGAAAAAAGAGGCAAAATAACTATATTTCTCCTCATTATGCCCTCCTCTGGGGATTCATAGAATTTTTATGCATTCCCAGGTCTACCACTATGGCTCCGCTTACACCATATGATCCGCAAAACAAAGCATAAATCGGTTTGGTGCGAAAACTCAAAACGTCACCAATGAACCCAAAAATAATAAGCAAACTAAGAGAGGCTCGTAGACATTTGAAGGTGGCCAAATGCGAACATCGAAGGAACATCTGCAACTCATTCTGGGCCAAACTATTACATGATATAAATACCAACAACTCTGCTAAGTTCTGGGCCACCATAAATGGCCTAAGGGGCGTGCTTCCCAAGGCAGCCGTCTCTAACATTTTGGAGCCGGAGTGATACCTCTTTCTGCATGACCATTTCAATGTCTGTCCACCGTCAGACCAGAATTGTGAGCAGCTCGAAGATTTTGTGGGCAGGACCAACCGGGAAGTACAAATCACTACTCATGACAAGTAATCCCTTAGACACTATTTTACATAGGCCTCTATCCAAAAGCAAATTGCAACAGGATGCAAGGATGCGGCTCCCGGCCCAGGTGGAATACCACCAGCTCTATACAAGGAGGATCCAGCTTTTTGGGCCACTCAATTAGCCCCGCTCTACTTATCTATCTTAGTAAAGAACTCCATTCCGGCCTCATGGGGTGGATCGATTCTTTCTCTGATTTTCAAAGGCGGCAACAAAAATATCCGGGGAGTTACTGCTTGATCGCCCTAATCGATAATGAAGAGAAGTATTTCACAGGCGTACTGATGGACTCCCTAGGATCATGGGCTGAGACAAATACAATCCATACCACAAAACCAGACAGGATTCACAAGCAACATCGGGACATCAGTGAATCTTATCACACTTTCTTTCTTGACCGGCCATGCCGAACTCAACATTAGTCCTGTATACATGGGCTTCATAGACTACAAATCTGCATCAAATAGGGTCGACAGAAGGAAGCTGTGGCAGAAACTCGCCCTGCTCAACATTCCCAACACCTTGCTCAGGGCCTTGCAGCTTCTGGATCATGACAGATGGGTCAGGATCAAGATCCGGGACGGATCGCGCCTGTCACGGCCTATAACTACCACGCAAAGACTTAAGCAAGGTTGTGTTCTCTGCTCTTATGATTTTTAACCTATTCCTGTCTGAACTGTCTCTGGTTCTTGACTCAGTTAATTCTCATCCACTCAAATTGGGCAGCCTCTGTCTATCTAACTTATTCTATGCTGATGATCTGGTTCTTCTCAGCAACAGAAAGATCATTTTACAACGTCTCCTGGACATGACCGTCATATGCTCCGATAGGAATGGCCTAAAGATAAACAAAAAGAAAAACGAAATCCTTGCAGTCTAAACAATTGGGACCAAAAATCTGGTATGGTCTCTACACCAGGAAAGAATAGACGCTATCAGTTGCCTTAAGTATCTAGGCGTTCTCTTCAACAACAATGGCAGATACGTGAGCCAGCTGGCAGAATTGAAAAAAGAAAGATACTGTGCTGTTATTCGCACTTAGATCCATTTACAAAACACTAAATGGCCCCTCCTTTGCTCCAATTCTCCAGGTTGTCCAGGTGAAGGTTATCCCAACCTTAACATATAGGATAGAGGCTCTGAAAGGGCGGGACAGTTGGCAATTGGACAAAATAGTAGCAAAAATCTACAGAACAATCTTCCAGCTTCCTTCCTATACATGCCCAGCACAAATCAGACTGGATTCTGAATCTGCAGACAGGCACTGACCTGCATGGCGGCCTTCCTTATAAGCTGCCATAAGCGTAGGGCCTCCAATGAAAGCACTCTGGCCCACAACTTATGGATCAATTTGAAGACAAATTGCAGGTTGGCGGGTCATCATTATCGGACCCACATTCTCAGTACTCTTGGCCTGACTCCCCTCTGGGACCTACACACAGCCAACAGGAATTTCAGAAGTTAGCAAAAATCAATACGAATCAACTTTCCTCAATAGAAGATAGAGGCAGCCTCTCCGTACAGAATCATGGTTGAAGGACTCTACACACTTACATTCAACTGAAACCCCAGTGGTACCTAATGAACACTTTCAATGAACAAACTAAGCAACAGTTTATAAAGCTGAGGATGGGGGTCATCCCCCTATCCTGTCACCTCCCAATATGGAAAAGAGACTGTGCTCAGGAAATGTGTCATCTCTGCAGCCAACACAAGGAAGACATAACACAGGAACAGGTCGGACAGTCCTGCAACTTGTCCCTTCCCACTCACTGAGACCATCACCTCCGGTCACTGACCAACAGACATGCTTTCGACTTTCAATCAATGCATGGCACAATAGGAGATTATCTGTCCAAATTGTTCTCTCCACAAAACTTCTCCCCCTTCTTTTAGGAAGATGCCAAACCTCTTTTTCCAAATGTGTACACTCTACATAGCATCTTGGACCTAGCATCATGAAATAGGGGCTTTTATGTTACAATGCTTCTCTTTTTAATTTCCAATTGTTAAAAGCTAGTATTTAATACATTTTTAGATTTTACGACAAAATTACATTTTAAGTTTTATTGTTAAAGCCAGTATTTAATGAATGACCTTTTGTCTCAGTACACAGTTGCAACGTGTCTTAACAAATCATGCAATAAAGTATTATAATTGTCAATTGCCAAAGGTCTACCACTAATGGTAAATCTGGGAATGTGCCAAAATCCATGGATGGATGCGTGGGAACAATACCACGCTTCACCCATGGAACAACCCACAGAGGCAGAGTAATGCAATGCAGGGGTTTGCCCTGTGTTGCGTTACTCTAGATTTATCAAGCCAGTCAGGGCTATGCACGGTGGCCTCACATGACTTGATACATCTAATTTAAGAGTTTTGTTCGTCACACTTGTGGCATCTGCTGTCTTGAATTGGAAAAAAAAATAAGGGTGCCTGCATCATTTCATAGGCACTCCCGAGTGTGGTAATGTATGCACATGCATAGGTCGTATGCATGTGCCCGCTTACAAAATGAGTGACGCAGCTGCCACATGCGTCATGAAATGTGCATGCCGAAGCATATGTTTGCATCATCGTGTTTTCTTTCTTTATATTTTCTTTTTTTTTACTGGTGCTACTCAGCATTGGCAAAAAGCATTTTCCATGTTGCCAGTGCTGGTCAGCATTAACTAAATATCTTTGCAAAGCCAATATGTCAAAAATATGAGAACACTGAGTTTGCTCTTGCTTGTTTTGTATACCAAGGCTCATCTGTCACGTGGACTCCATATCTAACCGGGCATCAAAAGTAGAAATAACAAACAACACCATGATCTTTTGATCTCATGTTTTTGTAAGGTTCGAAATATGGTATTAAAGAAGAATGATCTCAGGCCTTGTAGTGCAGATATAAAGAGAGTATTAATCACTAGGATCTAAACAGTAATTAAGACTGGAGATGTGCCATATTAAAGAGAAAGTGAGCCTACATTTGGGAAACACCCTATAATTTACAGTAATCAGTGAAAACTCAGCAAGACCTGCCAATTAGAGTGGAAAACAGTGAGACAATAAAGAAGGCACCTGCAAAACACTTAAAACTGTCTGGCTCCTATGTCATTTGTTTGTCTAAATAATTGGCTCTACCAAGTTCAAGATGATGATATTGGCAACGAACAAGGACGAACAAGGAAGGGTTTGTAAAACAAATGCTGCTGAGGTCAAATGTGAGGAAGAACAGGATTTCATGTAGTGTCTTTTAAGTAAATGTTCATGGCAGAAATATATCATGGGATTTAACAATATGAAGCTTTAAGTTTTGTTTTTATACAAAGCTTGTTCCCAACCTTTTCTGTGCACACTATTTTAAAATCCAGAATACACCCAATGTAATTCTGCAATGTGTACATGTTTACTGCGCATTAACACTCATGATTGCATCCTAGGTTGTGCCACCTAGGTGTTGCTTACAGTCACTGTTCCCTGAGTTAGTTTTACGGTTTGCCACTTAGCTGTGATTTATAGCCCTTACTCAGAGTTGTCATGTTTCCAAGGACCATGCATAAGTAGCCAGTCCAGCCTTTAACTTGCATTCTACCTGTAGCTCTGTGTTTCCCATTATAAAATCAGAACTACAAGATCTGTATCCCAAACTAAAAGTGAGGACTTGATGAGATACCTGTTAATTGGCCAATAAAAACCAGCATTTCGTGTCTCACCTACCTCCTCCTTATTCTTGCTAGTTCATGCCACCATATGTCTATCTGGTGGTAGCTGACGCTGACCCACAACAATGAGCAGGCATGGTGTGAAGGCTCCTTGTAGTGATGAGGTCCACACATAGAGTTGTTGTTCATGATGGTTTATTGAAGATGTGCAGAAGAGCCCCACCAGGAGCAGCCAGCATGATGCTCAGCCCCATCACAATTGTGGCTTTTCTTGACAGACACCCAACATTCTGTAGTACATCATCATACTGTAACATTCTACTGGAAGAGCATGTGATGGAAATGGCATACACAAGAATGGATAGTAAACTAGGATACTACATATCTCCTTTTCTTCTAACACAACAAATACTATAAAAACCAACAGAAAAAAAGAGCACCGATCCTTACATCCAGACATACCCACTGGCCAGACAGGTATGACAGGAGGAAAAGCACAGCATGAGAAATGAAGAAGATAGAGTAGAGAATGAAGGTAAGTTTCCAGCTTGTCGCCATAGAAATGTACTGATGAGGTCCACACATAGAGTTGTTGTACACAATGATTTATTGAAGATGTGTAGATGAGCCCCACCAGGAGCAGCCAGCATGTTGCTCAGCCCCATCACAACTGTGGCTTTTCTTGACAGACACCCAACATTCCGTAGTACATCATCATACTGTAAAATTGTACTGCCAGAGCATGTGGTGGAAATGGCATACACAAGAATGGATATTAACTAGGATACTACACTCTTGCACCCGAGACTTGGCAGCTCAAGATACAACATTCCTCATAGCAGCTCCTTTTGGTGAGCATGTTAATAGTACAATGGAGGAGAGGAAGCTCAGGGGACCATGTGCAGCTTATGGAGGGTTCATATAAGCTGTTGCTGCTCCTTCATCTGCATTCGACCCTCCTGTTGGTGGTAAAGGATGAGCTTGCAGTGCAACCTGTAGTCCATTTGGTACTGGAGTCTCTATTGCACTACATGTGGGGAAGGGGCACACTGCTGTCTCTGGCTTCTCTGCTTGCACTATGCACAAGACCCCTTGAAGGACCACTGAGAGAGTCACTCACCATGCTGGTGGCAGACTACTTTCACTCTCAATGTTTGCCCCAATGTATTAATTTCTTTATGTGTTCAAATGTTTTAAACAATGTGCTACAGAGAGAAATTGCTGCTTTTTTCTCCTCCCTTTACATGACAGGTGCCACCCCAGGACCTTGCCTCTTATTTTGACTCCTTGCAGCTACTATGGCTCGAGGAGGGTCATCGTTACTTCCTGGATGAGCCTTTATCGGTGGAAGAGGTTGCACATGTTATCAATGAATTGCCAGGGTATAAGGTTCCATAAAGAATACACCCATGCCCTGGTGCCACATCTTTTAGCTATGTATGAAGAATCCCTTGCTGCTGGCGTCTACCCCCCTCTTTACGGAAAGCACTGATTGTAACACTACTTAAGCCAGTTAAGGATCGCCAGTGCCGTGAGTCTTATAGGCCCCTATCCATTTTCAACATGGACAACAATTCTTGCCAAATCGATTTTCTCATAGCTGCTCCTGCTACTACCGATGTTTGTGTGTCCAAACCAGTCAGCCTTTGTTACCAGAGAGTCCACAACCCACAACCTATGCACCTTTTCTGGCCCAAATCCACATCATAGACCAAAACCTCAGTATTGTGGCAGTGTTTTTGAACACCACAAAAGCATTTGATCTGCTTGAATGGTATTATCTCTTCGCCTTGCTGTTTGGCATTGGCACAAGCCCCAAATTTATAAAATTGATTGGTCTCTTGTATGCCCATCCCATGACCCATCTCTGGGAAAATGGAATGGTCACCCCTCCTTCCCAGTGTTTAGAGGCACGCGCCAGATATGCCCACTGTTGCCCATCCTATTTGCAATAGCAGTGGCTCGTTCATGGCTCGCTTGCACCAGCATCATGCGCATCGGGGTCTGGCGTTCATACCCTGTAGGATTATTGTCTGAATGTATGAAGATGATGTCCCTTTTTATGTCAGGGCCTCCTACAAGGATCTCAACCCCTTGATCAGAGAATTCATTAAATTTGGTGGGATATCAGGGATCACTGTTGACTGGTCCAAGTCGATCCTTTTCCCCTTGACAGACGTAACATCAGATTTCCCCTCGAAATTCCCAATATCATGGGCAAAGGAACCTGTCAGGTACTTAGGGATTTAGGCTATGTAGGGATCTACATGATCTGTGGAAGGCCGATTTTGAACGCTTAATGTCAGTCAGTCAGTCAAAGAAACTTTATTCTGTTATTTAAAACCATAAAAGCAGAACATCGTACATGATACCAAGTTAAAATACAATTAAACATGTATGAAAAAAGATTGCAACTCCTTCATAAGAACACAGTAAAGGTTTTTTGTTAAAAATTTACCAAATTTAAAAAAGAAAGATAGGTGTGGTAAGTGTCCATTTCAGCAAATATCAATTTAGGTGATTCATAGTAGCAGTAGATCTTAATTTATTTTGTCTGGCAGCTGCTACCAGAAAACAGGCAACCCCATATGTGACCTGTACCGAGCTCAGCATCTGTAAGTATAGTAAAGCTGGCCGAACCTGGACAAAGTTCAGATCTTTCAGGATAGGGACCAGGAATTTTTTCCGAGCCACCAGGTAATGTTCGCAGAGCATAACTAAGTGAAGGGTGTCCTGTGTAGAAAAGCAATCACAGGAACAGGGGGGTAAGTTTTCTGGTGAGCCCCACTTTGACTGCGAGCCAAGCACAAGGTGTATTAGGTTGAACCTGAACCTTATAAGTAAAAAGCGGTGATAGGGCTTGGTGACATATTTCAGATAAGGTTCCATGGCTGTAGTTGAAGAAAGTTGGAAGAGTGAACGTACCATCGGTTTGCCAAGTTCAACCATTTCCCTTTCACCCTCCAACAAATTTTGGAAATGCAGTTTGACCCATTTTATATCCTCTTTTTTAAAATTATGTGGCAGAGAGTACATTTCTGGACGTCCTAGCCTCGCGCATGCCGCTCTAACATACGCCAGCCACGGGATGTTATCGGCTTTGTCCAGAGACATACAGTCTTTCAGAATACAATGATTTAGACTGATTTCCTCATTTGTCCAGGTTTTAACCCAGCATAACACTGGGGACATTTTTAGGAGGTCGGTGACGTGACCCAGGCCTATTTCATTGTGAATTGTATGTATAGGGGATGATTTTGGGAGAGATAGCAAGGCTCGTATGAAGTTGTTTTCTGCGATTTGAATACCTGGGCTTGCAACATAGCCCCATATGGCGGCTCCATAGGAAGCAATTGCCAGACATTTAGCTTTGTAGATACGCGTCATGGCTTCCATAGGTCTTGAGCCCAATCTTTTGGCGAAATGCAGAAGGGCTGTGGTGGATCTGGTAACTCCGTTCTGTTTTAGCCTCATTTGTGAGCCCCACGTGCCTTTCTCGTCAAAAGTGACGCCCAAGTAGCAAAAGAAAGGGACCCTGGAGATTGGTGAGCTGTTACAGCTAAAGGACCTGATCTTCGTGTGTTTCTTTCGCGAACCAGTAACCATGACATGGGATTTGGCAGTGTTGATCTTAAGGTCCAGTGCTTCCATAAAGAGGCCAAAATGATCTAGTAGTTTTTGGATGCCTGTGCCAGTCCGAGCTAAGAGGACAGCGTCGTCCGCGTAGAGGAGGACCGGGATAGGTACCCCCCCCCATACGTGGAATATCCGGGGTGACTGAGTTCAATGATTTCCCCAGGGAGTTGATGTACAGTGTGAAAAGGAGAGGTGCCAGGATACAACCTTGTCTGACACCTCTCCCGGACTTAAACTTCGCTGTGCACCTCCCATCCCTGTTCACCCTAACAGAAGCATACAAATTTAAATGAAGATCGTGTAAAAAATTGACCAGAGTTGTGTCCAAACCCATATTACGCAAAATAATCCACAGTTTTGAGCGGTAAAGAAGCCCCCCCTTCACCACAGTGTACTTACTAATAATGAGGTGAAGGTTAAGACACTGGTCCATAGTCCCTCTGTGTGCCCTGAAGCCATATTGTAGGTCTGACAGGATCCCGCTCTCCTCAAGCCAACCCCCGAGCCTTTGCAAGATGACTCTGCCCAAGATCTTGACGGCAGAGTCCAGCAAGGAGATTGGCCTGTAGCAGGCCGGATCCCCCCTGTTCCCCTTCTTGAATATAGGCACGATGATGGAGGTGAACCAAGAGGAAGGGAAGCCACCTGTGGGTATAGCGTTAAAAACGTTCGTTAATATCTTTGACCAAAATTGAGGGTATTGGATATAGAGATCTGCAGGGACCCCGTCAGGGCCCGGGGCTTTGTGTTTACTTGTGTCTTTAATCGCCCTTTCGACCTCCAAAGTGCTGAATTCCATTACCAAGTTGGGAGAGTCATGGGCACTATCAGGTGAACCAGATGCTGTGGATTCATAAATATTTTCGAAGTGGCCTAACCATCTGCCATCTTCTATCACACAATCCAAGTCAGTTTTTCCATCTTCGGAAAAAAAAGCCTGGTTAACAGTGGCCCAGAACTTTTTGCTATCTCGCAAAACATCCAAAGATAATAGGTTTTCCCACGCTTCCTCCTTAATTTGAGATTTACGATTGAGGACTGCGATTTTATAGTCCTTCCTTAGGTTAGCCACTAAAAGCCTGTCCCTAGGTTTTTGTTTTAGGGCTTTCAGCAGGGCAGTGTGTTTCTGCGAACATTCTTTGTTAAACCATTTATAAGTTTTCTTGTTCCTTTGCCCAACAGACCTTAACTCCAAATTCTTGGAGGTCCTTGCACAAATCTCCTCATAGGCAGCCACGACCTCAGATCCCCGGGCAGTTGGATCCAGACACACTGCCATGTTGGCTTCGGACTCTTGGGCGAGTAACTGAAAGAATTGTTCGGGAACTACTTGCTCCCATTTTAGTCGCCTTCCCTGGTCTTTAGTCTTCAAATCCTTTGGGGCTACCACGTCTGTCGATATACGGGTCCGAAAGCAATCTAGATCCAGCAACAAGAGAACAGGATTGTGATCACTGAAACTAGCGGTGACCACCATGTACTCGCGTGCCTTTGCCAAAACCCCAGAAGATACAAAAATAAAATCTATGATGGTGTTGGCGTTTTTGCCCACAAAAGTTGGGGCTCTGGGATCCTTCTTACTTTGATCAAGTTCAAATAAGTTAAGATTCGCTAAGAGAGACTCGAGGCACTCACCCTCCATTGTGTGCTCGAAATGGGGAATGGCTTCTGTTGGTAGGCCCCCATATCTATCATTAAGACAATCTCCCTCGCAGGGGTGGATGTTAAAATCACCCAGGATTATCATCTCTGGGGCAGGGGTGCAATCATATCTATAGGCTGACAAGAAATTTAATAACAAAGTCAAATCTTCATTCACACAGGGGGACTCCTTTGAGTTGTAAAAGTTAACCAATAAAAAAGTTTGGGAATCAGGTAGGGTCCACTCCACGACTAGTGTGTTTGCGGATGCGGTTTCTATTTGTCTAAATACTCCTACCAGATCCAAGGAACACAGTGTTAATAGACCGCCTTTTGCTCTTCCTCTTGCACCCGAAACTGCGGGAATGAAAAAACTGCAAAAGCCATCCAGTGCAAAGTTTGTTGTGGTATCCCATGTTTCTTGCAATCCCATAATGTCGTATTGTTTTACAAACCCTTGCCATATAGGGTCTAGAGCCTTTGAACTTAAACCTGCCACATTCCAGGTGAGAATTTTACAAGGCGCCATAGGATCAATGGGGGGAATAGGTATACTCTGGCTCTCAAACTCCGCCAGACTCTTATCAGGGGTAAAAGGAAGATTACCTATGGGCGGATCTATTGTTGTCACTACCTCACAGGGAGAAGTTAAGATGGTCTGAGGTCCCCTTCCCTTTGGGGAGCCCTGTATATGTCAGTCAACCCAGTCTGTGTTTGAGAGACATTCAAAGCGATTCGCCATAGGGAAATACAGGGGATTAACAGGACCATTCAGCTGTTGGGGGTAATGATAGGGTTGAATGAAATGCGGGCCAAAAAAAGGTCCACCATGCGGTGGTCTGCCTCCTCTGTTCCTAACCAAATTCCATCCCCCGTCCCAACCCTCCTCTCGACCAGGGGTTTGTGACTTCCAGGGAAAGTTGGATTTCTGTCTGGGTTTACGGCCGTTAGGTCCCTTAAACCAGCTCCATCGATTGTCGACTTGATTTTGTGGGAGATAGAAATATGAAAGTGGTCTAGCAGTCACCGTGCTCGCCTGATATCTCGGAGCCCTACTACTACAAATAAAGTCTACGACCTCGGTGTTCTCGAAGGTAACCACTACACAATCCCCTGGGAGATTTTTCCTATTATCTCCTACCCATGGAGCTCTCTCTATCATCTGGATGTTACAAGGAATGTTTGGCGGAAGGGGATAGTTGTTGGCTAACCAATGGCATACTTTATTTTTTAAGGCCTGATACAACTCTTGTTCTGTTGCAGGGATTTCAGTGACCCCAGTGAGAATCACCACATAGGGAGAAGCATCAGGAGGAAGGTGAATATTTTTCCGAGCCCTACATTTCACTTTATCAGGTGCTTCAGGGTTAACAGGCTGGGATAGGCCATCCCTGGGTGCAACCTGGGGAGTTGGGTTATTATTGGAGGGTATTTGGGCGGGATCGGTTTTCTTAGTTCTCTCTGCTACAGGAGGCTTAGTATTAGGGACAGTCTGATTTGAAGAATTACAACGATTCTTCGCCACTTTATTGGATTCCAAGGTTTTATTAACGGTCGCCTGGGGTTTAGATGATTTAGTCTGATTAGTGGCCTGGGCGGTTTTGTGATTTAAAGTAAAACTGGGTGCGCTTATGTCCTTGTGTATATTTTTTAGGACAGTTTCCAGGCAACGTAGTCTAGCCTCTATGGGTTCTAACATTATTTTAAGCATGTTAAAAATCGCGGAGTTACTAGTGATTACACCAACCTCCTCCTGTGGAGGCGCTGTGGGTGGATTTCCAACACTAAGCTCTAAAATTTCCTCCAGACTTTGATCAATTAAAGTGTCATCAAGAAGATTCAAGGGTAGACTGATCTTATTTGAAAGTAACCCTCCTGTTGAGCAGGATGGAGCGTCTGGGAGCTTATCACCGTTAGGGGGGTTGGGGGGAGTCTGGGCCTTCTTTCGTTTGGAAGTAGTTTGTTTGTTGCCCTTATGATTTTGCTTAGGGACAGCCCCTTCAATCCTGCCCCTCTCATTAATAGCGGCAGTAGTATCACAAGTATTTGACGCTAGAGGTTGTGTTCCACTCTCTATTAGGAGGTTTAGATTGGGTGAAGCCTCCAGGTCCAGGACAGTATTTGTGGCATCCATGTCCCCGTTTTCCCCATGACTATATACCAGGGCCTGAATTTGTGGCCGAGAGTCAGTGCTGGGTGTCTGAGCCTGTGCTATCAGGCCCAGTGATGAGCGCTTGGCCATGGCCAGGTCTTGTGAAACTCTCCTGTCCATGAGTATGATTCCCTCATCGATTAAGGCATGAGTGCGGGTAATAAAGTCATCCAGGGTCCCGGTCAGTTTTTTGGCGCCGGCAACAGCCACCGCCATACTTCTAGTTTTACGAGTGGACATAGCCCGTGTACCCAGGGAATCTAGGCAGAGATGGGATAGTAGTACTCGACCAGAGTCTGTGGCCCAGCCCGGCCTCCTCTGGCCTCTGAGGGCCACAGAGGGCCCGCCCTTTGCCCGGGCTTAGCCCCGGGCATTCCCGCGCGCTCCCGCGCAGCGGTGTACGTCGCTTTTTATAGGCGTCAATGTAGATGATGGTATTGCAGGGCGGGGCGGTCAGGGAGAGCGGGCCAGGTGACTTGGCCTCTGGGTTGCCGGGACTCCTGGGAGAGTGAGTCCCGGTCCCACGCTCGCAGCCCTGTCGCTCGCGCACTCACCCTGCAGGGGCCAAGCTTTGGATGGGCAGAGGACAGCGAAGCGGGACCCGCGAAGCGGGTTCCGCGAGGTGCTGGTTGAGAATCCTTGCCTTAAGCAGCAGCAGCCGTTCCCTCCTTCTGGTAGCACAGTGAAGTCTGTAAATGGCGTCCCAAACAGCAGCAGAGGCGGAGTCCTTTTCTGGAGAAATGCAGGGCGGGGCGGTCAGGGAGAGCGGGCCAGGTGACTTGGCCTCTGGGTTGCCGGGACTCCTGGGAGAGTGAGTCCCGGTCCCACGCTCGCAGCCCTGTCGCTCGCGCACTCACCCTGCAGGGGCCAAGCTTTGGATGGGCAGAGGACAGCGAAGCGGGACCCGCGAAGCGGGTTCCGCGAGGTGCTGGTTGAGAATCCTTGCCTTAAGCAGCAGCAGCCGTTCCCTCCTTCTGGTAGCACAGTGAAGTCTGTAAATGGCGCTTAATGACTTGGTTGGACAAGCAGGTGGAGACTTGGTGAAAATTACCAATCTCCCTCACTGGGAGACTGGCCATTGCCAAGATGGTGATTCTCCCTAAATTCCTTTACCTGTTTATCAACCTGCCCCTTCCTATGCCATCATATTTTTGCTGACAGTTTCATTCAAGCTTAGTGTCTCTTGCGTGGGGTGCAGCCTCGATTCACATGGGAGATCCTAATGCTCCCTTCGGGACAAGGTGGGCTCATAGCCCCAGGACATGGAACAATATTACTTTAGTGCCCAAGCTCTGTTTGCACATTATTTGGCTCTTCACTAGGCTATTCATGGCACACACGGGTTCAGAATATGATCATGCAGCGCCGTGTCCTCTTTCAATGGTGCTATTCTTGGCCCCCAAGTGCCCGTGAATACAGGCCCCACCTACCCTCCAGTTAGTGGAGGTGATCCTTACAAACCCATCCTGCACCAAGTTGGTCACAAATCTCCACATGGGCATGCTGAAGACTACACTAGTGCACAGCCTTGCTCTCCGGAAAGCATGGAACATGGATCTATCGGTTCCCCTTACAGATGCCCAATGGATATACTGCTGTACTCAATCCCACGCACTTTCCCCAAACTATAGGCAGTGATTAGTACATTTAATCACCATAATACTCTTTATTACATTTTTTGTGATACTATAAAAGAGATACAAAAGTAACTTTGAACATACAGGCAATCAAAAGTTAAAACATTCATTAACTAAAAACGAGTAAAATCTAATTAAAAATAGTAGAGTTTTTTTAAAATTAATCATAGACTAAAACTCCCATGGCCTAAAAAATTCACCACACATAAAACTGTACCAGATTATATAGGAATATTACGCCTTCTTAAAAACCAAGAAATCATGAGAAAACTTGAAACTGCAAAACCAGAGGGAAAGGGGGGGTTGGGTTAGTTTCTAAAATCCTAAGGGCCACTTTGTGATTTCTTGTGCCCAGACTCTAGCAAATAGGAGCTAACCATTTCAACCTGGGTGTGCTATAAAAAGGCAGGTGAAAAACAAATTGGGTACTGATTCTTTGTCATGACTGCAGCTAGGGAATCTCTGATACTTGGGGTTGTCTACCCCTGACCAGCACAGTATGAATGCACAAAGAGGCAGTGTACTAAACCTGTATATTATATATGAATATCTCCATAGACTATACCACACCCCAAAGACGATACCCAGAATGGGTTCACTAGATGATGTGCTCAGCATCTGCATTGTGCCCTGCTCAGACTTCATGCATCTTGCTTGGGAATGTCCGGGAGTGCAGTGCTTCTGGAACATGATATTTGCCGCCCTAGTGGGGATCACTGGCTCTCAACGTGTAGCGCTACTGGGGTGTGTGAAGAATATTCCCATGGGCGTGCGCAATTGACGGCTTTTTTCCTCCTTTCAGTGAAACAGAGTGACGGTACACTGGGGCCAGTGGCTGACACCGGGGAGGGTGGGATGTCTCAAGGATGCGACCTACTGTCAGGTACAATTGACTGCCTACTGGGAGCTGATACCTGTAAAGTCAGACTAAAAGATATTTGGTCCCCCTTTGAAAAATTCCTTGGGCCCAGGCGGACCTGAAAAACTCAGTGTCCGATACTGAGGACGATTGATCGGACTCCACAGGCGAGCTTGCAAGGCTACACTTTCAAAAAGCCATAAGAGTACAGCGTTATGGCAGACCAAATGGTGGTCTGGCAGTCTACATCTCAATGGCATTAATTACTTCGACTCAAAAGCCAACCACCACCGCAGACATGCAAATAATACAAATGGCTTGGAGAGCTAATAATATGTCAAGCACCATTATCCTCTTCAACATGTTTGCTCATCTGATGCGTGAAACTAAAAAAATCTTATTCAACAAATTGATAAAGGCAGCAGAAGAAGGTTTGAACACCCAGCTTGGGACATATTAGTAACCAGCAATTTCAATTCGAACCTAATACATACACCGGATGACGATGAGAACATAACAACAGGAAAGACAATATGTGCAGTGCAACCCCAAGACCGACCAGTACAAAAACGCCATGATGTAAAAAAAGACGGAAACTGGTAATAGACCTGACATATCTAGGGCTGAGGGTATAGAATGGAAGATCAGAGCAAGATAACCCCTGACTTGCACTATTCGTGGCCCTAGGGTGAGATCGATCATAGATTACACTATTCTTACTCTGCCATTACTAGGACAAAGAAAGGAATTTTCAATCAAATACACTACGGAAATCAACCACTCAGCCCAACACCTCATATTGGCAACCTCTCTCACTAGAAACGCAATAGTGTCACCTGAAACTCAAAGTTTCAGCAAAGAGCTCAAAGTAACAAAGGCAATAAGACCGTTATCTCCTCTATACACAGGAGCATAAACTGATAAGGAGAAGTGTGGCTCAATGATTAGAGCAGCAGACCCTGATGCAGAGGTCTAGCCCGGGACCAGGGTTCAATTCACTGCCTCGGTGGGTCTTGGGCTCAAAATTCCACAGACCTGATAATTCTCGCCTCAGTGCCTATTCCAATCATAGAGTCCCACTCTGCAACTCTGGGCAATAGCTTGCTTAATCTCCACAACGGCCCCCACAACACTAAGGATGCCAGGCCTCCACCTTGGGGGTGCCCAGGAGTGGACGCCTCACAGGGAAAGCCAGGATGGGTTCCACAGCGGTATTCGTACAAGCGCCTTGAGACCCTTGCGGGTGAGTAGTGCGCTATACAAGTATCAATTTACGTAAGGTGATCCAGGCAGGCAAATGGGATGGGGCCCCAGGCCCCAATGGAATCCCACAAGCAATCTACAAACAGGATCCTAAGTTTTGGGCTGTTCCACTGTCTCGTCTCTTTCACGAGGTGGGTAACTTATATAGCCTGCCAGAGAGGATCACTAATTAACCCACTAAATAAAGGAGGGGACTGCACCGATGCAGCCAACTCCCGAATCATCGCCCTTCTTGATACAGAAGCCAAATACTATGCTTCACTGATTCTCCAGGATTTACTAGACTGGGCAGAGATTAATAATAAAATCCCTCCTAACCAGTTGGGATTCCGCAAAGGTGTGGGCACCATTACAAACCTTCTTGCCCTAGGATTCATGGCAGATAAGAGTTTACAACAACAAAAAAGCTTATATTTATGCTTCATAGACTTTAAAGAGGCACTTGACCAAGTAAACAGAGGTTTACTGTGGTATAAACTAGAGCAATGGGGTCTCCCAGAAAACAATACTAAGAGCTATACAGCTACTATATACAAATACTTGCCTCCAAGTCAAATTTGCTGATGGTAACAAGCTTACTAAGAAGATCTACACAAGTGCCGGTTTAAAACAAGGGTGTGTGCTGGCACCACTCCTGCTCAATCTTTTCATGGCTGATCTCTCCATAAAACTAGACGAGGTGAATTCACATTCACCATGCCTTAGCATATTGCCCATCACCCATCTATCTTATACAGACAACATAGTGCTATTGAGCCAGACAAAAACAAAGGCGATGATTATAAGTTGTGGTGCTCAGAAATATTGTCACTTTCTGATTGGCAATATAGAACTGGAAGAAGTTAGCACCTGTAAGTATCTGGGAGTGCTAATGGATAATCAACTTACTTTTCATAACCATAATGAGATTCAAATGAATAAAGGAAACAGCCTAATATTTACCTTCTGCAAAATGGCAAGGAATCTGAAAGCACCATCATTCACACCACTGCTAGTAGTTATTAAAGCCAAACTCATCTCCACAGTGGCATACGCAAGTTAATTCCAGCATGCGAAAGATGCGGCTACTTTGAATACCCTACAAACTAAGGCTTATAAGAAAGTATTTTCTTTACCCTGCAATTCCGCACCGGCCCAGGTGAGGTTAGAGTTCGGGCTGCAGCAGCAGCATGTGCAAAGACGATATGTTACTATTAAAACATGGTACAAGATTTGGTTCAATAGGCAAAATCCAAACAATAATGCACTATGGAGGGTTCTAGATAATGAGCCTCACTCTGCCTATACTAAGTCTAAAACTTACAGAAACTACAATCATTTGGCAAATGACTCTCCCACCATCTTCCTTTCAGCTAACGCTAAAGAAGGTTGCTATTAAGCATTCACTAATGGAGGACAAAACAAGCTTGAGTAAGAGATCCCATGCGTGGATGATTTTGCAATCATATACCAAACTACAACCGGCAATTTATTTAGGTCATACATATGCCCCGTATCTAAAAACAAAGTTCTTAGCACTGCGTCTTGGCTCAATTCCATCAAATGCCGAACAACCAAGCTGGGAATATAAAGGCCCGAACGCATGCAGTCTTTGTGGAGCATTGAAGCAGGATCTAATACACTTAGGACCCCATTAGGATAGCGGGCGGAAAATCACCCTGACCGCCATGGAGGCGGAAAACAACCGCCCGCCGGGACCGCGGATAAACCGGCGATCAAATTAGGATCAACCGCCAAAACAGACTGACCGCAGTGGTAGCGGGCTAACAAAAACCGCCTGACGTGGGCGGTGATGACCCAAAACTGACCGCTGGTGTCGGAAAAGCCGCGGAAAAGCTACACCTGCCGCAAGCATAGCAGACACACCGCACAGGAAATTAGGATTTCCCTGATGGTCCCGCGGTACGAAGCGCTGTTTCCGACTGCCGCAGTCGCACACTGCAGTGAATGTGAGAGACAGCGGAAAAGCTGCAACATAGGCACTGCAGCGGACGGTACATGAAAAACATGACGGACAAAGCCAAAACACTGCAACGATGCCTAACTGAGCACAAATGAAAGCCGCTTACCTTTAGCTCTGAGGCTACAAGGAACCTTGAATCCCCTGACGAGGCCCGTAATGAACAGCTTTTAGGTAAGAGGGTGCCTGCGGTCTTTTACCGAATACGCGCTTAATGATTAGAGTGACGAAAACCTTTTAAAATAACCTTTCAAGCCGCATTAATATAATTGCAAACTTGATGCCACAGCTAATGGTGCAACGCCTAGCCCCTAAAAGCACGACTTTCAACGTTCAACTTTCCAACAAGCGCGAGCATGACTTTCTATTAAGCGCTAGGACTACTCATTAAATAATTGCCGATTTTGCCGAACTATGAAAGCTTGAACATTGAGCATGTTATATACATTTTTGCTGACAAGAAATAGCACCCTGTGCCCTAACAGGTTTTTAAAAAAATTACATCTAATAGAGCTTGGGACTTTTTTAAAGACGACCTTAACCCGAGGTCTGTGAAAGACAGTGTACGTGCACATTTACCACTACCATTCAAGTACATGCCTGTGTTACAACTACCCAGTGTAAATACCGAAAAACTGCCTTTACAATATTTTGACCGCACAAAGGTGCATTAATGCGCACTCTCAACAGTAGCCATACAACTCCCATCAACCAGTGGGTTACCTCCATTTCACCATGCCCACTTTTGGACCTAGAATGACGAGCACCCGCTGTGAAAACATTAGGTGCCTTAGACTAAATATCTAGATATATAATGGCCAAGCACACATTATCCTTGGTAAAAGCCATATATAAACCACATTTTCTGCACTGTGGGTCCAAGCACATCTACGGGCCCCATCAGAGTTTTGCCGAAAGTCGCTTTCTAACCTCTCTCAGTCCTCTACCTAAAATAGTCCTTCCACCATCTGATACCAGACATAATCTTAAAATAAGAGACCCAGAAGATTAGACTATCGCTAACTCTGGCGCCCCCACGATACCTTACACTATATTTATGTGTATTGTATGCATGTTTGTCTTTCTCTTTTTACAGGTTAAAAGAGCACAAATGGCCAGTGAACACCTAATAAGTAAGCTATCTTAATATACTACACAAGTTGTGTAAGTAAAAGATACGATTTAAATGTTTGTCTGTCTGTTAGTCATGACGAAAGCCCCATAGACTCCTTTGAGCCAAGGTGGGCTGAAACATGTCGACACAATTTCTAATGATATACTTATAGATCAAGTAGCACGATCTATTATAGGTACCGCTTATGTTTTATTGATAACAGACCCACACCATTCATTAAATACCCAAGGTGTTGATCTATTTTTTTAACTCACTTTCATTCACTTACCCTTACTCAGTGGGGGCATCTTACAAATCTCTGGACATTGCACATCTAGACCAGAGGAGCCTCTGGATGAGGCGGGCACCAAGCACGATCTACAGTACCCAATGATAACTGCCACAACTACAATGTGGGGCGGATGAAAGACATATACCGCAAGACCGAGATACATTGAGTTTTTGAGGGTACTATAGTTTTTCTATCCAAAGGTTTAGAATTGTAACTAGTGTCCATTTTCTGCACCTTATTACTTTCATACTTACCCTGGGGAAATAAGTGGACATTCATTCCTCCTCTCTACCCTTTTGATTACTAAGCACAAATGAAAGTAGCCATGCCCCACAAATACACCAAACACATACCAATGATAAAACAAATGCAAAAAATAAAAATTACATTTCCCAGGACAACACCCACAATACACCTCACAGCAAAGGCCCAATTGGACACACCCACACAGCTCAGTATAAATACAGTCCCTCTACTAACCACAATCCTTTGCAACACTCCAGAAGAGAAGGCCAAACACCACATCTGACAGGAGAGGCAAAACAACACAACACACACCACCACCACCACCATCACCACCACCATTACACCAGCACCAACAATTCCCCAGCACACAACACACCTCACACCTCAACACCACACACACCACACACACACCTGCATAAACAAACACTGCAAACACCAACCACCATGGCAGCACAAAAATGCCAAAATTCACAGAGGGTGGGTTCACAGTCATGGTCAATGAGATAGTGAGAGTGGAACCAAAACTGTTTGGTAGCCTGGTCCAACAGACACCATTAGCCACAAGGACACAAATGTGGGAAAGGATAGTCCAAAGGGTCAATGCAGTAGGGACCACCCTGCGATCCAAGAAGGAGATCATGAAGCGGTGGCAAGATCTCAAGAGAGTTGTCAAGGAGAAGAGGAGAAAGAACTGGGAGCTGGCGAACCGGACTGGCAGTGGCCTTCCCATCCCACAGAAAAGATTCACACCAAGGGAGGAGAAGGTGCTTGCCATACTGCATCCTAAGAGTCACACAGGTGTAGCTGGGGGAACGGAGGCTGGTAAGTACAAACAAATGGCAACCCACACACTGATAAGTACTTCCTTGCACAAACCAAACACCATTGCACGGTTCTCCCTCACCTAACAAGTAGGCAGCCAACCTCACTGGGAGACATGTTTGGGCCTGCACTTCCACTCCCAGCATGCCCCCTGTCCCACACCCCAGCAGCATGGAGGCCTCCCCCACCCAGGAGCATGTGTCAGCCATTGCACTGTTCACCATCATCTAAAGGGTAGGCAGCCATCCTCACTGGGAGATATGTTTGGGGGTGGGAGGCCAACACTACCACTCCCAGCGTGCCCCCTGTCCCAGACCCCTGCAGCATGAAGGCCTCCCCCACCCAGGAGCATGTGCCAGCCATTGCACTGTCCACCCTCACCTAACAGGTAGGTAGGCATCTTGTATTGGTGGACTGTTTGGGGGTGGGAGGCTTGTATCACTACTCCCAGCATGCCCCCTGTCCCACACCCCAGCAGCATGGAGGCCTTCCCCACCCAAACAAATGGCAACCAACACACTGATAAGTACTTCCTTGCACAAACCAAACACCATTACACGGTTCTCCCTCACGTAACAGGTAGGCAGCCAACCTCACTGGGAGACATGTTTGGGGGTGGGAGGCCTGCACTACCACTCCCAGCATGCCCCCTGTCCCACACCCCAGCAGCATGGAGGCCTCCCCCACCCAGGAGCATGTGTCAGCCATTGCACTGTCCACCCTCATCTAACAGGTAGGTAGCCATCTTGTATTGGATGACCGTTTGGGGGTGGGAGGCCTGTATCACTACTCCAACATGCCCCCTGCCCCACACCCCAGCACATGGAGGCCTCCCCCACCCAGGAGTATGTGTCAGCCATTGCACTGTTCACCCTCACCTAACAGGTAGGCAGCCATCCTCACTGGGAGACATGTTTGGGGTGGGAGGCCTGCACTACCACTCCCAGCATGCCCCCTGTCCCACACCCCAGCAGCATGGAGGCCTCCCCCACCCAGGAGCATGTGTCAGCCATTGCACCCTCACCTAACAAGTAGGTAGGCATCTTGTATTGGAGGACTGTTTGGGGGTGGGAGGCCTGTATCACTACTCCCAGCATGCCCCCTGTCCCACACCCCAGCAGCATGGAGGCCTCCCCCACCCAGGAGCATGTCTCAGCCATTGCACTATTGACCCTCACCTAACAGGTAGGCAGCCATCCTCACTTGGAGACATGTTTGGGTGTGGAAGGCCTGCATTACCATTACCATCAAGCCCCCTGTCCCACACCCCAGCAGCATGGAGGCCTCCCCCACCCAGGAGCATGTGTCAGCCATTGCACTGTGCACCCTCACCTAACAGGTAGGTTGCCATCTTGTATTGGAGGACTGTTTGGGGGTGGGAGGCCTGTATCACTACTCCCAGCATGCCCCCTGTCCCACACCCCAGCAGCATGGAGGCCTCCCCCACCCAGGAGCATGTGTCTGCCATTGCACTGTCCACCCTCACCTAACAGGTAGGTAGGCATTGTCACAGGTCTGGCTGTTTCTGGTTGAGAGACCTGCAACACTACACACGGCACCAATTGCATACAATGCATCCACACAGGACATGTATGATTATTTGATGTTGTCATGCACCATGTAATAACAGCCAGTATTGCATGTAACAATAATACAAAAGTTGTCTCAATTTTGTAGTGTACAGACAGCAGATGACATGCAGCTAACAGAATACTTGCAAATTGCCCTTCACTGACCATTTCCCATCTAATGCACAAGTGATGAAGATCTTGCTGCTGAGGACAACATCGACCAGCAGAGCCAGTCTCCACCCCCGGTACATGGACATTCGGATGTTGACTCCCAGGACAGTTTGGACGATGAGCTCCAGGCCGGCCCATCTGGTGTGCCAAGGCCCAACAGGTCCCAGGACCCCATCCTCCCCACCACCACGTCTGCTGAACCAACAACTGCACAGCAGACCCCTGCAGTCACGGCCTGTGCCTCCACTGCTGCCACCTTGGACCCCACCACCACCCTCCCTGTCCCAGGGGACGACCACAACACAACACCAACTGTGGAGGACAGGGAGAGTGTGCCAGGACCCACCATGGCGAGGCAACAGGTCCATGGCAGCAGGGCAGGTGGGAGGGCGAGGGTCCCCCCAGACCTCAGGAGGTTGGCACGCCATCCATGGACCACTTCACCAGAGTCATCGGCGCATATGAATAGGTCCAGGGACAAAGTGACAGTGTCTTCACACTGCTAGCTTGCTGAACGAGGAGAATTCCATTTGAGTGACAGGCTGAGCGTTTTTCACATAACAGCGCTTTTTTAGAAACTTCCCTTTTTAAACTACTTGTGCACGATTTTAGCAAGAGTGCATCTCGAAATTGTTTAATACTTATTTTAAAATATTGTAAATATCACCGGAGTGCTGGTCCCGATCACTGTTCCTGCCCGCCTCGGTCCGACTCGGTAATTCATTACCGTTGTGCGGAGGGCGGACAGGTGAGGGCCAGGCACTTCCGGGAGCGGTCAGCGCTCTAGCTCTCAACAGGGGGCTATTTAGGCGGAGCCTCTCGACAGCGCAGCTGCGGTGGAAGACGGTGGCAGTGTCTTCACACCGCTAGCTTGCTGAACGAGGAGAATTCCATTTGAGTGACAGGCTGAGCGTTTTTCACATAACAGCGCTTTTTTAGAAACTTCCCTTTTTAAACTACTTGTGCACGATTTTAGCAAGAGTGCATCTCGAAATTGTTTAATACTTATTTTAAAATATTGTAAATATCACCGGAGTGCTGGTCCCGATCACTGTTCCTGCCCGCCTCGGTCCGACTCGGTAATTCATTACCGTTGTGCGGAGGGCGGACAGGTGAGGGCCAGGCACTTCCGGGAGCGGTCAGCGCTCTAGCTCTCAACAGGGGGCTATTTAGCCATCGCCTCACAGGAAGCGCGCAGCGATTGCGCGCAGCCTCTTCACAGCCGAAGACCAGCCAAAGAGCTGCCCGTCTGCTCCCGTCCGCGACAGGACGCGTCGACGTGGCGGCGGTATTAGCACCATGCCGCCCATTTGCGCCGCTACACACATCAGGTATGAGGCTTCTTCCATACTACAATTAAGACAGCCTACATCCCCTTGTTACACGGATGATAAGAGGCCCTGTTTCGACGGACCCTTCTCATGTCGTAAATGCCATTACTCCTCCATGAAACATACTAACTCACACAAACTGAGTATGACACCTGATGATCTGCATTGTATCCTCATTAATGTGCGTTCTATGCCCAAACACCAAATAGAGATCTGGGATCTGATACACTCCCTGACTCCAGACATCTGCTTTATTACCGAAACCTGGTTAAAGCCCCACACGATATCCGCCATCTCCCTAGGAGTGCCAATAGGATATAAACTCCACCATTCAGACCGCCCTGATAAAACAGGTGGCGGCATCGCTATTATCTACAAAGACTACCTCAAATTGGATATCCTAGATAAACAATGCTGTAAAGATTTGGAAATAATGGTCTATAGAATTACTTTTCCTAACAGAAAGACTAGTAAGGGAGCACTTATATACAGACCTCCACTCATATGCCCCAGATTTTCTATATCTCTTTTAGAGATTTTAGGCCCTCACATACGAGCCAATGAAGACTTCCTTCTCCTTGGAGATTTTAATATACACACCGACCAACCTGAATCCACGGGGGCTAAAAGTTTGTCTGTCGACCTGGCAACCATTGGCCTCACACAAATGAACCAGGGCCCCACACATGAAGGTGGACACTGTATTGACCTGATTTACACCAACTTTGACAATATATCCTGTCTTGAACCTACCCAATTAGATTGGTCCGATCATTTTTTATTACAATTCACTATTTTTAAAGTCAATAAAGGCCCCCATAAAAAATCCTCACCCCCTACTATGCGCAGACAGTGGCACAAACTTACACTGGAGGCATTACAAAAGGTATGGGAAAACCCAATATTAAGGACACTAAAGAAGTAGAACATAGTCTAACTATGTTTCAGCAATCCCTTACGGTAGCCATTGACAAAATTGCTCCTTTGAAAACCTTTAAACAATTCCCTGTGGCCAAGCAAGAAAAATGGTACACCGAGGCTCTCAGAAAAGAGAAGCAAGAATGTAGGCGGATAGAGAAGAGATGGAGAAAATCACACTCAGAGGATAACAAGAAGGCACATCGTGCAGCCCAAACAAATTACTATAAACATATCAAAGCTGCCCGCAAAAATAACATTGCCCAACAGCTCAGGGAAGCTGGCAATTCCGCTAAGGAACTCTATAGAATCCTTGAAACATTTGTCAAGCCTACAGCCTGCGTAAGTCCAGATGACTTCTCACAAAGTCTATGCGAAGAAGTCTCTTTATACTTCGAAAATAAAATAGACTCCATTTATGACAAAATCTTAGCATATCAAATAGGCAACGATACTCTGACTGTTGTCCCCTCCACCGACAACACTAACCTCACGTTGACTACATTCCCTCCTATCACTAATGAAGAGCTATTCACACTAATGACCCATGTGAAATCCGGGTCTCCGGATGACCTCATCCCTGTTAAAACCCTAACCTCCCTCAGTACCTTGTTAGGTCCACACATCCAAGATGTAATTAATCAGTCTCTGAAGAAGGGATATGTTCCAACTGAATGGAAAAGACCGGTGGTGAACCCCATCCGCAAGAACGCGGCTCTCCCCTGGACGGAGCTTTCCAACCTCCGGCCCATCTCCCTCCTACCGTACCTCAGCAAGCTGGCCGAGAAACATGTCAACGCACACCTGTCCAACTACATCGAGGCAACGGGCGGCCTAGACCACTCACAATCTGGTTTTAGGCCCAACCATAGCACCGAATCAGCCCTCTTGTCAGTGACAGATAACATCAGAATGTCACTTGACAAGGGGAGCTCAGTGATTCTGGTGCTATTGGATTTGTCCGCTGCCTTCGACACGGTGTCGCACAAAATCCTTCTCGACCGCTTGAAAGGAGTGGGGGTAAAAGGGACCGCCCTTGCGTGGCTTGACAGCTTTCTTGCAGATAGACAACAGGGTGTCAAATTAGGCTCCCACAAATCTATCTGTAGGCAGCTCACTAAGGGAGTGCCACAGGGCTCATGCCTGAGCCCCACGTTATTCAACGTATATGTGGCCCCCTTAGCGGAGATTATAAGATCTTACGGGTTCTCCCCAATCTCCTACGCTGACGACACCCAGCTGTTATTTCCCTTCCAAACTATTACACCTGCAGTCATGCAATCCTTTCAAAATGGCATGAGAGCTGTGGCAGGTTGGATGGCCCAGAACTTCCTCCAATGCAACGTGACTAAAACCGAAGTCATGTTGTTTGGAGGGGCCACCCTGCTTTGGTCTCCGGATTGGTGGCCACTTGAGCTAGGAACTGTTCCTGCGCCCAAACAGACCATCAAAAACTTGGGAGTACGCCTGGACCAAACACTGATTTTAAAAGACCATGTCAGTCAAGTCACGGGAACATGTTTCCGAATAATTGGTCTCTTACGGCGCATTTTCCCCTTCCTGCCAGACATCCACAGGAAAACGCTGGTACAGGCACTAGTACTCGGGCGGGTAGACTATTGCAATGGTCTACTTATCTCCGCCAATCAAGAACAACTATGCAGACTGCAGGTGGTGCAGAATACCGCTGCAAGACTCATCTTGAATGCCCCCCCCATACCCCGTCACGCCCCCTCCTTTCCCACCTTCACTGGCTTCCAGTGCAACAACGGGTCAATTTCAAACTTTGCTGCATAATGCATAAATGCATCTATGGGTCCGGTCCTAAATACTTAAAAGACATTTTTGTCCCCTACTCTCCCGGACGTGCTTTGCGCTCCAGCAACACCATGTTGATGCATGTACCTAAAGTCACCAGAGCGAGACAGGGTGGCAGAGCACCCTCTTTCAAAGGCCCCCTGCTATGGAACTCCCTCCCACCACAACTGAGACACATCTCTAATCTACTCTCTTTTAGGAAAAAATTAAAAACATACCTATTTACCCAAGACTAATTCACCTTGCCCCTTACTCTGCCATCCCCCTCAATAAGTATTCCGACTCACACAGAAGCTACACGCGGAGATACCCCTTTGGGGCTGATTCAGGCGCGCTACAAGAATATAAATAAATAAATAAATAAAGTGGCCGGTCAGACGAACCTTTACGTGAGCTCATCCTGCTGATGAGGTCCATCGACACACACATTGGTCAAATGGTGGACCTCATGGCCCAGCAAGCGGCGTTGCTGAGGGACAGGCCTGCATCACAACCAACACCGCCGCCCGCTTCTGTTGTGCTGCAGGATGACAGTGCACCATCCTCCCCTGCGCCAACAGAGAGGGGCGAGTCCTCAGATGCCGCTGGCCATTCAGCAGGCCCCCCACCGCCAAAAAGATCAAGGGGGCGTCCAAAGAAGAACCTGGGAGTCTCCAGAGGTAAAGCACCAGCCACACACCGGTCACAGAGCCAGCCCTGATGGCAACCCTCTTCCCCACTGCATTGACTTTTTGGACTGTCCTTCCCCACACTGCCTTGGCAATTGCACTTGTCTGTTGGACTGGGTCACCACACCCATGTGGTATCCACTCTTGCATCTCATCTACCATGACTGTCAAATCACTGCCCATTCACCACCTTCATGTAAATATTCCTGCACCCCTCACATGTCCACTTTGCAGATAAAAAACCTGACGCACCAGACCTTGTGCTGTATCGTTTTTAGTGCAATATTTACAGTTTTGAAAATGTCCATGATCTGTCCAAATGATGTACAGTATGTAGGGCAGGATTATTCTGAAGCACCTAGGGAGACATAACAGAACAACAGTCACTGGTGTCATTGTGGCATCACAGACCTAACACTACACAAAACATACACTTGTGACTACAGGCATACAAGACTATGTGCAACAGGTGTTAACAAATAGAGTCCAGCATACCTCCACATATGGAACGTCAATGTCACCTTTCCTACAAACAGGTGACTCAACATGTGCCTGTTTGTACCATCCACAGATAGCCCTGCACAACAACAACAACCACAACAGACAATGTACAAGTTGTACATCTTTACACACCTTCAAGTGAAGTAGCGGTTGATGAGCTGTTGACGAATGTCAACTTCTTCCTCCTCTCGACTGTCCCCCTCACTGGACTCAGGTCCTTGGGCAGGGGCAGGCCTTGGTTCCTCTCCATCATCTATGAGCAGGGGAATCCCCTTGTGAATGGCCATATTGTGCAGCATACAGCATATTACGATATGGATATTCACTTAGAAAGATGTTGGCAACATTTATGGTTATTTAATGTGGAGGGGCACTGTTGTTTGTTTGGGGCGGGATATGACCGGGTGAGCACAGTTTAAGGGGAGGAGTTAGTTTGACACGTGGGTAATGCATCAAGGTTTCGTAGGAGGGTGGGTCACGCAGCTTTAAAAAGGGCAGTTGGAAGGTGGATGGGCAAAAGGGAGGTTAACACGGCACGAGTCATGGAGTAGGTCGACATCAGGTACGAGTGTAAACAGACCACACAAAAGAGCTTGTCGGGTAGGAATGTGAACGGGAGAGAGTTAAAGTTAGTGTGAGTTCATGTGGCATTGGGATTACAGCAAAGTACTGGTTTTAATTAGGGGGAGGTTTGAGATAGCGTTTTTTCACAATTTAGGTTGCAGTCAAAGATCACTTTAGAGGATGCACGTTAAAAGGGGAGTTTCGTTATGCTAACAGGGTTTTAGAAAACAAACATAGAACATGGTGTGAGTTAGAAAGTATATGCGTAGTGAATAACTGTCTTGTAATTATGGTGTGGGGAGGGGATTCAAACTACAATGTTAAGATATGTTGAAACACAGACCAATGTGCATCACATATATCGTGCAACCACCTGTGCAAGAAACCAATAAATGGCATTGTGTGCACAATGATGTGCCATTAAACATGTTGCTGTTGTGTACTGATGCAGAGTTCACGATTGAATTTGCCATTGCATGTGACCAAATTTGCCGTTGCTACCGCCGGTCCACGCCGGTGTGACACCAGCACCACCCCCTACAGAAGTGCGGTAGAGATTGGCATGGAGACATGGGTTGCTGGCGATGGGCATGCTGCACCACACATATGGTGTAGCATCCGCCATATGTGTGGCGCAGCATGCCCACTGCCAGAAACCCATGACAATCTCTACCGCACTTGTGTAGGGGGTGGTGCTGGTGTCACACCGCCGTGGACAGGCGGTAGCAATCGCCATATGTGTGGTGCAGCATGCCCACCACCAGCACCCCATACCAATCTCTACCGCACTTGTGTAGGGGGTTGTGCTGGTGTCACACCGCCGTGGCCAGGCGGTAGCAACCGCTATATGTGTGGTGCTGCATGCCCACCGCCAGCAACCCATGCTAATCTCTACCGCACTTGTGTAGGAGGTGGTGCTGGTGTCTAGCTACCGCCTGTCCATGGCGGTGTGACACCAGCACCACCCCTACACAAGTGCGGTAGAGATTGGCATGGGTTGCTGGGGGTGGGCACGCAGCGCCACACATATGGCCTGACCATTGTTTGCCACCTGGTTGTGTTGCTGCCCATGGAAGGGTACAGTCAAACACACTCACTGTGCAGCTGCTCATGCCCTGACTCTGAACTTTGCCCTGCCCACTAGCCTTGTCATTCACTGCTGTTCTGGCCTTGCCTGTGCAGCTTCTCATGCCCTGACTCTGCACTTTGCCATGCCCACTGGCCTTGTCGTTCACTGCAGCTCTCCCCTTGCCTTAGCAGCTTCTCATGCCCTGACTCTGCAGTTTGCCCTGCCCACTGGTATTGTCATTCGCTGCTGTTCTGGCCTTGCCTGTGCAGCTTCTCATGCCCTGACTCTGCACTTTGCCCTGCCCACTGGCCTTGCCAATCACTGCTGTTCTGGCCTTGCCTGTGCAGCTTCTCATGCCCTACTCTGCACTTTGCCCTGCCCACTGGCCTTGCCAATCACTGCTGTTCTGGCCTTGCCTGTGCAGCTTCTCATGCCCTGACTCTGCACTTTGCCACGCTCACTGCCCTTGTTGTTCACTGCAGCTCTCCCCTTGCCTGTGCAGCTTCTCATGCCCTGACTCTGCACTTTGCCCTGCCCACTGGCCTTGTCATTCACTGCTGTTCTGGCCTTGTCTGTGCAGCTTCTCATGCCCTGACTCTGCACTTTGCCATGCCCACTGGCCTTGGCGTTCACTGCAGCTCTCCCCTTGCCTGTGCAGTCTCTCATGCACTTGCTGTGCCACCTGCCATGGACACTGGCCCTATTGCTCTGCTGTGTTGGAGTCTCCCCTGTGCCATGGACACTGGCCCTGTTGCTCTGCTGTGTTTGAGTCTCCCCTGTGCCTTGGACACTGGCCCTGTTGCTCTGCCGTGTTGGAGTCTCCCCTGTGCAGCCTCTCATGTACTTACTGTGCCACCTGCCCTGGACACTGGCACTGTTGTTCTGCTGTGTTGGAGTCTCCCCTGTGCCATGGACACTGGCCCTGTTGCTCTGCTGTGTTGGAGTCTCCCCTGTGCCATTGACAATGGCTCTGTTGCTCTTCTGTGTTGGAATCTCCCCTGTGCCAAGGACACTGGCCCTGTTGCTCTGCTGTGTTGGAGTCTCCCCTGTGCCATGGACACTGGCCCTGTTGCTCTGCTGTGTTGGAGTCTCCCCTGTGCCATGGACACTGGCATTCCTGTTCACAGTTTGCTTGTGCAGGATATCTTGCATTTGTTCAGCATTTTGTACCTAGATCTTGTGTACAGCTGTTCAACTATCACATCTGTACAATATGTGAATAGAGACAGTTACTCCTGTTGTCTGTTTTGTCAGTGTACTTGCTGATCTTATTGTATGTACATTTGGTAGCCTGTGCCCCATGCTCTATGTGTCACTTCAACATTGCCAAGCTCTTTGGCCGCATCACATTTTTAAACAGGAGTAACAGGGTCTTCAGTCCATTCAGTCACTGATACCTGTGGTATCTGTGTTGGCTCTTTTACCTGTCATGCAGTTCTATTTTGAGTGGTTTTGTGGTTGTTGGCTACGTTGTTGCCAAGTCAGGTTGGGGTAGAGTGCCAGCACAGGGTGTGATGCTGTGCACAGGTTTGCATGCAGGCTGGGCACTGTCATGATATGTGTGTGTTACTGTTATTCCTCTATATGTGCCCAGCTGTGTATATGTATGGTAATCCTGTGTTGGCCCTTATTCCTGGTCCCCTGGCATACATGAGTTGTGTGCTCTTGGGTGGTGAGGAGGTGTGCAGGTGAAGGGTGTGACTTTGTAGTGGGTGTGGATGTGTGTGTGCCCCTGGATTGTGATTGCCACACATGTGTTAGCCAGGAGTTGTGTGCCTGTTGTTTGGATTGTCCTGCCCTGTGTAAATGAGTATATTCACTTGTGTGAGTTGTCTGTTGTGGACTGTGCAGTGTGCTGATGTGTCCATGCAGTTCTGTGTGACTCCTCATTGTTGTTTTTGTCACTTATGAGTGTGCAAAGTGTGTGACTTGCACATCAGTGTTGTGTTTGTTTGAACATCAATGTGTGTTGTTTGTGTTTGTGTGGACTGTGTGGCCCTGCGGTTCTTCACTGGCATTGTGTGTGACTTTCTCTTGCACTGCAGGCACATGGTGCCTTTTCTCCTCCTGTATGGCATGGTGTGTGGTGTGATGCCATCCCCTATGTGTACCACTTGTACCTAGCCATTGTGGCTCTGCATTCCCTCTATTTGTGTATGATACACACCTCACATGTCGAATGGTGACATGCAAGTCAGCTGATTTTGATGTCAGCTGTCCCCTTTGTTTACATGTGTTTGTGTCTTCCAATCCCTTCATTTGTGAGACTGTGCCTTGTGGTGCAGTTTTTGGGCCAAGAGTGCTGTTCCACTCTGGACATGGCCTCATTGTTTTATGTGTGATGTTCTTGTGCTATTTATCAGTGTGGATTGCCCTTGAGCTGTGTGTAAGCATGGGCGAATTTTGCGAATCTCGCGTTCGCGAATTTTGCGGATTTGCGAACTCGCAATCCGCAAAATCCGCGAATTCTCGCAAATTTGCGGATTTTTTTTTGTGTGTTCGCGCGGGTTTCTGCCAGTTCGCGAGGGTTTTTGTACAATTTCGCAAACGCGAACTTACCTGTCGGGTCGCAAGTTTTGCGAACTTGTTGTTTCTACATGTCCAGCCTGTTTGGGACACTCTTCCTCATCACTGCCACCCTCTGTCACCACTGCCACTCTCTGACTACTCATGCCACCCTCTGGCTCACCCGTGCCACCCTCTGTTTCATCACAGCACCCTCTGGTTGTCCAGTGTACATTATTGTGGCAAAGCAAAGCACACCTTCCCTGCCTCAAGTGACCTGAATTAATTTAGGGCTGATTAATGTGTCACAGAATATTTTTTTAGCTGGCACCTGCTTCCTTAGTGCTTCCTGATTAGTGATCTTTTGCACTTGCTAAGTGCTTTCATTGTTGCAAAATTAGTTACAACACCTGCCCTGCCCCAACTGACAATAATGAATTAGGGGCTGATTAATGTGTCACTGGATTTGAACTTCCAGCCTGGCTCCTGCTTGTCTCCCTTAGCTGTAATTCAGGACCTTTGTGGCATATGTGTAACTATTCTGAGGGTCAGAGCAGGGTCACATAATAGTTGCAAGTAGGCAACTGAACTCTGGAGGGGCCCCTCAGGAAGCACTACAGGAAATGGCTACTAATGATGAGCTTGAACTTTTGAACCTGGTAAGTAGTTTCAGTTTTGCTAAGATCGTATTTCTGCAATTTAGAGCTTATTCGCGGGGCGCGAAGTTGAACTGGGAAGCCGCGAACTCACGTGAACAGTGCGAGCAAGCCATAAAATCCGCTGCTCGCGGATTTGCGGATTTTGCGGGAAATTCGCGAATCTCGCGGATTGCGAATTTACCGAAAATCCGCAAAATCCGCGAGCGGAACGGATTTTCCGCCCATACTTAGCTGTGTGTGCTGCCCAGTGCTCTGGTGTAGTTGGTTGTGCTCTTGTATCACAGAGTGGTAAATCCTATTGTTGTTGTGTTTGGTGTCTGTGTGTTGTCTGTTTTGTATCTTCACTTCCTGGGTGTGCTGTTGTTTTTGTGCTGTGCTGATTTGTGGTGTGTGTCAGCCATGTCTGTGTGTAGCTGTTGTGCTTGTTGTGCACACACTGCCTGTTGTGCATACAGTGTTGTTGGTGTTTGGGCTTGGCATTGCCAGATGTGCATCCCCTGATATCTTGTGGTGTTTGTAGGTTTGTGCTTGCATGTGCATGTGTGGTTTGTTTGATGTGAAGAGTAGTTCTGTGCAGGTGCAATTCTTGTGTGATTTGTGGTATGTTGTGTGTCTTTTGTTGGTGAGTGATGATGTTGTGCAGTGATGTTGTGTTTGTACTCCCATTACCTTTCCACCGTTTGGCTGGCAGGGTATGTCTGCTTCTGTTGGGGTTGTGTGTGTGTTCCTGTGGTGTTTGTGTGTAGTTTTGTGCAGGCATCTGTTCAGGCTACCCTGTGTGTGTGTGTGTGTGTTATGTTTGTGGATACAGCAAGGGTGTGTGTTTGTTTGTGTGTGTATGTGCTGTGAAGTATTGTCAGCCTTCAGTGTGTGAGGCACTGGTGTTGTGTGTTCCTTGTCAGCCACTCCTGCAGTGGCTGTCTCCCTGGTTGCCTGTTGGGTGGTGCAGGGTGTGTATTGTGCTTGCTTGTTCCTCTGCTTGCTGCTGTGCATAGTGGGGGCCATGATGGGCACCTGGCCTGTGACTTGCTGGGGTGTGTTGATGTGTTCTTGGAGGTGTTGTGTCCCTGTGGTGTCTTTGCCCTGCCCATGTATTGTTGTGGCCTTGCCTTGGGCAATGTGCGCATGTGTTGACCGCTGCGGTGACGTGACCGGGAGAGTGACGTTTTTGCTTGTTCGCTGTCGATGTGTGTCCCGGATGCAGAGGGGTGACTTGTTGTCAGTTGGGTGATGTAGAGGTGCCCTTGTGGATGTGTTGTGACCCCCAGCAGGAATGTCTGTGGTGGAGTTGGACCCTGTGTCAGCCCCTGTGTTGTGTGTTGTATTTGTGTATTAGCGTACCTGCGGCGTCGTCCGCTGCGGCCCAGTTGATGGTAGTGCAGTAGCAGGTACATGACCGTATGCATATGTAGGGCTGGGTCCATGGCGGTCATGACCGGGTGGTGACGACCGGGTCTCTGCTATTGCGCTCGCTATTGAGTATCTGCCGTGTCTGGTTGGGCGGTGTCTCCGCTGCGGTGCGTCTGCCTGTTTGGGCCATCCTAATTTGTGGAGCGGTGCGGACGTCATTCCGCACGGAGGTGAGTCTCCATTGGCTCCCACCGCCGCGGTGGCGGGTGCACTTTGATGGAGGTGCGCGTCACTCCGCGGCGGACGGGAAATGACCTATGTTTTGCCATACTAATATGGAGGACGTGAGTTCCGCTGCTCACAGGCGGAAAAAGGCATTTTTACGCCCCACCAGCACCGCGGTGGTGCCACCGCACGACATCCTAATGGACCCCTTAATTTGTGTCTGTCCCAATCTAAAGCCATATCGCCTTTGGCTACTGAAAAAACATTTTAATATCAATGGCGTTCGCACCTGCAGAGCATCAATATTACAATGACTTGATCCAAACGACCCACAGCTCAATTGTAATCTGGTAAAAATGTTAACCCTGTATGAAAAACTAATAAAATCCGACCTAAAGGGAGTCACAGAATAATATATTGGAGGGCATATACTCTACAATGGCCCTCGGCCAGTTTTAATCCGTGTTATGGAGCTGCATTAATACCACAAAAAGGACAATGAATCGAGACTGTACCTTACAAAACAGGATATGCTGTTATCATTTTTACTCCTTTCCCCGTCACCTTTAATCAATGCACTTTGAATCAACTGATGTTTTAAAAAAATGTTTTGTACAATTCTTTTAACCCTAGTATAAATAACTAAGCACATTGTTATGGTTTTAATTAACTAAAACATTAAAGAATTTCTGAATTTGAATTTGATTTTGAGTGAGCACGTTGTAGATTAGACCTTATAGTTATTATCATAGTAACAACTAAATTGACCAACTACTGTTTTAGGAGTAACCCGAAATGGTAAATCTTCAAGCATTTCATGAAAGCAAGGAGAGGAGGTTAGGTTATTAAATCAGGAAGAAGAGAGCTCACAATCCATGTAGTTGTCCATCAAAAATCCTGAATGTTTATTTCAGATCAGAAGAACTTTGGGAGCTCTCAGAGAAACAAGTGCTTGCTTCTGAGTCCACTGTGGCCTCCTGAGATGTTGAATAGGTTTGTTAGGTTGGGATGACTATATAGACAAATTTTTTTTGAAGCCAGGCACACAATTTATAATTTAATTCTTTAACCCCTTGTACGCGGCCAGAATTTAGCAGCGGTGCGGCAAAATTCCACGCGTCCGCAGTTCGGACGGCTCCCGGCCATCTGACGCACTCGCCCACCGTGGCGTCAGACCGCCAGGGGCCGTCCGACACATGCAAGGGGTTAATCCAATGATAATCAATTAAGGTGTACTAGAATGAATGAGTGTTAAGGATTTTATTAACGTTAGAACTCTAGCTTTGGGGTTGAAGAACTGCTTTCAGAAGTGCTATAGGGAACTGAGGTATACTGCTAATAGGACTTTACCAGAGTCAAGCTACGAAATGGCAAGACTGTGTATTGTAGTTGTTTTCAGGTAGATGGGGAGAGTGTTTTACCTTTTTCATGAGTGAAGGTGATAATTAGCAGAGGATATAGTCAAGGGTAAAGCCCAGTAATTTAACTGAGGAGAAAATGGAAGGGGAGAGACCTTATGCAGGAGCACTTTTACGAATCTTTCACGCAACGCAGGGTAATGAGTAAAATTGCTGAACTGCGTTACATGAAAGGGAGAGAGGAGAAATGCTTCATATTTACAAATATATGGAGCATTTCTGGTTTCACCTTGTGCTGGCGCACTGTGTGCTGCCTAGTGCCAATGCAGGCACACTTGCTCCAAAGTGCGAGAGTGCATTCATTACAGGCCATTTCTGTAAGAAGATACGAGACAGCGGATTTAGAATTTGGGCACTCAAATGATCAAACGCACTGATGCATTGTAGTATGGAGTGTCGGGAGGTGGTACAGAAACCTGATAATACTGTGAACAGCATTGCCAGTAACTCTACATTTAAAGTTGTTCTCTCTACTGAAGAAGGAAAAACGTCCTGAAACATGGCCAGAGATATACAGCACTGGCTGCACCAACAATAGTGAAACTAATTACCTTCCACTGAAGTGATTGTTATCATGCACTGCTTTTACTACAATGGATTTGGGTGGATTGTGTACTGCCAGTCAGTGTGCTCCACGCCCCCTGGTGTTTTTTACGCTTGGTTTTAATACCCCATTGGAAGCAGCTCGAGTGTAATGTTCATATTCATCTTGATGTTTAAAGCATAACTGCTGATAAAGTAAAATTAAAAGTCCTCTCCAAAGCCAGGAAGGCTCATGCAACAAATTAAATCAAAGTGCACCATCAGTAGGAAAGTGAGTGTCTAAAACCTGAAAATTTCAGACATCCACTCTGCCCCTCAAAGGACTGATGGGAAAGGTAACCATTTTTATGAAATAGTTGAAGTAAGCAGCTTGATGCCTGAGAAACAGGCAAAACTAAGACTCCTACATTCTGGCTCAGAGACAGTGATCCAAATGGTTCTGAAGGTTGGCCCACATGGGTTTTGCTGACTAGAGGCAAGGAGCAGGCACCATGTATTAAGGATAGCAGTCTCCTGGTTAATGAAAGCCCATGTAGACTTGTTCTGCATTGTGGAGTGGGAGTGAAGTGTGCTGGAGCAAAGGCGTGCTTGTCATCCTGAGAAATGACCACCATGTTTGGGATATTTTTGACAATAAAGGAGCCGCCATGCTTAATGTCTAATGGTCTTTAGACAAATTAGAAAGTGGTGGCCAAATCTCCTGAAGGGTCACTCCAGAACTGGATCACTGGGAGTTGTGTTGCGTCTTCAGGGACTCCAGTGTGAGACATGGAAAACATCTAATAATTGAAAAAACTGAATTTGCAGATATTGAATTGATACTGCTTCTGTTTATTTTTCCCTTCCAAAATCACTAAAATACATATGGAAGCAATGTTTGGAGGCAGCCTTTTTCCCTGCCCACTATGTAAGCGGATCCATGTTTAAATATCAATGTAAAAATATAGTTTACAAAATACCGATGTAAAAATATTAAATACAATCATATTGATGTAAAAAATATATATAACTTCAACAAAATATATTAAATATTATTAATATTTTTAATAAAATAACTTCATTTAATATATATTTTACCTAAATATAACAAACTTAATTAAAAAAATATAAACACACAAAAATGTGTACATATACATATATTTACTTAAATAAATTTTATTAACTATTATCTTTATTTCATTTATAAACTTTTTAAATTATATAAAAATAAAATATATACATTTATCAATAATTTTAAATTAAATAAAACATCCTATAATTAATTAACACATTAAACTATTGCAAAAAAACATACATTTCACAACACAATAATTACAATAGCAGGGAAAATGTTGGATAGCGGAGGGGTAAAAATTACTATTCCCACTCCAGTGAGTGCAACAACAGGGAAAATGCTGGATAGCGGAGGTGTAAAAATTACTATTCCCACTTCAGTGAGTGCAAAAGCAGGGACAGTGTTGGATAGCAAAGGGGTAAAAATTATTATTCCCACTCCAGTGAGTGCAACAGTAAGGAAAGTGTTGGATAGCAGAGGGGAAAAAATTACTTTTCCCACTCCAGTGAGTTCAACAGTAGGGAAAGTGGTGGATACCACACCAATAAAAAAAAATGATTTTTATTAAATTAAATTTCCATTATTAACATAAATATTATTTAACTTAAAATATATTATTATTAAAAAAGATAATACACATTCATTAATTACACATTGTCCAACACTATAATATCCACAACACACACCTAAATTGAATTGCACAATTACTAAATAATTAATACAAATTAATTAACAAATAATTAATAATTTATGAATTAAAAATACATTACTTCCCACCCTTCCCACCATTTACACCTATAAACACCACAACACAAACCTAAAATTAATTAAACAATTACCATAATTAATTAATAATTAATTAATTTAAATAAATTAACAACTAATTAACTACTATGAATAAAAAATAAAATCTATCAAATTAAATTACTTCCCACCCTATTTCCCTATAAACCCACAACCAGCTGTGGAACTAAAAACGCAAAATTGTATTTAAAAAATAAATATTAACTACTAACATTTTAACAAACATACTAAAATTCCAAACAATTCTCATACAAAATACTAAAATACGTAACATTAATAATATTTCGATATTTTAACACCATCGCTGCTAGTGATATTTTCCTCCTGTGCTGGAATTTTCAAAAGTCCATAGAGCATGACGAGCTGGGCTCGTCATCAGTGTGCGAGGAGGCTACTTCATGACGAGCCCAGCTCGTCATGAGCCTGGAAGGGGTTAACAACTATATTTTTGAAAACGATATTTAACACTACGATAGTTTTGCAATCGATATTACTTACCGAAGAATCGATATTCTTTACCACAATATTTTTTCCATCGATATTTCTATCCCACAACATTTTTACCTCGATATTTCTGTACATCAATATTTATACAACGATATTCTAACGCTGTACCATATAAGCACCATCCTAAAAGTGTCATACCAAAGAAGAGTACCTGATAAGGAGTTGTTGTGCTGCATTCCTCATGGTCATGAACGTACAATTACTTTTATTTACTTAGTTGGAGATCTCAGGCTGGTTAACATTGCCTTTATAGTTTTATTTCATAGCATGGATCTTATACTAGATTGCTTTACATAGTTTAAATGATGCATTATTTCCATTCACAAACAAAGGGGCCTATTACGATGGACAGGCAGACATAGTCCGCCCGCCACCGTAACGGAGCGCGAGACTGCCAGCCGATGCAGCGGCGGTCCTGCAATGCACATTAGGATGGGCCCGCCACACTGGCGGGCGCATCCTGTGCCTTTTCCATTGTGGGTGGATCTGCTGGCTGCAGAACCGCCCACAATGGAAAAAAACTGTGTACAGCACGGCCATGCACTACATGGCAGGCACCACGTGGTGCCTGCCATGTAGTGCATGGTAATGAGAGGGGGTACCATAGGTACCCCCCATGTGCACCCCCCACACCCTTTTCACCCTGGGGGCCCGCAACAGGGCCCCAATGCACGGACCATATTCCTGTTGACGCCGTGGAAATGCCATTGGCCACCAGCATCGTAATATGGATGGCGGTGTCTCGCAGACACCACCACTATTTACAGGCAGACGAGTCGATCAACGGAAAAGCGGCGGACGGTTTCTCTGTCTGTCGTGGACCCCCAAGGCGTCATAATATGGCAGGGGGTCTTTGCTGTGTGGATGGCGGGCACATCAATCCCGCCGGGCCGGGAGTGACTACCGCCGGCCCGGCGGGGGTGATCCGCCCGCCATCCTAATGGTCCCCTAAGGGTTTACAATTTGCACACTGAATAGTTTACAAACGAAAATCCATTTTTCTATGTCTGAATAGGTAATATCACAAATTGTTCACTCGCAGAGGTTTACAAAATTACTTGTCTCATAAATATTTCGCAGGGTGTTTTTTACAATCCCCTTTGATTGGGCGGCGATGGAGGCCAACATATCACAACAGACCGCATCACTGTCTTTGCTTTTTTTAAATGAGAAACATTGGGTATCATTATGGTTAAGCAAACAGCAAAAGGGACCGCCCGCCATAGGTGTGACAGTCCCGCCATGCCAATAATTTTTTACATTGAGGCGGGCAGTGCTTTAAGCAGCACCCACTGCAATGCCTGCCACCTTGTGCACGCAAATGTAGGGGGGTACCATGGGTAACCTCCAAGTGCACAACCCATCTCCCTAACACCCTGGGGGCCCGCAATGGGCCCCCAATACAAAAGTCTGCATGCCGCCGCCATCGAAAGGCCCTCTCTGCCAGGCATCCTGATATGGATGGCGGTGTCTTTTAGAGACTGCCATCATATTGGGCACGAGATCCGGCAGGCAATCGGAGGGATTGCCTGCCGGCGGAGATGCGGCGGACATTCTTTCCGTCTGCTGCTGCGACCTCGCCATTGTAATATGGCGGGGGTAATTGGAGGGCGTGCGGGGATCAATGTCAGGCGGGTGGCGATCTGCCCGACATCATAATGGACCCCATTGTTTTTAAAGCATCCAGTGCCTATTCCAGGCATGGTTGCCACTTTTTTTATATATTCCCATTTCAGAAGATATTGATGGAAAAGACATTCATCTACCAACTCAACTCTGGGGTCAGTAATTCTTCAATGGAGTGCATCTGCAATTTTGATCAAAAACCATTTATACATTCATCTCTAAATCAAAAGTTAGATGGGGACTACACTATCGTGCCTTTTTCTATCTGTGATTTGGAAAATATTGCAAAATCCTTCTGACAAGTTAGAAAGAATGTTCTAGCTATTAAAAGAGCTTTTGAACCCTAAGAATAATTGCAGGGCTTGCAACTGCAAAAGGGCTACATCCAGTTTGGTGCTACATTATTTGGCTATTGTTGTTGCATCAAAACACAAAACAGTATATTGATATATTTCTGGAACAAAGTAGCATTTGTCACTTGTTCTGTTTAAATTGGTATTTTGCATGTTTGCAAACTAAGGTAGAAGTGTATCGGAGGAGGTTGATAATGGATTTTCATATCATTTTCAGAAGTTGGAGGAGCATATATTTTGTAGGCTTGTCTTGAGGATGCAAAAGAAAGGCCCTGTCTTATCTTTCAGGATAATTTGTTTCAAATCTTTGGGCCAAAACCGTAGAAAAAGCATAAGGGTGTGGAGGTCTTCCATTGTAGTTTAGTTCCTAAGTGGCACTTGTTTGAACAGTGGAGGTTTAGTTTTATTGCAGTTAAGGTGAAATTATTTTTAGATAGTGTTGTGTGTTCAGTTTCAGAGCTTTTAAGATGTTATAGGCTGACCAGAAAATACAACAATTTTGTCAAGGGAGCTTTCAGAGCAGCATCAGTATTATAATAATGTTACCACATTTTTGGTATCCATGATCAGTCTTGAAGCTGTGTAGGGGACTGGTTGTAATTGTCCTTTCCAAGTTGCAGGAATGCCATTGAGTGGAGCCATCACATGCACATCTTGGGATATAAGCAAGGCTTGAATGGCTTGTTTAAGATCCTCAGCTGGTATAGATCTTTTTATTAAGCTTAGGAATGTTAGCTGTCATTGGATGACTTTTGCCAAGGAGTTTCACTTGGAGTCTAGTTCGGTTGCCACCCCACAAATTTTAGATGATGTGCATCAAATTTTGGATGGAGTATTTTTTTTAATTGATCTCTTAGTGGCTTATATGCGAATCAGTCTGACCCTGTGCCTCATGGGAACAGTCCAGCCCGAACTGCCAAGCCATGCCTTCCCTGGACCGGAAACAAGCTTCCGAGGACCAGTTTCTGGCATTCCAGCCGTCTTCAGCCAGGCTTGCTTGAATCCAGTGGCAAAGTGAGCAAGGGACTCACATCTGAGCATACCCTGCCACACTTATGGCGGCCAAAAGCGGTACAAAAGGGGGTGGTAATGGACGGAGCATCTGAACTAATCAAACACTCACACCGAGTCAAAAGATCTGGGTTTAATCCATCACCGTTCTTTAGCCCACTCTGCCACCCCAGTTTAGACAAGGCTATATGCAAATCAGTCTGAACTTGTGCCTCATGGGAACAGTCCAGCCCGAACTGCCAAGCCATGCCTTCCCTGGACCGGAAAAAAGTTTCCGAGGACCAGTTTCTGGCATTCCAGCCGTCTTCAGCCCGGCTTGCTTGAATCCAGTGGCAAAGTCAGCAAGGGACTCACGTCTGAGCATACCCTGCCACACTTATGGCGGCCAAAAGCGGTACAAAAGGAGGTGGTAATGGACGGAGCATCTGAACCAATCAAACACTCACACCGAGTCAAAAGATCTGGGTTTAATCCATCACCGTTCTTTAGCCCACTCTGCCACCCCAGTTTAGACATGGCTATATGCAAATCAGTCTGACCCTGTGCCTCATGGGAACAGTCCAGCCCGAACTGCCAAGCCATGCCTTCCCTGGACCGGAAACAAGCTTCCGAGGACCAGTTTCTGGCATTCCAGCCGTCTTCAGCACAGCTTGCTTGAATCCAGTGGCAAAGTGAGCAAGGGACTCACGTCTGAGCATACCCTGCCACACTTATGGCGGCCAAAAGCGGTACAAAAGGGGTGGTACTGGCTGGAGTATCTGAACCAATCAAACACTCACACCGAGTCAAAAGATCTGGATTTAATCCATCACTGTGCTTTAGCCAACTCTGCCACCCCAGTTTAGACATGGCTATATGCAAATCAGTCTGACCCTGTGCCTCATGGGAACAGTCCAGCCCGAACTGCCAAGCCATGCCATCCCTGGACCGGAAACAAGCTTCCGAGGACCAGTTTCTGGCATTCCAGCCATCTTCAGCCCGGCTTGCTTGAATCCAGTGGCAAAGCGAGCAAGGGACTCACGTCTGAGCATACCCTGACACACTTATGGCGGCCAAAAGCGGTACAAAAGGGGGTGGTAATGGACGGAGCATCTGAACCAATCAAACATTCACACCGAGTCAAAAGATCTGGGTTTACTCCATCACCGTTCTTTAGCCCACTCTGCCACCCCAGTTTAGACATGGCTATATGCAAATCAGTCTGACCCTGTGCCTCATGGGAACAGTCCAGCCCGAACTGCCAAGCCATGCCTTCCCTGGACCGGAAACAAGCTTCCGAGGACCAGTTTCTGGCATTCCAGCCGTCTTCAGCCCGGCTTGCTTGAATCCAGTGGCAAAGTGAGCAAGGGACTCACGTCTGAGCATACCCTGCCACAACTATGGCGGCCAAAAGCGGTACAAAAGGGGGTGGTAATGGACGGAGCATCTGAACCAATCAAACACTCACATCGAGTCAAAAGATCTGGGTTTAATCCATCACCGTTCTTTAGCCCAGTCTGCCACCCCAGTTTAGACATGGCTATATGCAAATCAGTCTGAAACTGTGCCTCATGGGAACAGTCCAGCCTGAACTGCCAAGCCATGCCTTCCCTGGACCGGAAACAAGCTTCCGAGGACCAGTTTCTGGCATTCCAGCCGTCTTCAGCCCGGCTTGCTTGAATCCAGTGGCAAAGTGAACAAGGGACTCACGTCTGAGCATACCCTGCCACACTTATGGCGGCCAAAAGCAGTACTAAAGGGGGTGGTAAAGGACGGAGCATCTGAACCAATCAAACAATCACATAGAGTAAAAAGATCTGGGTTTAATCCATCACCGTTCTTTAGCCCACTCTGCCACCCCAGTTTAGACATGGCTATATGCAAATCAGTCTGACCCTGTGCCTAATGGGAACAGTCCAGCCCGAACTGCCAAGCCATGCCTTCCCTGGACCGGAAACAAGCTTCCGAGGATCAGTTTCTGGCATTCCAGCCGTCTTCAGCCCGGCTTGCTTGAATCCAGTGGCAAAGTGAGCAAGGGACTCACGTCTGAGCATACCCTGCCACACTTATGGCGGCCAAAAGTGGTACAAAAGGGGGTGGTAATGGACGGAGCATCTGAACCAATCAAACACTCACACCGAGTCAAAAGATCTGGGTTTAATCCATCACCGTTCTTTAGCCCACTCTGCCACCCCGTAGATGCAGTTTACGCATCAGTACAACAGTTTCCCTGTTTAAAGTGGTATTAGTCCGTCTTCATTGTTGTCTGTGTTAGTACACACTTAAGCAAGCTTTATTAACCAGCGCGTTCAATGTGGTGAGTATTAGTTATTCACAAAACATGATTTAATAACTTGTTAGTAAGTTAATGAGTGGATCGCAAACGAGCAAGTTTATTTTCCACGAAACCTTGCTCCATCAATTCCCTCTCTGATGGCATTTTTGAGCCATCACAAAATTGCCCATACCAACCAGATGCCAACTTTAGCACATCTCAGCTTCTTTTCCTTCTCTCTGATCTTTGTTAGTTTCTCCTTCTCCTTTCAAATCTTTCATACTTTTATATAGCTTTCCTTATATTTCCTCCAACTGAATTTCTTCATATTCCCTTTCATTTCCTTCTTTTCCCTTATTTTTCTAAATGTATTCTTCTTTTTGCCTTGCTTCTACAACACTTGCATGTAATCATCATTATTAATACTATTGTCATTATCACAACTACTGGTAATATTATTTTTCCCAAGAAACTCTTACCAAAATTAGTAAACTATTTCCCTATTGATGTTATGCTCTTTGTTAGTCCTCACCATATACTGTCAACCTCCATCTGGGTCAAATCTTTATGACTTCTCGAAATATTTTCGATATACCCTTTAATTTCCTGACTTTTATCAGGAATATAAGTGCAGCAATGTTGATCTTTCAACATACCACAGACTCCAACCTCTTTTGCCAATAAGATATCAAGAGCAAGACGATTTTGTAAAACCATAGACCTTATCGCAACCACTTCTCTATTAATCATCAAGAAACCTTCAGCCGTGTCTGTACAAAGACGATCGACTATTGTTGACAATTTGCAAATTTTACTTGAATTTTGAATGGCTCCAACTGAGGATATCAATGCACTAAATAGATCACCTACAGTTTCAGAAAAAGTAGCTTTTCTTATTTGTGATGGTCCATTAGACATTTCATTGATTCCATTGATTCTGTCAACATGGTAAATTTTTGGAAAAACTATTCCAAAGTAACAGCTACCATAGCATCTTGCAGGTAACCTATAATAGGCATTACTTTAGCACACATAATAAACTCCTGGAAATACAGGATCAGTTCCTCCTTTTAGTCTCCACCCTCCTATGATTAGGAAGTTGTGTTCACATTCACTGGAACCAATGAAAATGTTATTATAATCTGTCTTTAATCTATGAAGGCAGAATATTCCCCTTTTCACATAGTCCAAGGACATTGCAGCATGAGCCTCGCCCTTCGCATACATTCCCTGTTTCTCAGCCCATGAAGGTACATTGGATTTCTGTTCAGCAGCTTTCTCTGTTAAATCCTGTCTTCTTTCTCCTACTAAATTCAAAAACCATTTTTCTTCTTCACTTAATATACATGTTTGGTTATCCTTGTGTGCCTTTGCAATATCTATTGAACTCGTTGCTAAGGAAAATTCACCCATAAACTGCATCTTTAGTAGTAAGTACTGGATTCATGTTCTTTTCAATAGGTAGTTCAGAAAATACTACATCTAAGTTTGAATAAAAATACTGGAGTTTCCCTGTTACATAAAATAAACTTGATAAAACACTACATGATACACCATATGTCAAAGGTATATGGTGATAGGTCACCCCTTCTGATACAGTTGAGGGTAACTTCATACAGACATAGCAATCACTAATCTCCATTGTATTGACGCACTGAAATAACAACTTAGTAAACACATTTAAAGAAGTACCATTGTCTGATTCATTATGATGATAGTTTATCTCACATTTTCGTTTAATACTTCATTTCGGTTGTGCAGCGACTTCAATTTCAGCCATTTTAATTTGAGAAAATGCATTTTCTCTTTTCTTTCTTTATTCAAAATTCACTCTCTATTATTTCTAAGGTGGTCTTAATCTGTTGTCATCAATTTATGCAAAATGAACTTCCTTTGATTCTTCACTTAAATTGAAATTTTCAAATTCTTCTAATATTACATAGGTCCACTCAGGGGCCTTGTATTTTCTGTTCAGACTTTTCAACCTTGGACTTCTTCATGTGAGTTTTACTTCTGGCTGTTTGGACCTTCTTTGACTTGAAACTTCATTAACTTGCTCTAGTTGCTCCCCTGATTTTCTAAGGTAGTATCTTAATCTTTTAAATCCACCTAGCCAATTATCTCCTTTTCTAACTCTTTTAACCTGAACTGCACTTTCACCTTCTTTGTCGTTTTCTAAATTTCTTTTAATTTCAATATGTCTAAGCACAATCTGTTCTTGTTCTTCTTCCCTTACTAATTTTCTTTTCTCTGTATTTTCTGTATTTTGTTCTTCTTCCACTTGTTCTTGTACTTGTTCTTCTACATCTAACTGGTCCTGTTCTGGTATTTCTGTACTTTGGTCTTGTTTTTCCTGAACCTGTTCTTCTACCCATATCCGATCCTGTTCAGATCTTATTTCAGTTTGCTCTTCTTCAGCCTGAACTTGTTTTTCTTCCTATCCCTGCTCTGGATTCTCAATAGCTTTATTTATTTCTTCCAGAGTATGTTCTTCTTTCCCTGTCTTTTCCTTTCTACTTTCCAGTCTCTCTAATTTATTTCTTATTATTATTTTGATAACAACTTCAGGTAATTACTGGTATCCAGTCTTGTTGACTTGTACTTGGTTGTTTATCGTCTATTTGTCTTTCAGAATCTGTCACCTTAGATTCTTCGACTTCACAACCTTCAGCCTCTGGTTTCTCAGCTGATTCGATCAGTTGCTGCTTTTATTCTTCAGATGGGTTCAGAATTCTACTTGTAGTATCGCTCGTGTGAATCCAGTTGGGCAAACCTGCACACTTCGCTGCCGGGGTAGTGACAAGTATGACTTGAAGTGGTTTATCCCACCTGGGTGCTAGACACAATTTTCTTGCATGTTTCTTCACTAACACCCAGTCTCCAGGATTCAAATCATGCACCTGGTCTGGGTGCCTTGCAACTGCATCTTCTCCAACCTGATGAGAGACAGAACGCACCATTTCAGCCAATCCTTTCCACTAGTTCAATACCAGATCATCAGTTATATTCCTCAATTTGTTTCCGGGAATAAATGCTTGTCTCATTGCCCTTCCCATGAGCACTTCATGAGGGCTCAAGCCTGTTTTCCTGTTAGGAATGCTTCTGAGACCCATCAATACAAGGGGCAATGTATCTGGCCATTTTAGCATTGTGGATGCACACACTTTCCCTAACCTTGATTTGATTGTGCCATTAAGCTGTTCAACTATTCCAGAAGCCTCTGGACAATAAGCACATTGCAGTTTTTGTTCAATGTTAAATGCAGCACAGATTAATCTAATAATGTTATTATTAAAATGAGGTCCTCTATCTGATTCCAAAGTAACTGGAAAACCGAAACGAGGTATCAACTGCCTCAACAATAATTTAGCAACTGTGAGTCTGTCATTTCTTCTTATGGGGTATGCCTCTACCCATCTCGAGAACAGACACACTATGACAAGTACATACTTCAATCCATTGCACGGAGGCAAGTCAATGAAGTCTAATTGCAGTCTGGTGAATGGTCCTTCTGCCTTTCCAATTTTTCCCCAGCTAACCACTGTCTTTTTACCTGGGTTAAAACCATAGACCTTATCGCAACCACTTCTCTATTAATCATCAAGAAACTGACAGATCAAGCATCTTTGGCAAAGGCTCTCTGCAACTACCCTAAACTTCAGATTGTACCAACTCTGTCTGAATAGCCTGATCATCTAATCCCTGCCAATATGTGTTGTCCCATGGTATACTCTTTCCATTTGAGAGAGGAAGCAATCTGGCATGACTAGACTGCCATCTAAGTACACCCACACTTCATCTTCTGTTCTTTCTGTACAACCTAACTTTATCCCTATTTCCTTTTCCTCAATTTCTTACTGCATTGTCTGACCTCATCCCATGGTTCTGGAACTGAGAAAAACAGAAGTTGGCAGCTAGTTTCAACTGTTTCCACTTTCCTGTTAATTGCCATGGTCTCTTTCGTACAGTATTGAGCAATTTGGTCAGCATATCAATTGACCGCCACCACATAGCCATTTCCTGACTGGTGTGCAGCACATTTGACCACTGCTATTTCTTTTGGCAATTGTAATGCTTCAACAATTCTTTCACATTTTTATTTTACTGTTTCTGATAGGATACCCTTAAGAAGTCAGAAGTCCCATCTGCTTTCAGAGCTGGCCAAAGTCGTGCACAACCCCAAAACCATATTGACTATACGTAAATATGGTTATTCTCCAATATTTCCCAATTTAGAATGCCTTTGTTAAGACCACCAATTCAGCTACTTGTGCAGACTTGACTCCCGGTAAACAGTATGCTTCAATGACTCCTGTAATTTTGCAGACAGCATTGGTAGCACTTAACCCTCCATCTTCCTTTCTCAGACAAGACCCATCCACGAATAATTCATGATCAGATTCCTTCAAATAAACTTCTTTTATATCAGGGCGGGGCTTAGTACATAATTCAGTCACATCCAAACAATCATGATCAATCTCATTTTTCACTTCCTCACAACATGGATCTGGCAATAATGTGACAGGAATCATCATTGTACATCTTATCACTGTCACATTCTCAGCTCCTAAAATCACTCTTTCATACTTAGTCAACCGATTAGGAGTGAGGTGCTGTGTTCGCATTCTTGTCAAAAGAATCTCAACTGAATGTGGAACATATACTTTTACAAGATGTCCCATCACAATTGATTCACTTTGCGCCAGACTCATACAAATAGCAGCTACTGCTTTTAAGCAGCTAGGTAAGGCAGAAGCCACTGGATCTAAGGTGGCAGAAAAATACGCCACTGGACGTCGGCTCAATGCATGTCTCTGTTTTGAATCTGAAAGTGCACAATTTTCTCTTTCACAACAAAACAGTGCAAATTCTTTTGACTAATCAGGCATGCCTAAGGCAGTTGCCTCACACAGACAATTTTGCAATTTTACAAAGGCTTCCAAACATTCATCATTCCAATCAATTAGATCTTTCGCTCTTTCCGAGTCAATTGTATCAATGGTTTCGCTAGCAGGGAGAAGCTATTTATCCCACAATACCTACAATACCCACCCACTCCCAAGAATATTCTCATCTCCTTTTGCATCTGATGCAGTTGCATCTTCTTGATTATTTTTATTCTTTCGGGGGTCACTTTTCTAACTCCTCTTTCTATTTTATGCCCAAAATATCTAACTTCTTGTTGCAAAAGTGCAATTTCTCTGGAGGCACCTTGTGTCCTCCTTCGGCCAAATGGTTCAGTAATACAATTGTGTCAGTGACAAAATCTTCTTGTGTCTTTGATGCCACCAATAGGTCATCAATTTACTGAACCAAAACTGATTTCCCAGGCATTACTAATGACTCTAGACACTTTTTCAGAGTTTGATTGAAAATTGAGACTCTCTGTGTACCTTTGAGGAACTCGGCACCATGCCAGAACACGATCTTCAAACCGGGAGGCGAAAAGATTCTGACTTTCTGGGTGTAAGGGAATGGAAAGAATGCCTGGCACAAATCAATCACTGTAAAACAACCTGCATTCCATGGTATTTGGTAAAGAATTACTGCTGGATTCGGCACCACTGGACAACAAGGTACTACAATCTTATTAATCTATCGTAAATCCTGTACTATTCTGTACTAGCCACTAGGCTTTTTAAGTCCCATGATTGGTGAATTACATGGACTGCTCATTATTTCTTTCAAAATTCCTTGTTTAATCATTTGATCAATTACTGGAGCAACTCCTGCTTTACTTCTGGACTCATTTTGTACTGTCGGGTGTTTGGATAAACTGCACTACTCTTACCACCACTTTCACGGGGTCTATATTAGCCATTAGCCCTACATCCTTTCCTGTAAAGTCCCACACCTCAGTATTTACGGTGTTTCTCAATTCTTTTGGTAGTTCACTTTCAGTTACTAATGAAAAATTTCATTCACTTCTGTACCTTGCTTAGCTAACATCATCTTGTAAACAACATCCTCATCAGGTGTTTGGAAAGCAACACAATCATGAGTACAATAGATTGTGCAGTTTATCTTGCACAATAGGTCTCTTCCTAACAAATTCACTGGACTTGAATCATACACCACAAACCGATGCATATCTTTAAAATTTCCAATATGCACTTCCATTGGTTTTGTAACTGGAATTCTAATCTGTTTATTTGATACTCCTACAACTTGGATAGTTTCTCCCGAGAGGGGTAAGTTTGGAATGTCTGCTGTTCTCACAGTAGACCAATAGAAAAGTGATGTCACTACCTTCAACTTTCCCATCCATAAATGGACCTGTCTGATCTACTGGTAAGGAAGCGCCAAGCACTCACTCCTCTTCCACCCCCCTCAGGCACATAGTCCGATTCATTATCATTCTGCAAAAATTATTGTGAAACCACAGGGTTATTCTTACCAATTTCTCCTTGAAAATCTGGCGTTCGCACTGTATTTTTGAATGTTCACATGGTTTGGGATAGGAGGTTATGGCGCCTGATACTGTGGAGTAACTACCTGCTGCTGCTGTTGCTGTTTCACAACCACTTCATTCTGCATCTACGGATTTTAATTTTGATTTGGGCAATTATTTTTCTGGACATTTTTACACTCGTTCTTCCAATATCCAAGCTTTCTGCACGCATGACAAGGAAATGTCTTCCTTGCTTCCTCTCTATTCATTGGTCCACGTCCTTTACCACCGCTCAATACTTGTTCACCTTGATTCTGATCTTTCACCTCATTATCAGTCAGGGAAATTAATTTTGCTTCCTGCTGTTCCACCTGTGCCCACATCATTTTCTCTTTTAAATTTCTATGCTTTGGCTCAATGTCATCATCGCAGTACTTTGCATATTTCAATATCTCATCTATGGTCTTGCTTTACCAGCACAACATGTGCTGCTGAATCATCTGACCAATCTCCGGTTTCAAACCATACACAAACCGATACAGAAAATGTTCCGTGTCCTTTACACCAATGTTCTCAAATCCACTATACTGCATAAAGACCTGTAACAACCTCTCATAAAGCGCATGTACAGACTCTTTTTTCTCCTGAGTTGTTCTATCTATCTTAACCCAATCAGTCTCTTTTGGAGGGATTTTCTCTTTCAAGAAAGTGATCACTTGTTGATACTTTTTCATCACTTCTGACGGGGCTCGTGTTTTGGAATCTCTTGTTTACTCTTCATTCGGCCAATCAACTGTAATCTTATACTCCATCCATAAATCAGCAGGAACCACTATGTCAAATAAACCATCCAAATCCTTCAACAATACCTTTCAAACCTTCACAAACCTTTCCACTTGCTTGTACCATTCAACAGGTTTCTCTCTCAACCTGGGAAAATCATTTGTAAATGACAAAATATCCTGTCTACTCCATGGAACATGAACATATCTACCGCCAGGCACCTCCCTCATTGGCCATACCCTTTCAACCTTTTCTGACTCCCTTAATGGAAATGCAGACAATGCTTCTTTATCTTGTGCTTCCTCTTTCTTGCCTATTGTTTTGATTGCGCCTATCAGATGATACAGAATCTTCCACACAGTAGCCCAACACCCAGCGCAGCCAAAACGTTAACACAAAACAAACAACACCTTTAGAAAAGGGTTCTATTTTACAAAATGCAAGGACTCTCTCTCTTTTAGAATAAGGCTTGGGGTTTTGTTTTACACAATGCTCTCTAACAGAAAGGCTTTCCCAAATGTCAAATGCACAAGATTCAAATACACAAAGATATTACCTACTGGCGGTCGCCAGTAGGTAGTTATAGTTAGAACCTAGTTTCCATAGGAAATCCGCAACATTCTATTGGGAATAACTTTGGCGGCAGTTAACGAATCTCCTCGAATTTCTCAAAGAAGATGGCCCGCTACACTCCGCTCCTTCCCTGAAAGTCTCGGGAAGATTCGTCAAGCGGGGGCCAAGAAAAAGGGGGGTCCCAAAACGTGTTTTCTCCATGTTAATTTCCATAGGACGTTTAGACACGGCTACAGCCCAAACCGTTGAACGGAATTACACCAAATTTGAGAAAATGGTAGGGTCTGGCACGCAGATCACGCTTTTGTTTAAATGGTCTAAATCCCTCCGGTAGTTGCTGAGAAAATTTAAGTTGAAATCAATTATATATCTATAAGCGCGCACCGTGCGCGCACCTTGCCGTGCACGAGCTTCATGCTGATTGGCTGCCACTGTCTGTCAACACTCTAAAACAGAAATTGCTGGCAGCCATCTTGTGCTTCGGTAGACTGAGGCACAGGAAAGCAGAAAAACAAACGTGTAGAACTTAAAAAGGGGGCAAGGTAGAGGCACCCTGACCCCCTAGGCCTGCTCAGGGGGTCCCACAGGGACCCCCAAGGCAAAAAAAAAATAAAAAATTTTTGCCTTGGGGGTCACTTACCTCCCTTTTATCATCCTCAAATCCCCTTCCCTCACCATCTTTCCATTTCTTTTACCTTCACTCCCCTTACCCTACTCTATGGATCTCTCTTTGTCCCTTACTCTCCTTACATATGTCCATCCTCACTCCCCTTCTGTCACTCCTCCTCCTTTACTTTCTTTTCCATACTGCTCTTCCATAATTTTTTATTTCCCTTAACTCACTACCCTACCTTTAGACACCTTGGGGCAGATTTACAAGCCCCTTAAACCTGTTATGCGCCGCCGTTGCGTCACTTTTGTGACGCAGCGGCGGTGCAAAAGATGCGCCATGGTGCGGGCTATTTACAGCGTGAGGCATCTGGTTCTGTCATGGCCCCGCCCGTTCTTCAGAACGTCAGCGCAGGCGCGAAATCAGTGCAGTGCAGGCGTGCCGGGCGGGCCATTACGGAACCGCTCCGTCACTAGCGCAGCCCACCCGAGGGCTATGACGGAGCGGTTCCATCATAAGCGTGGGAGGGGTTAAAGGATTGTTGTACATCAAACAGTTGAAGTCCATCGTATATCAAGAGAGATGAAACCATGCACACATTCGACCACAATTGCACAACACAAAGTATAGTTAGGAATTAGCATTTAAAAAACCTTTGAAATTCACTGAAAAAAACATAGGTTTAACACATGATATAGTTAGGAATTAGCATTTAAAAAACCTTGCAAATTCATTGAAAAAAACGTAGGTTTTACACATGTTATAGTTAGGAAGTAACATTTACAAAACCTTTGAAATTCACTGAAAAAACCGTAGGCTTCACACATGTTATAGTTAGCTGGTCATTTCACTCATATAAAACCATTGAAATTCCCCCGTTATAGTTAGTTCAGCTAACTATAACTTGCGCGCCCGCAATGCACTGCTGATGACATCACATATTACATCACTCATGACATGGTCAGTGACATCACTCATGACATCAACAATAAAAAACATTCCTAACTTTTCACAACTTAACTTTATTGTGTACCATGAAATTTGATGAGAGAGGGGGCAATTGAGTACAGAATTTGCGTAGAGCAGAGTCGAAAATGATTATTCAGTACAAAACCATGGTCCCTAATGGGCATAACTGCGACGAAGAGATGGAAGTACATCTAGGATGATATAATAGAAATTTTCAGGTTTTATTGAGCTATTTGCAGTTGCTGTCTAGTAAGAGCTCTTTGATGGATGTTTAAAAGAATGTAATATGTATTGCCCTGAATTGTTTTTAACTTCTAATGTCTTTTTACATGAGTTGTGAAAAGTTAGGAATGTTTTTTATTGTTTATTTTAGAATCACTGGTCATTATTTTCTTTTTCTTCTTTTCTAGGGACGGCTTGAATGAATTTCTTTTTTGAGTGACTGGGAGCACCAGCATAAATATTGATTAGTGTTGGAATTGAACATTTCTGATAATGAATAGCACGTATGATTGAAAATAGCCCACAGGGGCAGAATTGGTGACTCTGGATGTAGAGTTATTTCTGCACACAAGCCCACAGGGGCAATGATTGGAGTTTGACCTTTGATGAATTTCAGAGACCTTTACACCTTTTACTTATTAAGTATTGAATGTCAGTGTGCCAGCATTAGGGAATTTGTTGCCCACTTGGGCAGGAACCATTATCGTGAATGCGAATTATAATGGAACTGCTATTATTGGTGTTCAGAATATTCCCTCACGCATATAGAATCTAAGTCTGTCATTTATTTTGATGACCCAAAAGTAGTTTGCATGTACAAATGATACCATGTCTGAAATGATATTAATTGCATTCTCCATAAATTACTCACTAGGTATTTGGCTTCCCATGGTTACATTTAATGTTGCTGGATTAATTATGCCGCCCCGCGTTGTTATTTTCGCGTCTGTGAACGTGATAGTATTTTCTTTATGTTCATTTGTTATGGCACACCATGTGATTGAAACTATATTTGGTTGCACTATTCACCTTTCCAACCACTCGTGACCAAGGGGAGGAGCCCCGAAACGCGTCGGAGAGACATTGTTTCTGTTTCGTCATGGCTGAATAAAGAAACTGTGGAACACGCGATCTGGTGTCCGTACTTCGCACTGTCGTTTCACCAAAAGACGTGAGTGTGATTGTTTCGAATGTATATATATATATATATATATATATATATATATATATATATATATACACACACACACATCAGATGATTACTTTGGATGTGCACCTCAACTCACTCCTACATTACATAGAAAACACAATGGCATTAACCAAATATCAATTCATCCTTATGCTTATTCCATTTGTTTGTGAGCACTGAGCAATGTAAATGGCGAATATTTTACCAATACAAGATGGAGCCCGCATTTGTTGGGAGGTTTGTAGTCCTCTGTTGATGACCATTAAGAGGTGTAACCCCTGCACGATGTCAATGTTGATTGCGATAAATGTACCGGTTTGTGCGTGTGGACACACACACTGACGAAGGCAAATCGCCGAAACGCGTCTGTGGTATAGCTTGTAGTTAATAAACTACTCTGTGAGAAGGAACCTCCCGAGTGCTGTCTTTCATTCCTGGGGATTTGCCTGGATTTGACGAACGCAGTGTTTCGTGGTTTCCTTCGAGCCGCTGACAGCACCCGCCCCCGAGTGCACGGGATTTTCGAGGGGAAGGAGCGTTGGACACAGCAGTCTCCTGTGCACCGCCTTGACGTAAGCAGGAAGGTCTATCGAAAGACGGCCCACACCCACAGTGGCTAGTACGAGTAGATGCCTGGAGGACGCCGGCTCACCCCGGTCTTCACCCGGAGTCAAATCGGAACGGCGTGGAGGGTAAGCGGACCGTCGTTTGACCATTTCCCTGCACATTTCGTTGGGATACCATAACGAAGTAGCGGTTATTGAGGCTGGGCGTCAGGGAGTGTTTCCTTTCCACGGAGTTACCACAAGCTACACCTATCAATTAATGCGCCTGGATTTCATCTTGTAACGGGCGCAATTGCAACCGGTGCTATGTTCTCAGAGACTGAACGCCGCACTGCAGCACAGGATATATTTAAGCATCGTGATAGACGAGAAAGGGTCAATGAAAATGTGCCATTAGTAGACCCACAGAATATGAAAATAAAAGAGATGATGGCTAAACTAAAAAGACTGCACGAACGCGAGACACGCAAGTGGTGGGAAGCTACCAGCCTCATGTGGAGGTAAAAAGAGTGCCGCGCAGCTTGAGGGTTCATACTGTACCATCGTATGAGAACCCAGACCCACAGCTGCTCACGGATTGGGAATTGCATACAGCCGCTTACACGGAAGGAACACTCAAGATACTAATCAAATACGCTTGGAGTGACCGAGAGAAAGCACCGGAGGAAATAAAAACTTTGGAGGACGAGCTGGAGAAGGAATCGGATAAAGAGCTGGTGCTCCAGCTCAAAACTCAGATGAAATCCCGCCTGACTAAATACGAACAGAAAATTCGTACAAGAAAACAAGAAAAGTACGAAAGGGATGAGGACGATTACCTACAAGGTCGCATATTAACATATGCAAAAAAATATGATGCCTCGCGCCAAGCACTCCAATCCAGTACCATCTCAATTTCTGAAATTCTCACGTCAGAGTCTGATGTGACTGAGAATGAATCCGGAGATGAGCAACAAAATACATGGGCAACAGCCAAAGCACGACAAAGAGCACGTCCAGACGCCACTAATGACAGTGAAAAAACTCCTTTTCATCAGGAATTCGATGTCATCAAGGGGACCTGGCTACGAGGCGGAAAAACGAAACCACCATGTCGTAATTTGACAATGGCCGAGTTAGCGCTTAGCTGTGCTACACGTTCTTTCCCTTAACTTGGCCATATTAGAAAACGCCATTTTGTATGGTACGGCGGCCATTTTAGAGAATGAGCCGCCTCGTGGTCAGCATGCCCTTTTGTCCGTTGTCTGTACTACTGCCCACTCGACTCTGCCCAGCAACAGGCTATTTTTAGCTACGGTCAAGCCCACGCATGCGCAGTTCCAACTGACCAGTCACCCCTCAGGAATGTGCCGCCAAACTGACCAGTGGGGTTGTAACCCCTCCCATGAGTTGGCTGTGTTCCAAAAATGACCATATATGTACATAAAGCTCTGTAACCCCGTACCGCCTATCTTTTTATTACCTGTAAACTGTATAAAAGATCGAATCACACAACTGTTTGGTGTGATACTTCTTGCATTGCCGAAGGGTGCTGTAGGAATGTACCACCACCCCATGGGGTCTTAATAAACTTGTTCTTTGTACTTTTCAGTTTCCGTGCCAACAGTTCTTTCTGTGTAAGTGGGTTATCTACGGAGCATGTAGGCCTTGGGAACCCGATACCACAAATTGGCGACCACGAAGGGACTCATCGGCGACTCGGATGCCCGAAGGAGAGGTCGTGACGAGGGTTTGGAAACTCGCCATGGACGTGTACGCTGCCACCGAGTGACCCGAGCCTTGGCACCCACGGTGTTTTTTCCTTTCCTTCTGATCTGACCTTCCAGGTGGCGCCGGTCCCCGACTGAGATCTGATCGTCTGCGTTGCTTTGCAGTGCCTGTTTGGCTGATTCGATTAAAGACCTTGGCAGTTGGAATCTGGATATTTGAAATTGGGTAAGATTTGTGATCGGTAAGGTAGTCTACGGACGCTTACTGAAGTTCTATGATTTGCGATCGGTAAGGTAGTCTTCGGACGCTTGCCGAAGTTCTATGATTTGTGTCTATGATTTGAGTTAGCTAACATTTGTGACTTTGTAACCTTTGAATCATATGTGTAGTGCACTTCACATAGGCAGGCATGTAGAGATGTTTCTCTAATTTTGTTTTTTTTTCCTCTGAGCGGCACATTTGTGTGAAGTACTGTAAGTGTCAGTTTATACGGTATCACGCTTTCGTGATATTTTTCGAACATGCCTGTTTTAAGCACACTCCGAGGGATGTGCTGTCTTGGAAATGGTACCTCAATTAGGTAGCGGAATCACAGCCGGCTCCCCCAGAAGGAACTTCAAATCGTGAGATGTACATAAAATTTGGCCTTCCCCCTATAATGTACAGCAAATTATGGCATAAATACACCAAAACAGATCCTGAATTGCAATGGCCACTACATGGGTCGTTTGATTTGCGAAAGGTTCAGTTTGTGGAGCAATGTTTGTTTCAACGTAGGTCTAGACAGAATATGTTTGATTGTGTACGAATGTGGGAGAAAGCGGTGCGTGAACGTATGAAACGTGAAGTTGCCTTGGCGGATAAGGAGCAGCGCAAGGCTGCTCGAGATAAGGCTTTACAGCTTGAGGAAAAGGAGGCGCAGGAAAAGAAAGAAAGGGAGGAACGGGAACGAAATTTGCAAACGACCGGTCAATTTCCTATTCGGCGACCACTTTATCCTGTCCTTACTAATGAAATTGATGATTTTTCATTACTAGATCGATCACCGCCTCCGTACGTTTCGCCTACGGCTCCGACTGCAGAATATGACGACGAAGGACAGGATAAGCCAGGAAAAGGGGATAAGTCCAGTGTCAGGTTTTCTGCGGAGAAATCCGCGAACTTGCGTAGTTGGGCCCGTAAAGTGAATACAAATTTTGTTACTCTGACTGAGGTTGTTGCCGAAAGGGGTAAATGGACAGAGCAAGAATTGCTGTATTTTTTGGCTACTTTGGCTGATGAAGTTGTTACTACATTTCGTAAATTTTCGGACACGTTAGAACCTAAGGCTGTGTCAGTTCATCGTGAGAATTTGGATAAAGGTTTATTTGATCTTGCAGATGTCGATACCTTTTACAAGCAACTGATCCAGCTGCGGGATGAGACGTCCAGATTGCGGGACGAGCGGAAAAAGAATAAGGAGTCCGGGCCGGAGTCCACTGAGCAGTCTAAGGAGTGTTCTCTCCGGGGTTCAGATAAGAATTCTAACGTGCATGTTATGCCTATGCGTGAAGCCGCACCTCTGTATGTTCCCCCTAAGGGGGAGGGTACAGATGAGGATAAAATGTCGAAGGATGCGAAGGGGTATTTTATATATAATTGGGTGTATACGCCTTGGAATAGAGCAGACGTTATGGCGCTTAAAAATTCTTTGCCTGATCTTCGGAAAAATCCAGCAGCATTTTATGAAGGGGTGGAAGGGGCTATTTCGTCCTGTGTCATGACTCTTGTTGATATAGATCTATTTTTTGGGTTAATTCTTCCGCCTGATATGTGGAGATTGATTCGTAAAAATAATGATGAAACACTGCTCGGGGGAACATGGAAAGAAATAAACCAGGCAGATTTAGACAGAGAACCTGCATGTAAACCGTGCGATTTGATTCTACAACTCCCAGCGGCTATCTTAACTAAACTAAAAACGCTTGTTCCTTCTAAAAAGATTGATTGGACCATGTTAGCTTCGTGCAAACAAAAGTCAGATGAAACGGTGTCAGATTTCTTTACACGCTTTGAAGAGGCATTTGATGATTACAGTGGTCAATCGTTAACAGACGATACGGGTAGACATTTGTTTGTAGATAAGTACGTGGCTAATCTCCTACCGGAGATTGCCAAAAGATTAAAATCGAGTGAAAGTTCCTGGGCCACGGCGACCCCTGCATCTTTGTTAACTATGGCTCAGTATTATGAGCGGCAGGAATTGGAGGCTAAGGAAAGTATTGATAGGAAAGCGAAGGAATTGAAAACAAAGGTGATGTTGGCGCAGGTTCGGGGAACGCAATCTAGAGGGAATGATAGAGGCAGACGAGGAGGGGGTAATGCGTCGTACGGGCGTACGGATATAGCGGAGGATCAATGTGCCTATTGTAAGGAGTTTGGGCATTGGGCTGATGATTGCCCGGTACTTCGTGAGCAGCGTAGTCAGCGTGGTCGTGGAGGTGGACGGTCGAGGGGAAGTTATTCGGGGGCGAGAGGTAGTGGAGGTGATCGTAGCAGGTTTGAGGAGAGGGGCCGTGGCCAGGATGAGCGTAATACCTTTGATAGACGGAACCAGTACCAGATATCGGAGGGCGAGAATGTGGAGCATCAGGATTATGTACATGCATAGGATTGCGTAGGATGGGGTACGGAATCAGTTGAAGTGCCAGTAGATCAGAGTGGTCCATATGTATCAGCGGGCATCCTGGGTTCTACTGATCAGTTTCTAGTCGACACAGGAGCTACTCATAGCGCTTTGTCTAAAAACTTGGTTCCGAGGGCTCCCCTGTCTGGCGATATGATTACATGTATTGGGTTTGACGGCACACCCACTCCCAGCCCATTATCGAAGCCTCTTGCACTTTGTCTCGATAAATTTTTCAGTTTTGGCCAATTTTGTTGTCACCTTATACCCCAGATAATATTCTGGGTATTGATTTGCTCAAATATTTTCGAGCGACGATACGTTGCGCTCCGGAGGGAGTGCGAGTAATTTTGAATGATAACTATTCAGATTCAGACAGATTTTTTACTATACAAGAATGTGAAGCATTAGCCTCTCTCCCTCATACGTTGTGGGCGACCTCGGATACGGATGTGGGACAGATGCTCATTCCACCTATTCTCATTACTGTAAAGGAGGGAGCGCTTTTGCCACGTGTACCGCAGTATAAGATCTCCAGGGAAGGTGAAATTGCTTTGACACACATTGTCCAAGATCTGATCATTGCAGGGGTAGTGGAGGAAGTCCCCTATAATGTTTGCAATAGCCCTATTCTTCCAATCCTTAAGAAAGATACTGACGACAAGGTCTATCGATTTATTATTGATTTGAGAGAAATTAACAAAATTGTCATTCCCCAATACCCGGTGGTGTCTGATATCACGACATTGCTTACATTGGTCCCCCCAACGGCGACGACCTTTAGTGTCATCGACCTGAAAAATGCGTTCTTTTCCATTCCCATCCATCCCAATAGCAGATACTTATTTGGTTTTACGTTAAATAATAAATCGTATAGATTTTGTCGTGTTCCTCAAGGTTACACTGAGAGTCCGAGTATCTACAGCCAGGCTTTAAAGAGACAGCTTGATTCCTTTCAATTGCAATCTGGAGTTGCCCTTATCCAGTATGTCGACGACCTTTTGTTAGCTGCTGACACTTATGCGCAATGTGAGGAGAGTACGCTTGCTTTACTTTCCTTTCTGGCTCAGCACAATCACAAAGTCTCGAAGAAAAAGCTCCAATACTGTAGACCCAAGGTGACCTACCTCGGTCATCTTTTGTCTAAGGAGGGGCGTGCATTAACATCAGATCGAATTCAGGCGATTTTAGATACACCAATCCCCCGCACACAGAGAGATGTACGTGCTTTTATAGGATTAACGTCCTTCTGTAGACAGTGGATCATGGGGTTTTCGCATATTATTAAACCTTTGTTAGCGTTGCTGTCTAAAACTACACCAATGCCCCTCGAATGGACAGATGAATGTCAAAATGCTTTTGATCAACTGAGACAAACCCTTTGCTCTGCACCCGTGTTAGGTACACCAGATTATACAAAGATTTTCACATTGTACGTGCATGAGAAAGATGGGTGCGCGTTATCAGTGTTAGTGCAGGCACACGGGGATAAGCAGAGGCCATGTGCGTATTTCTCCGCTATTCTTGATCCTGTAGCACGAGGGTTACCTGGGTGTTTCCGAGCAGTCGCAGCAACAGCAGTAGCTATACGAAAAAGTGAGGGAATAGTTTTATCGCACAAATTGTTGGTGTTAGTTCCCCATGCAGTAGATGCCCTGTTAAATCAAACAAAGACTCAATATCTTACTAGTGCACGTTTAACAGGATATGAGCTTACACTTTTGGCGCCACACATCACACTGAAAAGATGTGCTACCCTGAACCCTGCCACTTTATTGCCCTATCCGGTTGAGGAGGGTCAGGAAGAAAAACATCATGATTGTGTTTTTCTGACCGAGGAACAGACAAAGGGTCGTGTTGACTTGCAGGATATGCCACTTCCAGATGTGGATGGGGAGCTGTGGGTTGATGGATCATGTTTGAGGCTGCCAGATGGCACGACTTCCGCAGCATATGCGATCACGACACTTAAGACAGTGGTAGAAACAGCACGAATACCACAAAAATCAGCTCAGGCAGCAGAGCTGATAGCTTTGACGAGAGCCTGCGAATTGAGTGCTGGCCTATGTGTGAACATATACACAGACAGCCGGTACACCTTCGGAGTAGCACACGACTTCGGGCTACTCTGGAGAGAACGTGGGTTTTAGACTTCTCATGGAGTACACATTATGCACGGAGAACTGGTGCGTGATCTCCTAAACGCGTTGCTTTGTCCAAAGAAAGTAGCGATCATTAAATGCAGTGCCCATAAAAAGATCACTGATAAAGTGGGTCAAGGAAATGCTTTTGCGGACAGTATAGCGAGACAAACAGCTATGTCCCGAACTGACTCCCCCATGTACTTAACAAAATCACAACCGGAGCGATGGTACGATGCTAGAGCGGAGATACTAGATATCCAAAAGTCAGCGACTGAAGCAGAACTTGTGGCATGGGCAGCAGATGGGGTGCTAGATGATGAGGGTTGTTGGAGAAGCAAAGACATGGAGAAATGGAAATTGCATGCAGCTTACTTGCAAGCGATGGTTCAGATGACTCACGGATTAGCACATGTGGGAGCTCTTGCGATCACTCAATTGTTATCACGAGTTTGGGAGCATCCCGAGATTACCAATACAGCCAAGAGAGTAGTGCAGACCTGTCTGATATGTTTACAACACAATCCTGCGAAAGGGACCCATACTCCGAAAGGAGGGTTCGTTCCACCTTCTGCACCATTTGAGGTACTCCAAATGGATTACATCCAGCTTGAGCGCTGCAATAACCTTAAGGATATCCTAGTGGTGGTATGCGCTTTTAGCAAATGGGTTGAGGCCTTCCCCACGAAAGATAATACAGCTTTAACAACAGCTAAGGTGTTGCTCAAGGAGTACTTTCCTCGCTTTGGAGTTTGCAAATTTTTGTGGAGCGATAATGGGCCTCATTTTGTTGGGAAAATTGTGGAGTATGTGCTGAAGGGGTTAGGGATCCAGCAGAAGTTCCATGCTGTGTTCCACCCTCAGTCAGCAGGTCTTGTTGAGCGGTACAATGCTACGTTGAAGCTGAAACGGGCTAAGATTGTGGCGTCCACGTCATTGAAGTGGCCGGATGCCTTGCCGCTAGCATTGCTCTCTCTTAGATCAGTGCCCCACTCTCGAACAGGCCTCACACCGTATGAAGTGGTGTTTGGAAGGCCTATGAATATATGGGGAGTGCCTAAGCCGCGATTGATACATGATGTGCCGTGTATAATGATGAATGACTATTTGGCACGATTAACAAATGATTTACTTTCTATTCATCAACAGGTTCGAGAAGCGCTCCCTGACAATTCTACTGGAGAGGCTCATAATCTCCGTCCTGGGGATTTCGTGATGGTCAGATCGTTTGAGAGGGCAAACAGCTTGGAACCGAGGTGGCGTGGCCCCGAGCAGGTTCTCCTGGCTACCCGAACAGCCGTACGAGTGACCAACCGAAAGCGGTGGATACACTCAACTTACTGCCGGCGTGTCTCTCCGGACCTGGTGAATCCTGCCGTGCTGACTGACTACAAGGAGATTCTGGATAAAGAAAAGAGCCCAGCTGTGACGTCGGCCGAAGTCGAGGGAGCCTTCCCGGACCACACTGCTTCTGGACGACAGCGGTACGATCTGCGGCCACGATAAGGAGAAGATTTTTTTTTTTGGTTTTCGAGACTGGTTGGTTACCGCTCTGGGGTTTGTGAAACGGAAGCCGGGAATCTCAAGGGGGGGGGATCAGTTCTGCCAAGAGTAGCGACACCCGTCTTGACCCCGGAGAAGAAAACAACGGCTACCTCGGAGCTCAGCACCGTATTTTTCTTTTTTAGGTATACATTTGAGACATTGTGAACTTTTTGAACTATGGCGTTTTCTGCATCACGAGACAAAAGAATACTTGGTGCCATCCAGTTTGTCTTGACAATTGTGGTGATAGCGGTAATAGCCTGGGTAGTGGAACGTGTGGTGCCTGTACGTGAACATTTGCTGCCGACTACCCCGGCTCCATCTGAACATTTTCACTTCACTCTGCCTTACCATGAAGAACGGCACCGACAGACTTACTTGAACAATAGTTTCATTCAGATTTTGCATCATACTCACAATATGACGAACACTTCAAACTGTTGGGTGTGTGGGGTGTTGCCTGGGCATCAGAAGAAAGGGGGCACTCCGCTCATTCCACTCCCATTTTCGCATAATGGTTACTGTAACGCCTGGTACACTCTTCTTTTCACCTTGCGATGGCCAACGAAAGGGGGGGTGCTCTTCCGTTTGAACAAAGTCTGTTACCATGATCAAGATGGGTATCCACGAGCTGAGGGTACTCGATTTGAATGGGAAGAGTACCGCCCCGACAATGTGTCTGCACCTCGTGTTTACAGTAATCAAAGGAACATTAATATGTCCAGTACACATGTTATTAATGTTATTACTACTAAGGCAGACCTTTGCATTCGTAATAAAGGTACGATCCCGGTGGGGAAAAGTGAATGTAACACTACACTTACATTTGACAGTCCAAACGGTATATCATTTGTGGCATCCCGAAATACATACTTTATTTGTGGCAATAAAGGTTACCATCAGCTCCCTTTAGGATGGTTAGGCACATGTTATGTATCGTTTGTGTTGCCCCCTATATTCATCGCCCCACCAATGTACCATAATGACTACATCCTTTACCATGATTTTGTATTAAATCGTGTTAAGCGTGCCGTGATCTTAGATGACATCGATCAGACTGATACTGCCTTGCAGCAATATGTGGACTTTAATTTGGGACTGTTTTCCTTTGTGGGGGCTGCATTGAATAGCCGGAAAATTTGACGGTTGACCCGTGTTGTTGAGGCTGTAGCCAATGATACTGCTATTGCATTGGGGAACATAACAGAAGAACTCCAAATTTCTAGGATTGTTACGCTCCAGAACCGTATGGTTCTAGATGTGGTTCTAGCTGATCGTGGGGGGGCATGTAGAATCATCGGAAGTAGCTGCTGTGTGTATGTACCAGATAATTCGCCCTCTGTTTATGATGCCATTTCAAAATTGCACAAAATAGCAGCTGAAATACACCCGGACAATGGAACTTGGACTCTTTCAGGGTGGTTCTGGTCTATGCTTACCACTTGGGGTTGGAAACTGCTGACGATTTTATGTATCATTGTTGGGATACTGTTCTCTGTATGTTTATGTATACAATGTGGCCCAGCCTTATGTTCCATGTGTTTATCAGCTTGCATACCGTCAAGACGAGCTCTTGCTCAAAACAAAATGATGCTTCATAGAGAAGTAGCTCAAATAATGCTAATTGATATTGAAGATGAACATCCCGACTACGTCCATTATGAGGTAGCTTCAGCTAAACGCTAAAAGGGTCGTCTGTCGTAATTTGACAATGGCTGAGTTAGCGTTTAGCTGTGCTACACGTTCTTTCCCTTAACTTGGCCATATTAGAAAACGCCATTTTGTATGGTACGGCGGCCATTTTAGAGAATGAGCCGCCTCGTGGTCAGCATGCCCTTTTGTCCGTTGTCTGTACTACTGGCCACTCGACTCTGCCCAGCAACAGGCTATTTTTAGCTACGGTCAAGCCCACACATGCGCAGTTCCAACTGACCAGTAACCCCTCAGGAATGTGCCGCCAAACTGACCAGTGGGGTTGTAACCCCTCCCATGAGTTGGCTGTGTTCCCAAAATGACCATATATGTACATAAAGCTCTGTAACCACGTACCGCCTATCTTTTTATTACCTGTAAACTGTATAAAAGATCGAATCACACCACTGTTCGGTGTGATACTTCTTGCATTGCCGAAGGGTGCTGTAGGAATGTACCACCACCCCATGGGGTCTTAATAAACTTGTTCTTTGTACTTTTCAGTTTCCGTGCCAACAGTTCTTTCAGTGTAAGTGGGTTATCTACGGAGCATGTAGGCCTTGGGAACCCGATACCACAACCAGACATGGCCCAACAACAACAAACAGCAAAAAAACACGGCGGACTAGGAGATCAGGTGGCGGCAAGCGGCGACGGAAAGGGCAGAGGCAGAGCGAAGCCCAACATTTGGGGCAATCGAACTCGCAGGAACAAAAAGTGAATTTTGGCCAGGATAACACAAGTCATAATCTAACGGTGGTCAATTTAACGGACAGAATTCTAACGGACTGCGAAAAGAATCTACTCAGCCTCGGACTCACCTTTTGTCCCAGTACACCTCTTGAATATACCCAAACTCGGATCGATCTCTTCCGATTCACACGAAAGCTCAAACTACATAAATATTTTAAACTACGACCCCATTTGAAAGAAACTGGAGACAAGGGTACCAGACTTACAGCAACGGATGCCCTCACGGGCAGAGAAATAGAAGCTTTAGAAACTCTTGAAGAACTGCGGGAAGACAATCCCACATACAATCCATCTGAGACCCTCAATAGAGAACAGAGAGCACAGGCCCTTGGTATTGAGCAAGACCAGGAAGAGAGTGGGTATAAACCTCCTTCAGTATTCATCCCACAGATGCCCTGGGATGCTATTGACGCTTTCACTGAGGCCATGACTCAAGAACTAATGCAGTATAGAAAAGTGAACCATCCTATGAAATATAACATCACAGAGCAACAAAAACTGGCTCTACACGACCTCATGAAGTATGATAACATTATAATCAAACCTTCGGATAAAGGGGGGAACGTGGTGTTACTTACCAGAGACTACTACAGATATGAAGCACTACGCCAGCTTTCTGATACCAACTTTTACGTCAAGTGTACTAATGATGTATACCAAGATAGCATCCGGAACTATGACAAACTTATAGGGAAATGGCACGATTGTAACATGTTGAGTAAGGACGAATTTCTCTTCCTCCGGAACAGCCAACCACTCACACCGACATTTTACCATCTGCCTAAATTACACAAAGACAATGTACACCCACCGGGCCGTCCGATTGTGTCATCCATTGGCAGTCTTACTGAAAACATGTCCCGTTTCATTGATAAATTTCTATTTCCCTTGGTACTCACTCTACCTTCATATGTCCGGGATACCAAGGACTTTCTCAACAAAATCCGGAATGTGAATTGGGACAATGACTGCCAGCTAATTGTGTTGGACATCACAAGTTTGTACACAGTCATAGATCACCAGCAAGGCCTAGAAGCTATTCAGCATTTCATGAACTTGAGACAATTAAGATTTGCGAAACATAACACCATGATCCTCGAATTCACTGAGTTTTGCTTGAGTAATAACATCTTTTTATTTGAGGATCAATTGTTCAGGCAGGTGTCTGGAATGGCGATGGGTACCTGCTTCGCTCCCAGCTACGCAAATCTTTTCGTTGGCTGGTGGGAGGAGCAGGTACCCAGGAGCTGTATGGCAGATGGCTCAGAGGGGAAGACTGAGGTTTGGTTCAGGTACATTGACGACCTGTTTATTTTCTGGCGGGGCTCATCTGAAACAGCACATGCCTACATCAACCTACTCAATGAGAATGACTACAATTTACACTTTTCAGGGACGGTGAGTCCGGCAACCGCGGACTATCTTGACCTAAAAGTGTTTTCAGAAGACCATCATATTCACACAGCCCTACACAGAAAAACTACTGCTGGTAATTCCACACTCTTTGCCAGCAGTAGCCACCCCCCGCAACTCATTAAGAGTATTCCATACGGAGAGCTACTCCGACTCCGGAGGAATTGCTCGAGATTAGAGGATTTCGAGGTGGCAGCGAGGGAATGTGTGAGTAGATTTATGGCCAGGGGGTATGGAGAAGTCCTTTTGAATAATACCTTGAAAAGAGTAAGGGCTATCCCCAGAGATTCCTTGTTGACAACTAAACCGATCACAAGGAATGACCCCTAAACATCAATAGCTGGTAAAGGAAAGTTTAGACTAATAACTCCTTTTTCCGCTGGAGCCGATGATCTAAGGGCTATGCTCCGAAAAAACTGGCACATTCTCAAGACAGATAACACACTCAAAGATGACCTACCTACCCACCCACTCATAACCTTCAACAAAGCCAGATCTCTAAGGGACTATCTGGTAACTAGTCACTTAGAGAAACCACTTCCAAAGAGTAACACCTTAAAAACCATGAGTGGGTTTTACCCATGTGGAAAATGTAAGGCGTGCGCCGGGAGTTAAAGGGTCCTCTCCATTGAGGTACCTGACACTGGTAAGAAACTGCAAATCAAGCAGTTTATTACATGCAGCACACCTTTAGCAGTTTATTGTTTGACCTGCCCATGTGGCATCCGCTACATAGGGAGCACAATCAATATGCTTAAATTACGGATCTTAGAACATCTAAGAGCGATTGATAAAGCAGATCCATCTTATCCAGTCGCCCGGCACTTTGCCGAGAAACACAATAGAGACCGTAGTCAGCTGCAATATTTCGGCCTTGATACCATCAAGAACACCATTAGGGGAGGAGATCGCCTGCGACGACTACGCAGGCTAGAATCACGCTATATAATAGATCTTTCCACGAAATGGCCTAGAGGGATGAACAGTGGGGAAGAGATGGTATTTCATCTAGGTAAATGATGTAGGTGTTGCCTGTAAGTCTCACTGTATATAAGGTATCTCTGTCTGTTGAATTTTTGTGGACTATTATATGAACTATACATACCTATTTTAGGTGCTAACAACAATGGCTAAACCGAGAGTTCGTATGAATTTTGGATCGAACATCCATTTGTCGTACACAACTTTTTGCACATGTATGTCCATCTATGGTTCATATTATTTGTTATAATCACTTATAGGTTCAAAGGGCTCTTTGATTCCTAACAGAATATGATGTCTGTATTTAAATATGATGTACATATGGCACTTTCTCCTTTTCCTTGTTGATTCCTTTTAGTTTATACATGATGACATAGACTTTTTTATCAATCTGTTGATGTATAAATTCTAGTGTAAAAGTGGGACCCACCTCTAATGATCTTGAATATTTCCGGAGGAATGTTGCCGATCCACGGCTATATCAAATAGTGCAACTGCAGCACAATTAATTTTTGTACCCCCCACTATAGCGCGCTTACCTATCTGTAGGTTTCATAATGCTTATTCCATTTGTTTGTGAGCACTGAGCAATGTAAATGGCGAATATTTTACCATTACAAGATGGAGCCCGCATTTGTTGGGAGGTTTGTAGTCCTCTGTTGATGACCATTAAGAGGTGTAACCCCTGCACGATGTCAATGTTGATTGCGATAAATGTACCGGTTTGTGCGTGTGGACACACACACTGACGAAGGCAAATCGCCGAAACGCGTCTGTGGTATAGCTTGTAGTTAATAAACTACTTTGTGAGAAGGAACCTCCCGAGTGCTGTCTTTCATTCCTGGGGATTTGCCTGGATTTGACGAGCGCAATATATATATATATATATATATATATATATATATATATATATATATATATACACACACACACATCAGATGATTACTTTGGATGTGCACCTCAACTCACTCCTACATTACATAGAAAACACAATGGCATTAACCAAATATCAATTCATCCCCTGACGCAAACACTGCATCTCAGACTGGGGAAGTAAACAGCTGTGATTGAGAGCCTCAGCAACCAGGGTCCACTTCTCTGAGGTAGACGTGTCCACCCCCACTCAGATTCCAAACTCCCGGTTTCTAAGTCAGCAACCCGCAGCTTTAAACACACTAGAAGCTTCGACAAAGACCTCCCCTTGAGCCAGAGGAATCTTACCAGAACTGGCCAGGTTCCAAGCAAGTATTCCCAGGGCAGGAAGGAGTTCTCAAGTACCCTTCTCCAAATCTCGCATGTTCCAGCCTCTATCTTGATGAAGCTCACAAAGCCTTTCAGAGTACATAAACAATCCCTCACAAAAACAGAAAGACCTTGAATGTGAAGAGCCAAAGCAACTTGCAAGCGCCACTGTGCATGCAGAAAAGCTGAAGCAAGGCAAAGTCAGGAAACATAAGGCCATGTCAAAGCCAATACTAAGAGCTTCACAATTCTAATACAACACCGAGCACATGTGTGCATCACTGCCCACAACACTGCACTTCGAAACCAAAAAGTACATTCCACACCGTCTCTCCCTTTCATGCTTTCAAATGCACATTCCACACGTTCTGCTCTTGGCAAGGCTGTTTTAGAAGCTTCCACTGAAAGACTGCAAAATTACAAGAAAGACAAGCAAGGCATATGCAGGACCATCGTACATCCAGGCTAGGATAAAATAACACACTAAAGTCAGTTAAAATAATGGTAGTCAAAGGTCATCACTGAGTGTCAAACCACAAGAGTGCCTCTAGCACTACACAATCCATCTACTTCTCTATTTATCAATGTCTCCCCATTTTCTCAAAATGTTCATTAATTCTTTTATATGTAGTCTCTTACCAGAAGTATTTATACTCTCTAAATCCTTTTCAGTAAACCAGATATGGTTTCTGCAATAATTTCAATCTCTCTGTATCTATTCTAATCTCTGAAGCAACCTCTGTTAACTTCTCATGAAAAATCTTTGCTCTTCTCATTATGCTTTTACACAAAAACAACAATTCTTCTTCACTATAAATGTTCAAACTCTCTGTACTTACATTACCAACTATCATTTCTTCCAAATCCACTTTCAATTTGGCAATATCTAAAACCTTTGGTTGTCAATTTCGTTTTTCTATACCCTGTGCCCATCGCTCTAAATCCTCAGGAGTAACCATTGTTGAACCTCCCGCTCCATTAGGGCCTGTAGACACCTTTTCTTTTGCCTTTTCAGGTGTAACTCTCTTTGGCGTCTCAGTTAAGGGTTCCATTATTGGAAGATCCATTAATGAAATAACCAAATCGCTCTCACTAGCTTGATCATCAGACATTACTATTTCTTTTCTAAAATTACTAAGGGTACTGTTACAGTTTGTGGTTTTGGACTACTCTTTTTATCCCCATATAATGGAATCACAGGACTAATTATTATTGGCACTGTTAAAGCTTCAGTATTCAAATTTAACTGACTTATTCTCTGAACTAACTCATCTCTAGTTTTATTCAAAGCTTCTCTCTCGCTATCTTGTAATATTCTAGCACTTGATGTATCATGAGGAATCTGTGGAACTAATGATGTTCCCAACACTGGAGCACTCGGGGTAACTCTACTAGGCACCTTTTGATACAGTGGAGGATTTTTGATTAACATATCCTCCAACAATTCATCATCTGATTCTCCATATCCTGACACATTCATGTGCTTAGTTTTCTCCTTACACTTGCTTACAGACTGCTCTTCAGCTATTAGCACTGGATATAAATCTTCTGATACCATAATTTTTTCTACATTGCTTCATCTGATCCCCACGTGACTCATATGGATATCTAGGTAAAAAGCCTCTAAATCTCTTTGCACTTCTGAATTTTTCTCTTTCGAATCCCTCAGTTTCCCATTCTTCCAAAGCCTCATACTGAGTCAACAGGTCTTGGCTCTAAATCATTCATTCTCATTCTCAAATTCTGAAGATTTCTCCCATTAAACGTACCATTTTTGGGGAAAGAAGAACACCATCACTTTTCGTATACTCTATCCAATTCTCCAACCATACACCAGTATGATATCCTCTTTCCAATATCATAAATGAAGCAGGCGTCTTTGTTGGCGGAATAGGAATTCCCTCTCTAGTCATCACAAGCTTATCTTTCTTAAAAAAAATCCTAATTTTCTTTAATAATGACATCTTTCTCATTTCTCCATACATTCTAGATGCACGATATATGATAGTGTCTTCCGTAAATCCTCGAGTTCTGTTACTTATGTCTCTTATTATTTCAGCGTGGCCCACACCAAATATCAAATCGGAATCCAACTTACAATTTTCTTTTAACCAATCCTAACAAAGCTTCTATCTAGCAACCAATCAAAGCTCAGGCCTGTGCTGCTCGTTTAACCAATACTAGCGCAGCCTTTTTGTAATGTCAGTATTGCTCCTCACTACTGACCCTCCCTTTACAAATTGCTCCTTTCTCACGCCCGCTGCTTCGACCAACGCCAGCGTGGCTCATTGTGAAGTCAGTTCAACTCCGGCAACTGGAGTTCACAAGGTAATACAAAAACATATTTCTTTAACTTTTCTTAATAAAAAATGCGTTAATAACAACATAAAAACATTCACTACTCTGTTGCGATGTGATGGAACGGCCCGTAAACCCTTACCTGAGGACCAAAACCCCCCTATCATGCCTTGTCCGACACCCCCGGGACCGAGTTTACCTCACCGAAACGCCACCTTCGAGACAGGACGCCGAACAACCTCCATCACCAACGAAACCCCGCCCTTCTCTCTCCCACAGGAGCCAACCCGAGCGACAGGAAGGGAGGAACCATACCAAGCTGACCCCGGAAGTCCCGCCCCCCTGGCAGAGTCAGCACAGGATAAAAGCCCGGATTCAGCACAACAAGGCGTCGGAGTTTCGTGGCAGGACCCTCTGGCTGGAGACGGAGAAGGTGACCAGACGTGCGAGGAAGAAGTGTGGACAGAGGAGTGGTGGAGTCCCTTGGAGGTGGCTGGAGAGCGGCCGTAACTCACTGGAGAGTTACGGCGGACCGCGTGAGTGCCTTTTGCCTCCTTTATCCCTACTCACTAGGAGTTCGTGTTAAAGTCCCTGTATATATACCCTCTCTACATAGTCGCACTACCCTTGCACGGTATTATACGTATATACCACCTCACTGTAGAAAGCCCTTTCGTTACTCGCACAGCCCACCCCAGCACCCTCTCTATTACCCAGACCTGTGTTCCGTATTCCCGGTACCTTCCTCCCCTCACTGTCCGTTTCCGACCCCGCTCTTGCACTACCCTGGTGAAGGTGTACAGTTGAGTCTCTCTGTCGAACTCGATCAGACTAACGGTCCCTTGTTTGTTTCCTCTCTTCCGGTCCTCCTGGGAGTCTCCCCGTCATCGGAATCTACCCGGACCATCCGCGGACATAGAGAAGAGAGAAGAAGCGCCTCTGTGTTCATCGCCTGGTGCCACACCTTCGACCTGTTGGGACTATCTGTACTGTACATCCGCAATAAAGACCGAATATTGCCCACTACATACGGCCTCCTCGCCTGCTTTTCCGGCCCGCTACACTCACTCCACGACATTTGGTGTCAGAAGTGGGATCTGCTGGAGGTATGGAGGCCGTAATAAAGAAGATGGCAGAGTCCCAAGAACAATTCGGGAAACTTATGGAGCAGTTCCTGAAGACTGCCGAAGACGACAGAGGTCAGCTCCACGATGTTCTGAAAGGCCAGGGGGCGACCCATGAAGATACCATGACAAAGCTAGCAGATGCCCTGGGCCAGCAAAGACCGATGACCTCTCTTCCCTCTGTCGTTCTTCAGAAATATGTCCCCGGAGAAGACCCGGACTATTTTTTCACAAACTTTGAGAGGATAGCTCAAGCCGCCAATTGGCCTGCTGATCGGTGGGGACAGTATTTGGGTCCACTCCTCACCGGTGACCTCCAAGCGGCCTACCAACAGGCCTATATCCAGGGCAACACTCCCTATGCTGACATTAAAAGGTGCATCCTAGAACGCCTTGGCATTGATGATGATACCTACAGGGTGAAACTTCGCCAGGCCAGGGAAAAGCCCCAAGAGAACCCGAGAGCACTCTCCTTTCGGATCCGCGATCTCGCCAACCGATGGTTGCGACCCGAAACCTCTACCAAGGAGAATATTCTGGAGAAGATCTATCTGGAACAGTTCCTTAACTCCTTACACCCGGCTACCCAACGCTGGGTGAGGCAGCACTCCCGACTCACCCTTGAGACTGCTATAGAGATAGCGTCTGCCTATAGCAGGGCACAAGAACTTCAGCGGGGTAAGGACGACCACCCCCACAGGCCCCTGCCTGCTACGTCCACTCGCCCAACCCGGCCTCCCCAAGGCCGTCGACCTGAACCACCACCGCTATTTCCCTCCCCCGTAGTGTTCCGAACCCCGACTCCCGGACCCCAGTGTTATTCCTGTGGTGGGTTCGGACACATTGCACGGATGTGTCCACAGAAGGAGGAACCTATGGAGGTCGGTTTCGTCAGGAACTACCTGTGTAACCCTCCCGGTTACACGCCACCGCCATTCTATTGTCCAGTGTCCATAAATGGACAGCCACTGAGGGCTCTCGCCGATACTGGATGTCGACAGAGTGTTCTACGACCACAAGACCTTGCCCAGCCCCTCAGCAATCCTACTGGGGTTGTAGCCATACAATGTGTGCATGGAGACACTAAACAATATCCCACCACTCAGGTACGAGTCCAACATTCCCAAGACCCCGGGACCTCTCTCACCGTGGGCCTTGTGCCCGCATTGCCAGAACAAGCCATTTTAGGGAGTGATTACCCGGGACTTCCTATGCTCCTACAAAAGACTTCCGACTCCCTGACTCAGTGGTGGAAAGAGGCTCCCTATCCCGAGTGTCCCGACCAAGTGCCCAATCCCAAACCCCACAAACCTAGGAGTCAGAAGAGAAGAGAAAAGAAAGAACACCTCAGCGCTTATCCTGCCATTATTGACGAGCACCCCTGGCAGACTGACCAAGAGTTCAGGGCCGCCCAACGAGAAGATCCTCTACTACAGGAGGCCTGGGGAAAAGCACTTGATCACGAAGATCCCTTACAAGTAGGTCCTTACTTCATTAAGAAAAACGGGTTGTTATATCGAAAAGGGGGGCCACAACAGAATGCACAGTTGCTTGTCCCCGGCCCCTTTCAAGACAAAGTCCTTTTTCTGGCACATAGTCACCTTTTGGGGGGTCATTTCGGGGACGAGAAAACCAGTCAAGCCATCTTGGAGAAGTTCTATTGGCCGGGGGTGTATCAAAGGATCAAGACTTACTGCCGCGAATGCGTAATATGCCAAAAGAACAGTCGACACAGACCACCCCGTGTCCCTTTGCAACCCCTCCCTGTCATAGATGTTCCCTTCAGTCGCATCGGGATGGACATAATCGGTCCCCTCTTGCCCTCCCGTAGCGGGTGTCGCTATGCCCTGGTCATAGTAGACTATGCCACCCGCTTCCCGGAGGCCATCCCCCTCCGCCAACCTACCACACAGGCAATAGCGAAAGCTCTGATCTCCTTGTTTTCGCGGGTTGGCTTCCCGCGGGAAATCCTCACCGACCAGGGCACCCCATTCGTTTCAGCCCTTATGAAACGGGTATGTGCGGAGTTGGGAATCAAACAAATCCGGACCTCTGCGTATCACCCGCAAACAGACGGGCTCGTAGAACGATACAACGCCACGTTGAAGCAAACGTTAAAAAAACTCTTAGGCCTCGAAGCGAAGAGATGGGAAGATATGCTTTCTTTGGCCTTGTTTGCGATCCGTTGTAAAACCCAGAGCAGCACGGGGTACTCCCCCTATGAATTACTGTACGGACGAGCCCCCCGTACCCTCCTAGACATGGCCCAGGAAGCCTGGGAAGGTGAACAGGATCGGACACGTCCACTCCCAGAATATATGCAAAACCTCAAGACACATCTGTCTATGATTCGCGATATTGTCCGGCAAAACTTAGAGACTGCTCAGGACAACCAAAAGAGACAATATGACAAGGGCACTCGCAGTCGGGTCTTTGCTGTCAACGACCTAGTACTCCTTATGATGCCCTCGTCCGACCAAAAATTATTGGGACAATGGCAAGGACCCTACCCCATCCTTCGGCAAGTAACACCAGTCACGTACGAGATAGAACTGGATCCTACCCGAGGCACCTCTCAAATCTTTCATGTTAACCTGCTAAAAAAATGGGAAGGACCCCGTCCGGTGCTGTCGGGAACCAAGAAGAACCTCATCTTCTCTTTCGACCCTTGTCTAGATTCCGACCTCAACCCAGTACAAATCCAGGAACTACGCCACACCTTGGAACCCCTGAAAGGCGTCTTCTCGACCTCCCCCGGTCGAACCACGGTCACCGAACACAGGATTGAAACCGAACCAGGGGAAGTGGTTCGCCTGAGGCCGTAAAGAGTGCCAGAGGCCCGTAGAGATGTCATCCGTCAGGAAGTGGAAGTCATGCAACAAATGGGAATAATTGAACCCTCAGTCAGCGAGTGGAACTCCCCTATCGTTTTGGTACCGAAACCTGACGGCTCGGTCCGTTTTTGCATCGACTTCCGGGAGGTCAACAAGGTCTCCAAGTTCGACACCTACCCCTTACCCAGGGTGGACGAAATGATCGAAAGAATAGGACAAGCAAAATTCATTTCCACGCTCGATCTCTGCAAGGGGTACTGGCAGATACCCCTCCGGGAACAAGATAGAAGAAAGACGGCCTTTTCCACCCCGGATGGGTTATATCAATTCCTTGTCATGCCCTTTGGACTTCATGGCGCCCCCGCCACCTTCCAACGGGCCATGAACCAGGTCCTGAGACCCCATACAGCTTACGCAGGCGCGTATCTAGATGACATCGTCATCTTTAGCGACAGCTGGCCCCAACACCTACAGCACCTTTCCAGTGTTATCAGCTCCTTAGGCACATACGGATTTGCCATCAATCCGGCCAAAACCACGTTGGCCGCAAAAACAGTTAAATATTTGGGGTTTCTTCTGGGGGACGGCCTGATTAGACCCCAAGAGAGCAAAACGGCAGCCATCCGATCCCTCCCGTTTCCCCAAACAAAAAAAGACCTCCGAGCCTTCCTAGGACTCCTGGGGTATTATCGGCGCTTTGTGCCCAACTTTTCTCAAAGAGCGGCAGCCCTCACGGACCTGTTGAAAAAAACAAACCGCTCTGATGAACAACTCAGGAATCCCTCCTCGGAAGCCTGGCATGCCTTTACAGACCTCAAAGAAGCCTTGACCTCTGGTCCTGTATTGGTCCCCCCCAATTATTCAGTCCCTTTCATCCTACAGACAGATGCATCGGACTACGGCTTAGGAGCCGTATTGTCCCAGAAGGATGCCCTGGGAAATGAACGACCCATTCTATTTGTGAGCCGCAAACTCTTCCCCCGGGAAAAACAATATGCGGTGGTTGAAAAAGAAGCTTTAGCCATTAAGTGGGCGGTGGAAAGCCTTCGCTATTACCTTGAGGGCAGAGACTTCATACTTTATACAGATCACGCCCCTTTGGAGTAGATGGCCAGGAACAAAGGGCAGAATGACCGGGTCCTGCGTTGGTTCTTGTCTCTCCAACCCTTTCATTTCCAAACCAAACATAGAAAGGGTTCCGATCAAGGTAATGCGGATTTTCTATCCCGGTATCCGCATTCTCCTCCCATTACAAGAAGGACAGCTAGGGGAAGGGGATGTGATGGAACGGCCTGTAAACCCCTACCTGAGGACCAAAACCCCCCTATCATGCCTTGTCCGACACCCCCGGGACTGAGTTTACCTCACCGAAACGCCACCACCGAGACAGGACGCCGAACAACCTCCATCACCAACGAAACCCCGCCCTTCTCTCTCCCACAGGAGCCAACCCGAGCGACAGGAAGGGAGGAACCATACCAAGCTGACCCCGGAAGTCCCGCCCCCTGGCAGAGTCAGCACAGGATAAAAGCCCGGATTCAGCACAACAAGGCGTCGGAGTTTCGTGGCAGGACCCTCTGGCTGGAGACGGAGAAGGTGACCAGACGTGCGAGGAAGAAGTGTGGACAGAGGAGTGGTGGAGTCCCTTGGAGGTGGCTGGAGAGCGGCCGTAACTCACTGGAGAGTTACGGCGGACCGCGTGAGTGCCTTTTGCCTCCTTTATCCCTACTCACTAGGAGTTCGTGTTAAAGTCCCTGTATATATACCCTCTCTACATAGTCGCACTACCCTTGCACGGTATTTTACGTATGTAGCACCTCACTGTAGAAAGCCCTTTCGTTACTCGCACAGCCCACCCCAGCACCCTCTCTATTACCCAGACCTGTGTTCCGTATTCCCGGTACCTTCCTCCCCTCACTGTCCGTTTCCGACCCCGCTCTTGCACTACCCTGGTGAAGGTGTACAGTTGAGTCTCTCTGTCGAACTCGATCAGACTAACGGTCCCTTGTTTGTTTCCTCTCTTCCGGTCCTCCTGGGAGTCTCCCCGTCATCGGAATCTACCCGGACCATCCGCGGACATAGAGAAGAGAGAAGAAGCGCCTCTGTGTTCATCGCCTGGTGCCACACCTTCGACCTGTTGGGACTAGCTGTACTGTACATCCGCAATAAAGACCGAATATTGCCCACTACATACGGCCTCCTCGCCTGCTTTTCCGGCCCGCTACACTCACTCCACGACATGCACTAAATCAGGATAGATTATAACTTATTCCAGAATTCCTTTTACTACGAGTAAAACCCCTGTTTACCCTTCATTCAAGCTCAGAAGAACCTGTTACTTCTTCAGTGTCACCCTTATTGGGAAATGAGACCAAGGTTTCTCCAGCGAACACCTTTTGCTATCACTCGCACTCTACTTTTGCACAATATAGTCCCTAATACAACACTGTCAGCCCTCCGTAGCTTCTCAGTGTTATGACAACAGACTAGTAACCTCCTGCAGTATGGCTTCTATCACCACCCGCTATTCCATTCCCGGGATGCCCAGGCAACCTACCTGTGCTTCTAGACAACATAAAACAAGACGCTAACTCTTTTGTTAAACATCGATAATTAATATTTAATACTTATCACCAAACTAGTCAAGAATAACCATAGCTTTGCTACCAGAAAACTGATTCAGCGGTTCACCAACAACAGATACTCCACTACCATATACTCACCTGGGCCCATAAACTCACAAGTGGTGATAAACCGCTGGGGTCACTTAAAGTTTGTGATTTTCCACAATGCTCAAGATTAGTTATTTAATACTCCTAGCTAACCTTTCACTGATCAAAAGTTCTTTCCTCTGGTCAATGGACCATTAGTTGAACTAGTTGATGGTGAAAATTAACTTAAAACTAACTATAGTTGTATTCAATGTAAATAACCACATACTCAGGAAAGTTTTACATCTTTATCTAAATTAATGTATGTGAAACCATTCTAAAATACAGTGCAGTCACCGTCACTCGTAGGAGAGAAAATTCAATTCATAAAACACCAAGCATACACTTCGGACTCATACAATAATTAATGCTCAGAAAGGGAGAGGACACAGAGATAAGGACATCGACAAATAACAAGAAATATAGTTACGGAGGATGGTGTGAAAGACCAACCTCTTGGCCAAAGGGCTGGTGAGGGTCCCCGGGATAGGGCAGGAGACAAAGACTTCAGGACAGGATAGATGACCGTAGTGAGGCAGGTCCACGCAGAAAGGATGTAAAACAAGAAGTCTTTATTGTAGTTAATATCAAGTAGATATGTGGTAGATCAGAGCCGCACCAGGAGCTGCCTGTCAGCTGCTCAGCCCATGACCAACTGCCACTCTGCCTCTCTCAGTCCCAACATTCCGAGGCATAATCAAACTCCAACATTCTAATGAGTCAGAGCACAGGCACTGGCTAAGCAGGGGAGGTGAAACACCTTATAACATATATGCAGGATACTACATATATCCCTTTTCCTTCTAACAGAAGAACAATTCAAAATACGATAAAAGATAACGATAGTGAACAAAGAACAGATAGCAAGGAAGGAACTATGGTGTGACAGAGAAAACGAGAAGGGAAAGAGAGAGCAAGGCAGAGCGAGAAGATATATGAGAGAAGACAAAAAGGAGAAGATAAAGTGAAGTAAACAGAAGGAAAAAACCCAACCTCAACAACTATGAACTAGAAAGAAGGCGACAGTGAGATGCAAGAGAGGAAATAAGAAATGGAGAGAGACAGACGTACCAAAAACAACCCCTACGCACACCCACTGTCCAGGCAGGCAAGCAAGGAAAGAAGGACAAGGCATGACGGGAGAAGAAGAGAAGACAACTCCAAGCACAGGGAGAAGAGAAGGAAGAGATTCCTCCAGAACAAGGAAGAACAAGAAGAACATAGCAGAAAGGGAAAGACTGAGATCCAAAGAAGAATAACAGAGAAATGCGACAGGAACAGATTCCAAAGATGAAGAGGAAGAGGACATCGATAGGAAATCTGAACCGGAGAAAACAGAGATGAAGCAAAGAGACGCAAACAGTATCAATATACTCCTCCCATTTCCAAATGCACAATTCAGTAATGTATTGTACATTGTGGTAGTAGCCACTGTAGTTTCTGTAGATTGCGCCATCTTCTGGTCCTCTAGATTGTCAGGTACCTGAGATCTTCTTGTAGCTGTAGGTTCGTTACCATCCTCGTCGCCAAAATATGTAGTGAAGAAGGTCCACGCAGAAAGCATGTAAAACATGAAGTCTTTATTGTAGTTAACATAAAGTAGATATGTGGTAGATCAGAGCCCCAACAGGAGCTGCCTGCCAGCTGTTCAGTCCATGACCAACTGTCACTCTGCCTCTCTCAGTCCCAACATTCCGAGGCATAATCAGACTCCAACATTCTAATGAATCAGAGCACAGGCAGTGGCTGAGCAGGGGAGGTAAAACACCTTACAACATATATGCAGGGTACTACAATGACCTCTCCAGAATACCGACGATTGTGCTGCACCCCTCTCTGACACTCTCTTCCTCCTGGAGATTCTTCTGCGATCTTCTGATCTAACCCAATTAAATTAGGATAGAAGGTTCTGCTCTAGGTTCTGCATTCGGTTCAGCATCTCACAGCATCTCCCCCAGCATTTGGCAAGGCTCCATCATCATCTCTGACTAACTAACTAAGGCTATCCAGATTATACATTTCGTTGTTCATGTTCCACCCATTAATGCTTCAATATTGTATAAATACGAAATCTGATTGGTCAAGCAAGGAGGGAAGCTCCATCACACCATGCTTACATGTCAATAAAATCTGTTCAACTATTCTTCGCAAACCCATCCCCTTAATTTATATCAATACATTTAGTTCTCATACATTTCTAAGTTTACTTTGCAAAATTTTTATTAACATTCTGAGTAAGAGTCTTCCTCATTGAACTCTTCACCATCCTGTCCCATGTTTGTGACACTCAATTTTGGCTTCCTCTCAACTGCTCTGTCATTACCTTCATGGCTTCCCTCAGTGAGCAGGCATCGCGTCATTTCATTCAATCCAGCTATACAAGAGAGGCCCAAATACGCACTAGTTATAAAGTCAAAAGACAGATGTTACTTTCGCAAATAAAATGGTCACACTGTATACCACCCACCTCTACTCTAATCCAGTTAATTTATTTTTGTCTTTTCCCGCATTATCCTCAGTAAAATCACTCGATTTAATTCAAACAAGCAGATGCCATGCACGCGAGTCTTCCAGACTTCATTTTAGTATCTTCTGCTCATGCACCAGAATTTCACTCCAAGTGTTAACTCGTCATACTGCGTAGATGCAGTTGACGCATGTGCACAACAGTTTACCCGTTTAAAGTGTTATTAATCGGTCTTAATTGTTATCCATATTAGTATACACATAAGCAAGCTTCACTAACCAGCGTGTTCAATGTGGTGCGTATTAGTTATTCACGAAACATGTTTCTTTTCCACAAAACCTTGTCCATCACTGGGACTGGTGATTTGCAGCTATGCACAGCTGGAAGTGTGCAAGAAAGAGTGAGAGAGCTATTTGCAGAACACCCTGAGGCTCGCTGCGGGATGTGCTGCCCCAGCTTGGTCCCAGCCCGGCTCAGCTTGGCCCCGGCCTTCGGCTTCTTTCTGCTGATGCTGTGCAGAAATAGAAGTGCATGAGAAGTGCATGAAATAGAGAGCGAGACGCCGGCCCATAGAGGTCTGTGGAGGGACACACTGGTCTCGGCTTGGCCTTTGGTACTCAGCTTGTTCCCACCAAAGCTGTGTGGATTAAGTAGCTCATGAGAAGGGCATGACAGAGAGAGCAAGACACCGGCCCTGAGGGACAGGCTGGTCTCTGCTTGGCTTCCAGCACTCGGGCTGTTATCCTCGCCTGCCTTGTTTTGTGACCCGACCCTAGCGGTGCGACCGGAGCAAAGAGAGGAAGCAGCCGCTGGCCCCAGCGACCAGCACTGTAATAGCCTCGCCTGATGGAGCAGCTGCAGTCAAACCGGGGAGCGAGGAGCTCACTGGGTGAGAGGGTGAGGCAAAAGGCAAGGGGCATTTGGTAGTGGAAAGGTAGAGTGCGGCAGAATATCTAGACTGGCCTGACATAATTCACTAGCTATCCGGCATATGTAGGACAGTGAGGGGAGCTCCCCCCTGCTTGCCCCAGCTCCCCCGGCAAGATAAGCCCCTCCCTGGAGTCTGTGAAAATTATGAAGCAGATTATGCCCTCTACCAATTGCTACCACGCCCAGCCCCTCTGAGCCAGGAGGGCAGGGTGTATGGTGGAGTGGTAACTTGGTGTAGGGGTAAAGCATGGGCACAGGTAGGAGCAGTGACTGACCAGCAACTGGTTGGCACCTAGAAATAGTGTGAAGACACTGGCCAGTGGCGAGATGGTACCACCAAGGCAGGGGGGAGTTTAACCTTTCCTCGTATTACTTGGCCTCTATTTATAACTAGACAGACTACCTTAAGGAGTAGCAGACCCAGAGGTTGCAAAGGATAAGGCAGCTGAAAGGGAAAACATGTGGTTGCTATAAGGGAAAGAAATCAAAAAGAACAATTGATGAACAGAATGCAGAACAATGTGATACATTTACCCCAGTTCAAAGATCTGGGCCTAAATCCATTGTTTTTTTGCTCACCATGCTATTCAAGTTTGGACCCAGCCATATGCAAATCAGTCTTGACCCTACGTCCAATGGGAACAGTCCAGCCCAAACTGCCAGGACAGGTCCTCCCTGCACTGGAAAAAGCATCCTAGTACTGGTTTCGGGCTATCAGCCCTCATCAGCCAGAACAAATTGACTCCAGTGGCACGGAGAGCATGGGACCAACGTCTGAGCATACCCGTCCCACTCGGGGTGACAAATGCAAAAAGAACAATTGATGGACAGAATGCAGAACAATGTCATACATTCACCTCAGTACTGAAATCGGGGCTTTAATCCATTGTTTATTTGCTCACCATGCCATTCCAGTTTGGACCCAGCCATATGCAAATCAGTCTTGCCCTGCGCCCAATGGGAACAATCCAGCCCGGACTGCCAGGTCAAGTCCTCCCTGGACTGGAAACAAGCATCCTAGGACCTGTTTCGGGATTTCAGCCTTCTCTAGCAAGGTTTTTCTTGACTCCAGTGGCATGGAGAGCACGGGACCCACGCCTGGGCATACCCGTCCCACGAATACAAAAAGAACAATTGATTGACAGAATGCAGAACAATGTCATACATTAACCCCAGTACAGAGATCTGGGTCTAAATCCATTATTGTTTTGCTCACCATATCAGTCCAGTTTGGATTCAGCCATATGCAAATCAGTCTTGACCCTGTGCCCAATGGGAACAGTCCAGCCCGAACTGCCAGGTCAGGTCCTCCCTGGACTGGAAACAAGCATCCGAGGACCAGTTTCGGGCTTTCAGCCTTCATCAGCCAGGATAGCTTGACTCCAGTGGCATGGAGAGTACGGGACCCACGTCTGGGCATACCCGTCCCACTTGGGATGACAAATGCAAAAAGAACAATTGATGGACAGAATGCAGACCAATTTCATACATTTACCCCAGTACAGAGATCTGGGCATAAATCCATTGTGTTTTTTCTCACTATGCCATTCCAGTTTGGACCCAGCCATATGCAAATCAGTCTTGACCATGCGCCCAATGGGAACAGTCCAACCCGAACTGCCAGGTCAGGTCCTCCCTGGACTGGAAACAAGCATCCTAGGACCGGTTTCAGGCTTTCAGCCCTCATCAGCCAGGATAGCTTGACTCCAGTGACTCCAGTGGCATGGACAGCAGGGGACCCAGGTCTAGGCATATCCGTCCCACTCTGGGTGACAAATGCAAAACAAACAATTGATGGACAGAATGCAGAACAATATCATACATTTATCCCAGTAAAAAAAACTGGGCGTAAATCCATTGTTTTAGCCATTCCAGTTTGGACCCAGCCATATGCAAATCAGTCTTGACCCTGCACCCAATGGGAACAGTCCAGCCTGAACTGGCAGGTCAGGTCCTCCCTGGACTGGAAACAAGCATCCTAGGACCGGTTTCGGGCTTTCAGGGAAGGGTATGCCCAGACGTGAGTCCTGTGCTCACTACACCACTGGATTCAAGCTAGCCTGGCTGATGAAGGGCGATGCCTTGAAACCAGTCCCAGGATGAATATTTCCGGTCCAGGAAGGACCTGGCTTGGCAGTTCAGGCTGAACTGTTTCCACAATGAACCCGGTCAAGACTGATTTGCATATAGCTGGTCCAACCTGGGGTGGTGTGGTGAGCAAAAGAATAATGGATTAAACCCAGATCCTGTGACTTGTGGTGAATGTTTGCATTGTTCAGCATTCCATCCATTAATTATTTATTTTGCATAAGGGACAGAAGAGCAATCACAAAAAGGACCAGCATTGTAAGTCAGTGGAGAGTATTATTATTGACCCCCAAGATAAAAAATCGATGTTAGATACTCTGGCATACCCTTTAGAAGGAGCAAGCGGAACACCCTTGGGACAATCAATAAACATTTTTTTAAAAGGACACCCGATGACCGTGAACAACTTCTACTGCCAGGAAGTCTTGAAGGAGATTCCTGGAAAGAAGGTAGAAAGAATGTAAGAAGTGGATCTATTAATTTTTTTAACATTGCTGGACTTATACCAAGCATTGAGGGATGAAGGGGTAAAAATGGAGGGGGGGTGTTTCCACCTGAACCTAGGTTATCGTCGTCATCATCACCCAGTTGAATTGATAGCTCCATGGAAGACAATAGTCCTGCAACAAGCAGTGAATAGGCAAACGAAGGAGGGAACAGAAAGTGGGGGAAATGGCTCGCTTGGAGTTACAGTCAAGGGTACCCCTCGACAGGGTCCTATCCCCTGTGGTAAATAAAATTACCCGGACATAATTTCTATACATTAATAAAGAAAAAGGATAGCTCATAAAATGAGAGGCAGAGTCCGTGGTGTCCGAGTCAAAAGGGCTTTATTTCAATGGCTCGAGCCAGGGGGAGAATCGGGTTCCATCACCACTAAGGTTCAGGAAGGGATATCTGCCGCTTTATTCACATAACACATTATATATAGTAAAACCATACAATTGCAATGAATAGAGTAGGCGGAACACTCCAGGCGGAGCAAGTGAAAGAGAGAGATAAGAACACATGGGCGTAAAAGATGGCGTGTAAGGAGGCGTACACGTGGGTGTTCACTTGATGAGTCATAGGTGTGTCATAGGTGGGTGGATGCATAGAGGAGGTCTGCAGGGTCAGCAGAAACCTTTACCCTACATGTGCGCGCAACTGGTCATGACGTGAAATTGACGTGCAACTGGGGAGAGCTGGGGGCTGACTTTAGCACTAGTAGAGGAGTCTGGAGTCTGGGATGTCGGAACGACTTGCACCTTGGGCACATCTGATATCTTGTGTTTGGAGGATGTATTGTCTGAAGTAAAGGTCTCTCGAGTAAAGGCTGTTCAGTACTAAATACTAGTGTGCGCATATATTTCTTCGTGCATTGCGTGGGGACCATGGGCCTACTATGGCAACGGGTTCTGTAAATCACTTGCATGGAGACAGGAAGTCTAGGCCCTATGCTCTGCAGGTGGAAAATGTTTACCTCTTTCACTAGACTGGAATGTGTTTTTTGCGGAGGCTGAGCAGATAACTGTAGGCAAAATACCGTCTTGGCAGGCAGGCCAGGCCGGGCACCTCTCGGCTGAGCAGGGAGTAAGGGAGAGGTCAGGGATGCATACCTAAACTGCAGCTTTCAGAGACAGAAGAGGCTCGGAGCCTGAATTCAGGGCCTGGCTCGGCTGGGCCACAAAAACGTGTGCCATGTAAATGCATTGGCAACGTAGGCCTCAATGCAGAATTAACGTTTCATTCATGGAAGGCCTAATAACTGACATGCTAACATTAGACGGAAATGCAGGGGCATTATTATGGCACGGGAAGGGAATTACATGATAACATGGACATACATGGGGCATAGGTACGTGGATAGGGTGCGAGTGGGGGGACACACTGACCACATAAAATTTCTGTTTCCTCACCCCCCAATACCATAATGTCTTCCATGGCACTAGACATGACAGCAACTTCGGCCTCATCATTATTAGAGGTGATGTTTTTAATGAAAAAAAACCTTCAGGCAATATTAGGAGCCTTAGTTGACAATAATGGTAGGGGGAAAACCAATAAAACCCACTACAGAGGATTACGGAGGCGCTAAAACAAATTAATAATTGTATGCCTGTTCTAGTATAACCAGTAATAGGGAAGAGAGACCAGGGGGTATATGCGTCACCCATCACCAATGAGATAGAGCACGCACAGTCTGTAAATACCCCTATAGAATATATTAAAAGCATCCAATGCTGGTAATAAAGAGGGATATAGCAGGAAGGGGTTTGGCCCTAATCGGAAGGACAGGGCCTTAATATAAGACTAGAAGAAGAGTTTGTCCTAACCATCGTATTCATGTGCTGATAAAGTAATGAAACAGACTTGAGCCCATAATCTTAAATAATATGGACTTCATGCATTTATTTGCAAAGTCGTTCTTTTGTTTTAAAAAATTTGATCCAATTTATTTCATAAGGCAGACAAGAATGGATACGCATCAATTAGTGCACATTGAAACAAACCATATAACAAAAAGTGAAAGAGCACTAAAATTAACTTTGCGCCAAAACCATTTTAACAAACAAACAATGAATGAATATGACACTATTCACTAGTTGTTTGTTTGTTACAATGGTTAGGACAAACTCTGGTAATAAAGAGGGAGCAGCAGTGGAGGACAAAGAGGTATATGCCTTGTTACAAGACAAGAGGGAAAATACAGAAGATGCTGAAAAAGAAAGGGGGTGTAAAACGAAGTTGGAGAAAAGGGCAGTGTGTGGTCCCAGATCTAGTGAGACGACAGACAAATGGAATGGGAAGCAAAAAGGGAGCCAGGGCGATTTGAATAGAATAGAAATGATAAGCCATGAGGAGAATAATGTATTGTACACAGCCCCGAAGACCTGTATAAGAGAGAAGAAAGGAACCAGTGGGCCTCAAAAAAGAGGGAAGCAGGGTGAAGCGTGAGTTGCCAGGTATAATAAAACGGGGAAAGTGTTTCTCAGATCAACTTGGGGAAAGAGAACACCTAGGGCCAGACAGAGTACCTAGAGAAGGGAGGAGTGAAGGAAAGTATAACAAAATGGATAGTCTATGGGTATTCATGGAACCATGGGGGAGAAGGATAGGGAGAAAATGTCAGAGGAAGTTAGAGCCCCTGAATCACTCACACCTATTACAAGAACTAGCTAAATGTCTTACCCTGGGTGAGGTAACACCCAGCGATATATGGCAAAAAGGCTTCACAACAAGTTTGGAAGGAAATGAGATGACAAAGGTCCTCTTCTACTCTGAATGTATAAAGCAGATGGTGGTTAAGGCTAAGTAAGAACTGGAAAAGGAGGGGATCACATTTGTGCAAGCTGGGGAATTGGGTATAGAGGGGAGTACTTCCGTGCGCCTTGGTGCCCTCGCCTACCACGCAGGCTTACGCTCTGATCAAATACAGTATTGCTTAACAGAGGATCAGCATAGAAGAATATATACTGATAGAAGCAAGGGAGGTTTACAAGTAATCATAGTAAATGCTGCAAAAGGCCATCGCTGAACAACAGATTTGAATCCCTTTCAGACTCAATAGCAGGTTGTGATTTTAATATAATGGAAGGGATGAGTGATCTGGACTAGGAAACGATGTACCTGCACAGGTTACAAATATTGACATGGAATAGAGGGGTACAGGAGATAGATAATCCAAGATGCCCTCAAAGAAATGCTGGGAAGCTATGAAATTATGTGCTTCCAAGAGTCTTGGCTGTGCAAGGTAATGGAACCAGTAGATTTTTTTAATGCTTACTAAAGAGTCAGTTTGCATGGGACCAGGACGCCCCTCAGGGTGACTAATTACTTTAGTATCATTGAAAATATTCAATAAAGTAACTAGGTTAAAAGTCAAAAGTCAATGGCTATTGACCAGTCAGATAGAACTCCATAGTGGCCCCCAGGCAAGAAGAAAATATTTGTGGTCACTATATATATATACAGACTTGGTATATAACATATCATGAAGGGCAGTTGGTACTGTTGAAAGAAGATCTGGAGCTTATCTGTACAGCAAGGGCAACACAGTTCATAATGATTTTAGGGGTTTTTAACCATAAATTGAATCCCTCTCTTAGCAAAAAATTGTTTAAAGATCTATTGACCATGGCACGTGTACCCCAGCTACATTTTCTAGTGCAGGTGGCTCTGACCTAGATGAATCCCTAGCAAAGTTCCTAGGATCTAACGGGCTATTATGTACCATTGGATGAGTAGATACCAACCCCCTGTGAGAGAGACTTTCCGTATAGGGAAACAGAGCTGCCCAATTTTCTACGCCTTCATAAATGCTTGACATTTAAATGAAGTAGAAGGGTTTGAAGTACTGCAATGTGTAGGCAGTGATCATTGGCCCTTATGAGTATTACATAGGATAGAACAAGGGCATAAAGTAGATAGAGTGACCCCCTGCAAACACAATATCCTCGAAGCATAACCACCCGTATAATCGAGGATAGTTTGAAATTGGTTGATGAGTTCATGATTGACTCTATATCTCTCTGCAAACACGAGGAAAGGGAGAATGTCCTAACATGGTATGGCCAGGTGATCGAGCAGGTAGTAAACTGTTTGAAGGGACAACTAAAATCAGGATCTGGGGTCAATAATGAGTGTAGGAGCATAAAATGGAGGATACGGAAATGAAGAAGACTGCTTAAGAAAATACAGGATAAGGTAACAATGGAGAGGCTCCCCTCACCAAAACTTGAGTGCAAAACGAAGTTGAAGGCAAAGAAATGGGAACATATAAATAAAAATTGTCAAACCTTCTTGAAGTGATATGCACAAATGACATAAGGAAATTCAGGCTAATGGTGTGGGGTAATGTGCATGCGGAAATGAGGTGCTTAGTAGGAGAAGATGACTGGATCAATTCTTTGAGCAATCTGTAAGACTGCAGCAGAATAGATCAGAATCTGGAAAATAAGATTACGGTTGGGGTAGAAATAAGCTGCATTTCTCTTTCCAAAAGATAAAAGAAACCATCCAATCCCTAAAACTAACTAAAGCAGCAGGGCCAGATAATTTGCCAGCAATTATATAAAAAAATAATGTGGATTGGTGAACTAGTTTTTTAAATGTCATCCTCCAAAAAGTCTAGACTTCTGAGATATCCCCCGAAAGTTTGAAAGGGTTAATAGTCAGACCAATATATAAATAAATGGAGGATGTCACACAGCTCAAGAACTATTGCCTTATTAGTTTCCTGGATTTGGGGGAGAAAGTATTTTCAAAGATACTGCTAGACATAATGAAGGTTTGGGTAGAGCGGAATAATTTAATTTGAATAGAGCCACCTGGCTTTAAAGAGGTCCACTCAACAATAGACCATTGCCTTAGCCTACAGGAAATGACAAAAAAGGCAATTGAATTACGAAGCAGATTGTTCTGCTGTTTTGTCGATTTTCGAGCCGCCTTTGATTTGGTCAATTCTCACTAATTAGGGAAATTTATTTGCAGAATTGGGCCAGGGTAATCCTAGATACCCTTGGGACCCTATCAAAGAGAATACAGATAAAGAATGGACTACGCCAGTGCTACGTCCTGGCCCCTCTATTGTTTTCAATATTTCTGTCAGATTTGCCACATACATTACGTAATCTAGTGGTTTAAGACCCAAGATGGGTGGGACCCACATCTCATGTCTGCTATATGCTGATGATATAGTGATATTGGACATGACAGAATTGGGTCTGCAAAAGAACTGGTTGCTTTTTATGATCATCGTTTAAAGAAATGCCCTACTGTCAATTTGGAAAAGACTAAAATAATGGCGCAGGGCAAAGGAAAGGGAACTTTTAACTGGCAACTGTGAGAGGTCAAAGTTGAGGTGGTGGACAAATATAAATATTTTGGCATGCGGTTCGATACCAAATTAAATTGGAGGAACCATATAGAATCATTAAAAGCTAAGGCACTGTCCTCAGTATGGGGCCTAAACAAATTTAGCGGAAATATGGAACTCTGTGCCTGATTTTATCAACCTTTAAGGCAATGGGCCATCCACAATTTCAGTGCGGAGTGGAGGTGCTATCTTTAGGCGGCAAATTGGATTGGAACCATGAGGAGGACAAAAGTGTGAAACAGCTCCTTGCCTTCCCACTATCAACTATGATCCAGGCTGTGAGGGCTGAATGCCAACTTACAGCCTGGAACTATCAGGGGTTGCAAGCGACATTGAATTTCTGGCAGAGATTGAGTAGAGAAGGGACCCTTAAAAATATCACACCAATGTAAAAGGAAAATAAACGAAAGTGAATTGAATTGGGCATCCCAAGTTACATACACGCAACCTAAGATCTGTGTCAAACTATCACTAGAGCCAGAACAGTAAAAGTTAGGGCAGCAGATCCGCAAACAGGAGCTACGCGCTATTATAATTAAAAAGGCATGAGAAAAAGATTAATCTTATCTGGGGAGCAAATCGTCCACAGAGTTCCTGGTAAAAGGCTGGAGCAATGATTGTATGTTCCCTTATATAGAGAACCTGCCAAGTGCTTAGCTTAGAAATGTTGTATTGAAATAGATACATAGACTCAAGAGTTAAAAGGAGTTAAAAGGATGCTACATGTATTTAAACGTATCAGAAAAAACTGTTAAAAAATGTTTATTTACATATCATCAAACTCATGCAATCTTACGAATTTCAAATGTTTTTAATTAAAGTGCATTGTATTATTATCACTGCTTTTAGTACTAGATAAGCTACGTCAGTGTTGGGCCATGTGCCTATAATCAGGAATCCAAAGCTATCATCGTTAGGTTCCTATTTAATGTTTACAAATCATTTGTAGGTTTCCCTCTAATTCTAATGTTTCATGCCAAGTTTAAGTACAGAGAGACAGCAAACAGAGGGGCATATTATCAAGGAACGGTGGTAAAATTATCGCCACTTGAGCGTCAGGAAACTGCCACTAAAGTGGCGATTATGGGCTTGATAATATGCCCTTGAGAATTCTATTAGAAGCCGATGTTCTGGTGTTCACATGGGCTTCTATTGGAATTCTCTACAGCATATTATCAAGCCCATTATCGCCATTTTAGCGGCAGTTTCCTGCCGCTAAATCGGTGAGAATTTTAACACAGTTCCTTGTTAAAATGCCCCACAATTTGTTCCGTCGTGTTACACCGTAGAGCTCTTAGCGCCTCCCAGTAATGTTTTGCACCCAAATTCTTGCAAATATATATAAATAATTTCTTATGAGGCAGTAAGTACTTTGACCAGAAGCAAATAAAATGTGCCTCTATTACCACATGGCGTGGGCAATGGGGACAACGTTTTGTAGATTGTCTTATTTTAACCCACTTTGCAGTAAAAGATCTTAACTGGAGGGTTCCACATCTAAATTGCATATACAGAAGTTTAGCCAAAGTGGAAAGATCCTATCCAAATAGAGTTCGGATCTAGGAATACATTTATAGAGTAAAAATGTACCTCATATGCTCCCTTCCGGGTATTAATTCCATATCTGATTCAACCTAGTTTCCCAGTAATTTTTCTTTCATTTCAAAGTTATTCCATTTGTTATTGTAGTAGGCAAATCCCAAACTTCCCCATCTTAATTTTTCCACAAAGATTTTTCACATACTTCAACCACTGTAGCAGGGATTCTGCTCATACACAGAACTGTGCATAGAGACTTGGAACCTCAGTGAATTAGGGTGTTCAAAAACTCACCTTAGTGTGCCAAAATCCCCTACCAGACTAGCAATCAGTGTCTCATTGGTTCTTCCATAACCCCAATGATTAGACAACCCAGAACATGGAACTTAGAATACCTCAGGCAATGTGGAACACATGAACACTCTTTCGTTATAGTCTCATACCAGTCCAAAACGGGGAGTAAATGAAGACACGTGCAAGTTTGAAATATTTACTTCTAATGCCGTGTTCTCAGGCGCAGTATCTTAGCTAATACAAGCAGACATATTATAAGCAACAAGATTATCAGCATAGTAACTATTCCATAAAATACAAAGGGAGAAAGCATTTTAAAATGCTAAATGAAAAAGGGCTAGGTTACACCTAGAAATCACCCTCCCTTGCTAGTAGGTTATGTTATATCTACAGAAGGTCTCTTGGGATTACAAGGGCGGCCCGATACCTCTGATCCTAGCAGAAATGGATCACACCATTTTCTACACCAGCTCTCTGCATGCAAATGTTCTCCAAGTGTGTGAGCATGGCTGTGCAGTGCATTATTAAGCACGCCAAAATCAGAGGTGGCCACAGCTGCATATATGTTATGTCTAGAACGTGCGCTGATCAGACCGAACAACAACCACTGTGTTGAAATAACCTTGGAGGCCTCGGCACTCACTGTTCAGACAAAGCTTACCAAGCAAGGCTGCTAGTATAGAAAAACATAGTTATCTCGTGTGAAGCCTAACAGTCCGCTAGACTCTAAACATTTATAATAATGTGTGCCGTGTGCAAAGGCAGCAGAAAGGAACTTCTAATAAGCTCATGCTAACTTAACACAGTGTAAATGCAAGGCTCATCCCCATGACACCACAAGGCACAAACTTCTTTATCACATGAAATTGGTTCCACTAATGATTCTCTATGATACGGACAGCTCCACTGTTGACAAGAGCCGTACCCAATATAGCAGTGGCTTTAAAGCGACTGCCTGGTGTATGCTGTAAGTGCCAAATCAAATAACAGTGGGAATAGAGGGGTACTTGTTGGCAAATTAACCAAAGCCCTTATACATGTCTAGCATTGTTAGTGTAATTGCATCATCGTATCCCCATATCTCATCCCCATAAGAGGCTGCTGGCTAGGCCATATGGCTGTATGATCAGAGGGGCCTGGGCGATGCTGTCAGGGCCCAATACCCAATGTTGAGGCGCTTTTCCAGCTCTTAATGGACCCTAGGGGGTCGATTTGTGGAGGCCCCATGGATATCAAGGTGATGGCTGTGTTGTTTTCAGTGGAACTGCACCTGTCGGCTTTACTCCCAAGATATGCCATTGCCAGTATCGGAGACGATGGCCAGGGTTGGAGCACTGCGGGGCTTGGCAGAGTGGTCAGCATATGGGGTACCCCCAGGTTGGGGACCTCTTTAGAGACAAGGAGTTGCTGATGTGTGACAATCTCTCAATTACCTTTGAGATGCCTAGAGGCTATTTTTTGCTGCACCATGCAGTAGTGGCTAAGGTGCACCTCCACTGGAGACACAGAGCAACTGACCTCCCCATTCACCACTGCTGCCCAGTTCTATGCATGACAACTGGCAGTCTAAAGCTGTTGCCTGTCTTTACTGGGCCTTGATAATGTACATATCACCTTTGAATTATTTACGTGAGAAATAGGAAACAGACATTACTACCCGAATCACAGACACAGACTGGGACAAGATATTATCCCACACATATATGCTATCTCATGATGCAAGATTTAAACTCATTAATTTCTAGGTATTATACAGCGCCTACCTCACACCGGAAAAGATCATCCAGATTTGTGGTGACAGAGGCAAATTGCCCTAGATGTGGTGGATATTGAGGCTAGTGCTCCACATGTTGGGGTCTTGACCATACCTGGCGACCTTCTGGACAGGCATAGTGTAAACTATTAATGAGATAACCCAGCAAACAATACCCTGCACATGCCTGGCATGCCCGTTGGGGGGGTTCCCATGCCCTAACAAATATAAGGGGTACACCAAATTTGCAGACTTGGCTATTGTTCTGGCTAAACAGGAAATAATGATCCACTAGCAGACGACAAGAGGCCCATGTCTGACTAAATGGAGGAAGGATCTGACCCAGTGGGTAGCATATGAGAGTGCAGTGTTACTCCAGGAGGGGAAGTGGGGACGTGGCTCAATCGAGATGGCATGAGCAAGAGACCACCTAGTTGACTGCCATAAAGAGCCAGAAAATGGGACCTCCATTGGCTGGCCCCCTATCTGCAGGTGACGTGGACGAAGGGATGGCCCAGTGGCCTTCCCTACTGGGTTGTTAGGCTGTGGGGAGCAACTAGGAAACAGGGCTGCCCGCTCGGGGGACTACATTGCCCACAGTTTTATACAGAGCAACATAGACGGGGGAACAGGGTGCGAAGGAAGGGAGAGGAAGTCAATAGGGGAGGGTACTTGCATTGAGGAAGCTTGCTGTGGCGATTCTGATACAAATTAACACATGGTACTACCAGCGTTTGCATTTGAATTGATCAAATGTTTTAGATACTGGTGTAGGGTACTACATGCCCTTTCAACCTTGAGATCCTCACTGCATAGCATATATTTATGAAAAAAGACTAATAAAATTTGTTTTTAAAAAAGTGACTTTTGTTCTACTTTATGCAACTTCGACTGAGGAGAATATCTCTTTGCATTGGTTTCAGAAGTGTGAGTCTTAATTCCTTCCTGACACACTCACCTTGCATCCATTACAAAACAATTTGGCACAGGAAAGCTGTGAGAAATTGGGTTATTGGTTGAGGGAGGTGATACCCTTCTGAAGCAACAACCACAATCATCATCAGGGTGTACCAGAAAAGTCACTAAATTAACCTGTGCTTAACCTGCTGGTAGCTCGGTACATAAGCAGTCAGGCTTAACTTAAAGGCAATGCATTAAGTATTTATGCGCACTCAAACAGTAATTAAGTGAAAACACAAGAAAGTCCCACACCAATTTAAAAAAATAAAGTCAATTTTAATAAATAAAATTATATCCAAACAACAAAAATCCAATCAGTAGAAACAGAGATATGCAACCTCATGGTAAGTATAGCATGTAAAAGCACAAAGTGCCATTTGTGGTCATCTGGACAGTGGAAAATCACAAGCTCAGGCCGACCGTGATGGAGCATACAGGGAACAGGTTAATCCCTCTGAAAAAGTTACCTTCTCAAAGTCTGGTGCTAAGAGTCCAGATCACAGTAGAGGAGGCCGTGAGGAGCAGGGGGATTGTAATGGATGGTCGCCACTGTGGCACGAAGAGCATGCCTGGCATTGCAGACAGTCACCAATGTAGCGCGAGGATAGGTCAGAGGTTGTGGGCAGTCATTGCTGGAGCTTCGCGTTGGCGGTCACCTAAGGCTATCATTGCTGTAGAGTGAAATGCAGACCTCACGTATCTGGTCGTCGCTGGTGGTCGCTGTAAGGCAAAGAGTCTGGTTCACTGGAGTTTTGTGTTGGCAGTTATTCTGGACAATTATCATAGGTGGCAGAGATATTTCTGTCTTTCAGAGGAGTGTACTCTGATGCCAACTAAGGGTCCACAACCTGGAGAGGCACCTCTTGGTGATCAGGGACTCACTCTAGAAGAGGCCAGCATGACTCAGGCAGGTCCAGTTGCTGGTCGAGGCATATCCAGTTGCAGCAGGCCAGCTGGGCAGAACCAGGAGGCCTCTGGAGCTTGTTGTATACTTGCACTGCAGAACAGGAGACTAGTCATCTAGCAATTGTCGACTCTCTAGTAGTTCTGGGTTCAAAGAGAAAAGAGGCGAGAGTAGGAGTAGGTCAGACAGTAGGACAGTCCCTCTTTCAGCAGAATAGTCCTTCCAGCAGCAAGGCAGCAGAGCAGTCTATCTTTCTAAGTCTTCCAAATGTCCAGAGGTGATCTGGTGAGTGGTTCAAGAGGTCCACCATTTATACCTGGTGCCTACGTTTGAAGTTAGGAAACACCTAATCCACTCCCACATCTTAGTTACCTATGCATAGGGTTTTGGGGTAGCAGGAAAGTGGCACTCATACAGGTAACCTTGTCCGATGTGGACGTATGGGGAGTAGGAGTATGCAGTGCTCCCAGGTCAGAGGTAGACCCAAAACCTCTGAAACAGGAGAAAGAGCTGAAAACTCTTAACTCAATATACATTAACACAATCCTGGGGACACATGTATGATCATAGGTTAATACATTTGTAGACAATGAAGTGGTCGACACCAGTGGTTTTCTATAGGGATGGTTTTTATGAAGATATTCATGTAAAAAACAACAACGCCAGCCGACACATGTTTCGTCAACAGGTCAATGCCTGTGACTCTTCAGGGCTTGAAGCCCTTGTAGAGATAGTTTAAAGACCGGTGATAATTCCAACCCTGTACGTGGGTTCTCGCAAGCCGGTATGGCTGTCTGGTAGTAAGGTGAAGGGAAAATTACAGGCGGGTTCATCAGTAGTAGAATGGAGCCTGGTGGTTCAGGGTCCACGTTGTTGCTCATCTCTTGTAGGAGTGTATTGAAGAGCTGGTTCTGGAAACTTCCTTCCTTCCCCTGCCCAGGCTCCAAGTGGTCTGGGGTAACAATAGGCTGGTTTCAAGTCCCAGGGCCCATCCTGCAAACACCTAGTCCCCCTTTGTCTCGCTGTTTGGAAGGTCAACTGGCAACTACACCTAGTCATGTGATCCATTTCCCAGGCAGCAGGCAGCAGATGGTTAGGACAAGAAAATGCAATGTTTCTAAAAGTGCTATTTTTAGAATTGTGACTCAAAATCCAACTTTACAATAAAAGAGGGCTTAAAATTGCAATTAGTTTGAGCGCATACATTATTTTATAATCTGCTCCCAAGCATATGTTATCACTTAATAAGTCTAATACGAGTACCCAATGTTATTTAAACCCAAATGTCCTACCTTTTAACTACAGCGCATCCTGTCCTATGAGCATTTAGGGCCTATCTTAGGGGTGACTTATAGAAAATAAACAGGTAGGTTTTGGCCTTGAAAGAAGTTTCTTTTGCCTGGGTGAAATTGCACTACAGGCTGCAGTGCCAGACCTGAGATATGATTTAAAGTGCTACTGTTAAGGGTGGCACAATGGGTGTTGCAGGCTCACTACTAGCAATTAACTTACAGGCCCTGGTTACATGCAGTACCACTTTACTAGGGACTGACAAGTAAATTAAATGTGCCAGTCAGGTGTTAGCCAATTGTACCATGTTCATGGCGAGTGCACATGGAAGGGAGCACTGGTTAGGAGTAATAACATGCACAAAGACCTAATGCGAATAAAAACAAATTCAGCAAAGCAGCAGGGGTGAAGGCAAAACGTTTGGGGATGACGCTGCAGAGAGGACCAGGTACACTCTATATGGACACTAACGCACTTTCGTGTCCAGTAGTAAAAAAAAGGGTCCTGCAGATTGCAGGTTTTTGCGTGATGCAATCGTGGCACAAGGGCTTAGTGAATCCGTTCTGAGGGGCTGCAGTTTTGGAAATTTTACAGGACACTGAAACGTTCTGATTGTAGTTGTAGTTGGGTTTATGTTGTCACTCAACACGCTGCCTCATGCTTACTCTTGAATGGAACTCCTTTGTGACTTAAAATATCTGTATAAACCACATTATGCTGATAATTTGCATCATAAGGACATTTAGCTTGTTTATGCAGTTTGTAATCGTCATGCTGATACGTTTATTTTCCTCGTTAATATTCTTTATATCTAGTTTATCCTTCTTTGGCAGTAAATCATGTGTATTATATTCGATTATACAATACAACATTTTAAAAACTGCCAACCTTTTACAGTCAGTATAAAATAACAATAGGAAATAATTTTGAAGGAACATGATGCTCTGGTTAGCAATAACAAATGATGCAGAGAAGTAAATACAAATTTAAATAAGGAAAAGTGGGCCTAGTACAATACTAAAATCTGGTCTTAAACTTCTTAGTTAGGAAAGGCCAGCCGAAGCCAACTCCCTTCTCATGGGAGTGCAAATGACACGTCGAAATAAATATTCCTTGATTCTAAATTAAACAAAGATGAACATAGAAGGGAACATCTTTATCGCTGGGATTCCTATTCAATATCCTCAATTTACAATCTTTCACTCTCGGGGGCGTGTGCCTGATATCCTTCCTGTTGCTTCTGTAACACTCAGAGAACAACGTATCCAATACAAGCGGAGATTTACCTGTAGCCATCTACCTGATGAGCTCAAGGGATTGTCAAATCAAAAAAATGCACTTCGGATGATTCATATCAGAGCGAATTTATCCAATGATTGATCTTTCCTTCTCATGCAATCTGCGGCTGCAGGTGCAGACCATAATTATGAGGCATTTCGTGTGATGCTTCAGACCTGCCCTCCTCCTGCTAAAGTGATTGATGTATGCACTTAAACAACTGGAAGCTCTGAAAATTAAAAATCGACATTGAAGGACAAAAAAGCAATAATTCAAACTTGAGAAGCCTATGTTGTGAAGTGTCCAGACTAGTTTAACAAGCATTGACAAAAATGAATGCATTTGGTTGTCCTTTTTTTTCTTTTGAGTGCAAGTGCTTCTTCATTGGTTTACAGCTTTGTGGGAGTGGTTTTGCAGATCAGTGAGTGGATGAATGCAAGAGTGAGTCAAAGAGAGGGCAGATGTAGGAGTAAGTGGATGGATATATGTATGGGTGAGAGATAGTGTGTGTAGATGGATGAATGGTTGGAAGATTGGGTGTATGGAATGAATAACGAGTGGATGAGTGCCTTAATGGGCGATTGGATGAATCAGATGAGTGAGTGCCTGTGTGACTGAGAGCAGAGTGCAAGAAATAGCCACAGTTCCAATGGTGGCAGGAAGCTTCTCTACCCTCCCATACCTGCACTATTCCATTTCTCCATCTTTACACCTATTCACTCACCCCGCTCCATCCGTCCATTCATCCACTCGCTTTCATATTTTCGCATCTACCCAAACTGACATTTGAACATGCTGAACAATGAAAAGTACTTCTGTTTAAAACATCCATTGCAAACTCAAAAAGCCTGACCTTGTGTGGTTATTCTTTCTCTTTTATTACAAGCACATATCACAAAACCAAAAGGAGGAAGGGAAGAACTGCCAGTGCCTAAATGTCATATGCTTGCAAATGAAAAATATGTTTTTTTAAAACATAGCCATCACTTATACTTATAATAGAACACTATGGGTGTATCCTAGCAGACTGGCGTACTTAGGAAAGGCTACATAAACTGCCAGCGGTCTGGCAAGGACTGGTGGTTGTTTAGACAAGTGAAGAAAATATTGGTAAAGGAGCTGCCCAATAAGATACAGGGAGTCATAGGAGAAAATGTATCGAATAGGAAAGCTATCCTTAAGGTAACAAAGAAAGCCCAACCTCAAAAACATTAGGAATTTAAGAGGTGATTCAGCATTCACAACAACTAACACTTAGGAGCACTTAGCATTGAACTCCCTCCTCATCCACCTGCAACAGACCCAGAACCTGTTGGCCTTCAGAAGACTTCTCAAGACCTGGCTGTTCGAGCAGTAGCAGCATCCCCCTCCCCCCGCTGTGCATTAGAGGAAATGGGTTGCTGTTGGCTCAAAGAAAATGTGCTATTTGCATTCATTAGTGTGATCTAATTCTGTTTTAAAAACACTACGAATGGCAAGGAACATTTATTGGCATTTAAGGACAATTCTGTTTTTAGGTGGATGTGCATACGTGTTCAGAGAAAATGCCATCACTTATTATGCAAGAAGCCAATGGCTGAAGTGTGGTAGCCCACGGCCCGCACTGTATGCTCTGGTGGCAGAAGCAAAATGTGAGTGACAGCTGAAAAGACCAATGGATGTGCCAAATTGTTGCGACAAACTCACTGAAATAGGTAAGTTTCCACGCTTCAGATTGACTGTGAATTGTACCCTGACTTCATAATGGCTGCCCATACCTATGTCCTGGTATAAAGGGGTTTTCTCACCAAGTTTTCACACTTATTAATTGCTTCAGGGAACTATTCCTCTACAGGGGCAATGTGAACAGTAATGCAATGTGAAGAATGTACAGTGTTTCTGCCATCTGTTTACTATGCAGGAAAGTTATGAGGCTTGTGGTGCTTAATGCCACCTCATGTTGTTTTGCCTGAATGTTTCGTTTGCTCCTAAGCAACTTTAATCAATGAGTACCATTGAGTGGGGTAACAATAAACATCTAAACATCTGTTATTCATTGCAAAGATACCCTTCTGGGTGAACATGCACTTTACAAACACACATGCTAATATGTAGATATGGTTGTTCAGTTGTCAGCACTCTTTTCTGGGGACACTGTAAATGTTAGATGCTTTTTGAGTTAGATGTTCCCTTTCTTCTCCTGCGCCATTTTTCCTCCTGCAGACGTGGGCTGACATCTGGACCAATTCACAAAGAAATCTAAGAGTAGATGAAAGAGTATTATTTTATGTACTCTTCGAAGCCTCTGTGAATCAGCCCCAAAACATGTGAAATGGAAATATTCATATGAGATTATTACAAATAGAAAATACTTTGCTGTCATTGAGATCAGCCCTGCAAAATGGGGTACAACATGCAGATTTGATGTTTACTACATCAAAATCTGCATGTCCTGGTCTTTGTTTCCCGGCATTTCCCTTGAAAACGTTTGTAAGTCCAACCTCATGTAACATAACTTTTTGATTGCTAGACTCTTATAATTTAAAAGCACCCGTCAGGGCCAAACCAGTTTTGGGTTGCTTCTGTTCCAGTTCAGGGAGGACCTGGCATGGAAGTTCCGGCTAGACTGTTCCTATTGAGCATGGTCACACGGTGCCTTTAGAACCAAACGTGAAATGGGTTGCTTGTGTTCTGGTTCAGGAAGAACCTGGCATTGCATTTCAGGCTGGACTGCTCCTGTTGGAGCAGGGTCAAGATGATTTGCATCTGGCTGGGTCCAATCTGATGTGGCAGAGTGTACAAAATCACAGTAGACTAGAATGTGGTCTGGAGTACATAACCGTGGCTGAGATGTATTCAAGCATTCCACCTATCACTTTTTTGTATACTTCGATCTTATAATTAAGGCTATGGAGCAAACTGGTCGCTGGCCATTTGTACTGAGAGTTTATGTTGTCAAATTCACTTATAAACAACATATCACCAGTGGAAAATCTTGATAATAAGTAATACAAGAATTATTAGTAAGTGATGGTAACATAGTAGAATAATTAGGCTTGTAAACCTTTTTTACCATGAATCCCATAGAAATTCTGATGACGAGACCAAAGCTCAGTTCAATCTCTTCATTTGTTCCTTATATTAGGTACATTCTATACAACTGCAATATTTTAAGATTAACTACAGTAAATTATTAAAAGTGACAAAGTAATAAAAAATCTTTCCACAGTTGAAATTATCAGAGTTACCCTTAAATTCATAAATAGGGACCAAGGAGGATACTTAGATTGTTGGTTGTGTAAACAGGGCAGGCAGGATATCCACTAGATTGTGGCATATGTTATGCATCCAACAAACTATAAGTAACCCTCTAGCTCTAATATATGTATGTTGAAAGTACCCCAGTGATCCTCATCATTTCCATCCTGTGAGCTGAATGACTGTGGTGGGCTTAGGGTTCTCATGTACAGTGTTTTGGTGGGTGCAAACCTTCATATTTGGTAAATCAAATGGTTTGCAACCTCTAAAAGGCTTTTTGAAATGTACTTAATCCACACGCCTCACAAACAATAATTTAGTAGCAAAAGGAATAATTGTTTGATTGTCAGCATATTATACCCCCCCCCCTTTCTAGGTGTCTTTTTTGTCTTCTATATTTTTTTCAACAATGTTTAGATAATAAAGTCTGTTTAAAGTTAAGGAGGTAGGTCCCGGGACGTGGGGTAGGCTGGACCATATACAATTTTTTGGAAAACAAGTGCCACCCCCACCAATTCTCAATGCTCTTTACTACGAGCAAACAAATCGAAAATGAATTGCAGATTTGTTTGGTATATTTATTTTTACCTTTTACTTTAGAAATTTCAACATTTATACTCAGACGAGTTGTCTGAGAAAGACACTCAACATGTGACAACTACTATACAATAATGCAACGAAAAGGAATATACATCACAGAACAAGTTTCAAAAAAGAATCAAAAAAGAAGAAACACACAATTAATATGATACACCTTGGTTGACGGACTCTCAAAACAAAAGGAGAGCGACATGTCACCAAATGTTCTCATTACCATGGTGACTGCCCCCAATGCCCCTCTTGGCCCTTTTAGTACCTGAAAGTGACTCCGAAGGCCTGATCTCGGGGATCTGTTAGCACCAATACTTGTAGCGGGACCTTGTTATCTGTAAGATAACATCAAGCTTAGAATGCCGTCAAGCAATGCTTTTTAAGTTAGTACACTGCCCTAGGTATGAATCTGAATTCTTCTTTGATGTTTCGCGGGTTCGCCCGCGTGTGTACTAACATGGTAATGAGAACATTTGGTGACATGTCGCTCTCCTTTTGTTTTTCTTTTTAATACACACCTTTAGAACTACATTGAATGAGCCCTGATGAGAGTCCGTCAACCTGTCTTACGGTCTCGAAACGCGTCGGCATCATTGGAGGAATTTGTAAAGGATACAGAATTTATTTCTGAGTCTCACTGACTATTGATTAATTTGACTATATTCTTCCAATGTTTTTCCAGAACGTGTCTCTTTCACTGAGTTGACATATTGTTTTTGGTTGAGTAAATGTTCCAATTAATTCAATGAATGTTTCAACACGACCATTCACTTTGAAAGGTGTATCATATTAATTGTGTGTTTCTTCTTTTTTGATTCTTTTTTGAAACTTGTTCTGTGATGTATATTCCTTTTCGTTGCATTATTGTATAGTAGTTGTCACATGTTGAGTGTCTTTCTCAGACAACTCGTCTGAGTATAAATGTTGAAATTTCTAAAGTAAAAGGTAAAAATAAATATACCAAACAAATCTGCAATTCATTTTCGATTTGTTTGCTCGTAGTAAAGAGCATTGAGAATTGGTGGGGGTGGCACTTGTTTTCCAAAAAAAAAATAGATAATAAAGTCAGCATGCAATTAACCAATCCATTTAATACAACACCTGCCATGGTCATTACAATTATAGCATATTAATCTGCACTGCTGTTTTTATTCAATGATATTTTAGTCTCTACAACAATGCAATATGGAAGTGGGCTGTTTATACTTTAGCATTAAAGCCAGCTGTAGAGGGCTCTATCGGTTGTAAAAGGCTCTACCTGCAAGTTGTACTTACTAGCCAAAATAGCATGAAGTGGAAAGGCTATAATACTACTTGAGCATTCCACCTTTAGTAACCAAATTAAATCACCTTTGTTTTCTTTAACTGCTCTGTTATGGAGTATAGAGTAGCAGGTGCTTCCTGAGGTCTTCTTAACCTCATCAAGTATAATTCTATTTTAGGGGCCGATTACGATGCCATAGGAAACGGCTCCCACCCTCAGTCGGACTGTTCCTACTGCATCATAATCAGCTGTTAAGATTCATTTCTGACCAACCCATTCGGATGGAGTCGGTCGGAAATAAACCAAACTGGATTTTTGTATGGCTTCCGATGAGCTCGGAGACCCCATCTGCCATTTAGAAAGCCTCCAGTAATCCCAAGGGCGGCTCTTTCCACCCGAGGGATTACAATGTCAGATTCCAACAGCCTTTCTGTACTCGCTTTCCAACACAGAAAGGCAGTCAGAAGTCAACTTTGGGGGCCTCCCAGCAGGGCCCCCATCAGTACACAGCCTCCAGTTGGAGGCCGCGATGGCACCTATGGTGCCCCCCTGTTGATCCCTGCACCCCGTGGCAGGCACCTTGAGGTGAACTGCACCTCTTCTCTTTACAATGAGAGCATGCATTCCAATCGGAATGCATGCTCCCGTTGTAAAGGATAGGAGTGTAACCGAACAGTGTTTGGTTGCCTCCTAATTTCTGGGTTGGGGCTGCCGACAAGAGGTTGGTCGGTCCCAGTGCCCAAGCGATGTTGGACGGACTCAGGTCCGGCCAACATCTAAATCGGGCCCTTTATGTATTATGCGGTCAACAAAGTTGAAATTACATAAAAAGTGGCTGTTAGAATGGGTAAGGGATGGGGTGTCTTTTTGTGCAACCGGGCTAGATGGAGGACCAATAATTGTTCTATATTCATTTTTTATTTTTTGCTCCGGCTCTATGACACTTTAGGACCAAGTTACAAAAGCATTCATGAATATGGGAAGTAGTATGACAGAAGTAATCTTTTACATTCTCTCATATATCACTGTGAATTAACTGTGAAACCTCCAACTCCCTTTAGTAAAAGGGGAAAGCATTCTGGCACACCAGCAGCTTTTATAATTCCTTTTCCCAATCAACTGCAAGACATTGAAGTCATCCTTAGGCAGCTGATTGTGAATAAATATCATGTCTATAAATCAGACATCCTCTTTAAATTTCATTTATGAAATCTTAGGGCCTGATTACGAGTCTGGTGGTCAATGGGCTGCCAGACTCCTGGTAGCTAGCGGTGTAGCGGTGTCAGTCTTCCGACCACCCTATTGCAACTAGAGTGGCCGACTGCCATTGCACAGCTGCAACCACCAGGGATCAGAGATCATTGGTGGCGGTGGGTGGTCTTAAGACCGCAATATGCTTCGCGGTTCTGCCAAGCATATTGCAAGTTTCCTCTCCACCACAGTTTCCATGGCGGTGACGTAAATAATTAATTTACTCTCTTAATTTCTATGCAGGTAAGTACTTAATCAATAATAACTCAATCAGAAGGAAAGAAAACAGAGTCCGTGGTGTTAGAGTTTCTAAGGGTTTTATTCCTCATAAAGGAATCAGGATATCGTGTTCTGACCACCACAGGGGTGTCAGAAGGGATAGATGAGCGCGCTCTCGTTTATTGACAATACATAGCTTATATACTTGATTTACATCATAATGTTCAATGTAAGAGGCGTAACAGCTGAGAGAAGACAAGATAACAGTATACACGTGGTACTAGTACATCATCAAGAGGCGTAAACTAGGCGTGAACTAGAGGTGTGTGCTAGAAACGTCACTGATAGGTGACGC